>NW_023270839.1:39798252-39835370 GCF_011800145.1 Mirounga leonina
CCGGCAGGGACTCTGCAGAGGAGAGGGAAAGGCAATACAAGAAAGCCAGGAGTGAAAAAGTCCTTTCTCCCTGGGGGTGGGGAGGGGACAGGGGGTTAAGGGGGGCTGGGGGCCTGTTTCATTTGCAGGCTGCAAATGCCTCTCCTATTCACGGGCCCACATTCCCAGCCAAGGCGCCCGGCCACGGACAATGCCGGGAACAGGAACAGAGGAGATTTGCACATTGTGTTCAAGGGGCCAGCTGGCTGCCTGCGACAGCGGAGCCAAGGTGTGGGAACCAGAAGCATTCGACTTCCACATTCAAGTCCTGCGGGTGGGGGCGAGTGGGGCCCTCCCCCCCTCAGCTGGGGCCAATGTGGCTAGGGACGGGGGCCTCAGCCAGCCAGGGAATAAAGTCCAAGGCAGGAGACCCCGAGACCCAGGCCTGGAGGGTACCAAGCACTTCGGTCTCCGCTTCACGCCCCATCTGGCGAGGAAGAGTCTCAGTTCCTCTGGAGATCAACACGCAGCGGCAGCCACCCCACGATCGTGCCCTGAGCGTGCTATATTCCCCCGCCGATCCGCCCTGCTCACAAGCTTCTGTTCCTTGGAGCTATGCTATCAATTACAAAGCCAGGAGAGACACAGAGAGAGAGAGAGAAAGCAAAAGCGAAGCAGCAAGATCAACGAGAGAGACAGCGCTTTGCACCCGGAGGGCCACATGTTCATTTAGTTTTTACCAAGCTCCACAGGCAGGGGACGTGGGAAATACAAAAGAGAAGCCCTTTAGGAGCTTAAAATCTAGTTGAGGAGACAGATGGAATATCCAGCCACAAAACAGTTACTTAACAATGTAAGCAGCCATCACTGAGAGGAAGGTTGAGCCTGAATGCCACAGACCGCGAACACTCCCCGCCGTAGGAGGGGGAGAAGAAATTACTGTAAGCTGAGTGGTCTCCGGGGAGGGATCGGCTAAGGGATAAACAGGGGCAAGAAGAGACTGGGAAAAGGCCCAGCAAAGGCAAGCATGTCCCAAGGACCGGCTGGCTGGCGAGCAAGCCTTCACACCTCAGAGCAGAGAAGACCCTGAGCCCAAGCACCCAGTTTTACAATGAGGAAAGCAGACCCTAGGGAGAAGAGTGACTTGCCCAGAGCCACACAGGCCCCCTGGTGTCCGGGCAAGGGCCCTCCCATCACACCTCACAGCTGCTCAGGAATGTCAGAAGAGCGTCAGGGAGGGGTATCCCGCACGTAAAAAGGGCCTGACCCTCCCCCATTTACACCTGACTCTGACATACGTACGTACAGGTGGGCTGACAGCAAGGAGAGCCGGCCTTCGCACGGCCAGTGACATTTCCGCTGCAACACCTGCTTCCTGCTCTACCCGGTAGGCAGATGTGTGTGTCTGAGAGGCAGTGGGAGGCTTCCTCAGGCCTACCTCAGCTGCGCTGCCCTTCAAGGAGGAGAGAAAAGCTTGGGCTCCATACACCAGGCCTGAGTGTCCAACCCCCCGGTGCCATAGGCCTCTGGGGTTCCCAGCCCCTGGGCCAGGAACCACTTCCCTCCACACACCCCTGCCCTACCCCGAAACACTCTGGGGTCCCCTCAACACGCTGGGCCTCCCCCCTCCACAAACTGTTCTCCCCATTAGCTCCAGCCCATGGTTCACTCGTCACCCCCTCTGACCTGGTTCCACAGATCTGTGTCCAGACCCTGATCCCAGATCCACACAACTATGGATCTTGCTGCTGGGTTCCTGAGTAGCTGGTTAAACCGCTTTCGCTCAGACGGGAATCGGATTTTAGAAGTGGGTACCTGAGGGCCGGAGAAGTAAGTGGAGGCAGGAGGAGACCCCCTCTTGCCACACCCCACAGCCTCTTTCTAGGAGTCTGGACTCACCAGGGGCCTTCCTGGAATCACTACAAGAGGAGCTTAGAACTCTGCATTTCTCAGAATAATAATGTTAAGATTTAAGGAACACTTTCTACAGGCCCTGCACTGTGCTAAATTCTTTACCCAGACCATCACAGGTAACCCTTACAACGTTCTTTGTTGGTAAGTACTATTTCCCCCATTTTGAAGACTCTGAGAGGTTAAGGGGCACCTGGCTGGCTCAGTTGGTAGAGCATGCAACTCTGGATCTTGGGGTCATGAGTTTGAGCCCCACGTTGGGTATAGAGATTACTAAAAATTAAGTAAACTTGGACTGCCTGGGTGGCTCAGTTGGTTAAGCATCTGCCTTGGGCTCCAGGTCATGATCTCAGGGTCCTGGGATGGAGCCCCACTTTGGGGTCCCTGTTCAGTGGAGAGCCTGCTTCTCCCTCTCCCTCTGCTCCTCCCCCTGCTTGTACTATCTCTCTCTCTGTCAAATAAAGGAATAAAAAACCTTAAAAAAAAAAAAGTAAATTAAAAAAAAATAAGTGAAGTGTAAACAACTTGCATTGGAATTTAAAAAGATAACAAATATATTATATATATAAAATAAAGACTCCAAACGGATAAGCGACTTGCCCAAGTCCATCCAGTGGGGGTATATTTGCTTCTGCAGTCATCCCTCACCACCACCGCTGGGCCCGCCCCGTCGGGACAGCCCCAGGCTGGAAGGGAGGCGATCCTGGCTCTTTGAGAACCGGGCCACCGTCTAGATAGGCTGAACCTCATCCTAAATTAGTGGTCAGTACCTAGCACTGACAATACTGCCTTAATGATCATTTTCCAGAGGTCAAGCCCCGTGCCAGATTTTTACACCCCAATCACCTCATTTCCTCCTCCAACAGCCCTGATAGGCTGATGGAGTTATGACCATTTTTTCAGATGAGGGCACAAAGGCTCAAGAGGATTAGTAACTCATCGGTGAGTGGCAGAGCCGGGGTTCAAACCCACGTAGGTTTGGTCCTGCGCCCACATTCTACCAACCTCATTGTGCTGCCCACAGACCCCCACACCAGCGATCATGGATGGCCTGGGGGTGGGCTCTGCTCTAACACCTGTGGACCAGCGGCAGCAATCAGCATCGTGAGACATGCAGGACCTCAGGCCTTGGCCTAGACCTACGGATTCAAAACATGAATTTGACCAGTTTCCCCAGGTACTTCATGGGCACAGTAGAATTGGAGAAGTCCAGCTCTAGATCACATAGATCTTTGCTCCGATTCTCCAAAGGGCCTGAGACCAGGAATGAAGGTCAGGGACTGAGGACGTCTGCCTGAGGGGACCTAGGGGTGGGTCCCCCAGTCATCCCCCCTCCTTGAATCTAGCCCATCTTTTTTTAAAAAGATTTCATTTTGGGGGTGCCTGGGTGGCTCAGTCGGTTAAATGTCCCACTCTTGATTTCAGCTCAGGTCATGATCTCAGGGTTGTGAGACTGAGCCCAGTGTGGAGCTCGCTTAAGATTCTCTCTCTCAGGGGCCCTGGGTGGCACAGTCGGTTGAGTACCCAACTCTTGGTTTTGGCTCAGGTCTTGAGATCAAGCCCCACATCAGGCTCAACCCCAAGTCTGCTTGAGTTTCTCTCTCTCAAATAAATAAATAAATCTTAAAAAAAAAAAAAAAATCTCTCTCTCCTCTGCCCCTCCCCCTGCCTCTCCCTCTCTCTAAAAAAAAAAAAAGATTTTTTTTATTTATTTGAAAGAGAGAGAGAGAGTGAATGAGAGGGAGAGGTAGAGAGAATCTGAAGCAGACGCTGCACTGAGCACAGCCCAACACGGGGCTCAATCCCACAACCCCAAGATTACTACCTGAGTTGAAACCAAGAGTGGGACGCTTAACCCACTAAGCCACCCAGGTGCTCGAAAATATTTTATTTTTAAGTAATCTCTACACCTAACATGGGGCTCGAACTCACAACCCCAAGGTCAAGAGTCACCTGCTCCACCTACTGAGCCAGCCAGGTGCCCCAAGCCCATCCCTCTTTGGGGTCATCCAGGTGCACAGACTTCAACAGGGATGAATCAATGTACAGGTTCCCGCTGGGTCAGGTGATGTACATGCCCTCCCTGGAGCCGTCCAGAGGGATGGCAGAGGGTCTCACAGGCCAACCCAACTTCAGCCCATACTCTGAGGCTTGGGAGAATCCCCAGGCCCTCCCAGGAAAGAGTTAAAACAGAACAAGTTGCTCTCTGGCTCCATAATTCCACTTCCTGGTAGATTTCCCTGGTGTACTTCCTAACTGAATCCCAGCGAGGGAGAAAGCTGGGGGCTGGGAGCGGAGTCGGGCGGTTTGCTTTTGCTGACAATGTCAGTAAAATCACCTTTCAATGGAGAATGAAGTATTGGCCCCCTTGTGCCTCCTATGTACTAGGCAAATCGTGGGGTGTGCCAGTCCTTACAACGACCCCACAAATGTAGGAGTATATGCACATTTCACAGGTGAGGAAACTGGCCCCCTTGTCCAGGGTCTGTCTCATTATTAACAAGTGTCTCAGTTTGTAGCCTCCAAACTCTAAGCACATGGAACTGCAGAGCAGAGAAACCAGACGTGCTAGCAGCTGAATACTCTCAGGACCCTGAGCCTCTCCATCCTAAAAAGGAGATATTGGGAACCGAAGCCCCCAAGGAATCAGCCTGCAGTGTAGCCCTACCTGGCCAGGCCACCTTTCCAATGATAACATCTGAGGCCCCTGGGATGGAAGAGGGAGCGCTCCTAGCTGTCGCCTCCGGCCCGGAGCTCAGATGCCCCAGCAGGGCTGCCCCCACAGACCCCTGTGTGCCCCACTGGTGAATCCACTGGGTGGACTGTGTATCTGTGAGAGGTGCTTAGCCTGCCCCCTCCCCATCAGCCCCCAGGGAGCAGGCAGGAGAAGCAGGGGGCTCCAGAGGGCTCCTCACACCTTTCAGCAAGGCACCCCCCCCCCACCCGCCATGTCACACAACATCTGCAGTGTCTGCAGGCACACGGGCAGGGAGTTATTACCAAAGGAGAAGACTCATGCAGCTAATCAGCTTTGGAGGTTTCTAGGGACATCAGCTTGTGAAGTGAGAAAAGGAGATCCAGCCACCCGGTTGCCTGGTATCCAAGCATTCCCCCATGGGGTCACAAGGCTTGCAGGGGAGAGAGAGGCCTTATCAGACTGCCGGTGCTTAGAGGCAACCCCCCAGCTGTCCTCAGGACCCCAAAGGATTAACCAGGCTGACCTCACCCCCTGGCCCTTCCCCCAGCCAGAGCCCACAGCTCAATTTCTTCTACTGTAGGAGTTTAAGGAAACCAAACATCTTGAAGGTATTACCATTTATAGAAAAGCACATTTACAATTAGCTATATATAAACACCTGGGATTTATCTCCCAGAATTCTAGGCTGGCGATGCAGGGGCCAGTGTTGACACAAGCCGGGGAGAGTGTGAGGGTCCTCTCCCCGAGAAATCTCCTTTCTCTCCTCGGCAAATCTTCCCGGGGGCCCCACCCTGCGTCCACGTCCAGGCTTCTCTTCCTCACACCCCGAGGGCTGGGGTTGAGGGGTCGCTGAGCCAGAAGTGATTCGGTCTCCAGGTCCAGGGCTGCCTCCCAGAGAGCTCCATATGCGGGCCTGAATCAGCCTTCGTTAGAACAAAGGGGCATCTTAAACTCAGTGAGAGGGCTCCTGCCTCAGAACGATTCAGCACTCACCAGCCATTCCGAGCCACTGTGCAAATGCCCTCAGAGCCAGGAAGAAACCCGCCGGCCATCAGCCCATCAGCCGGGGAAGCAGCGGCATGCCGTAGGGGTTAAGCGCGAGGGGAAGGGTTCCCGCTGCCTAGACTGCAGTCCAGTTCCTCTGCCTACTGCAGCGTCATGGGATCCCTCTAAGTCTTAGTTTTCTCATCTGTCAAAGGGGGGCAAAGACCGCCTATCTGCCTGGACCATTGTGATGACTAAACGAGATCATTCATGTAGAACACTTAGGCAGGGGACCCAGCACACAGCAAGGGCTTGGTAAGTGTTAGCTGGAATTATACGGGACGCCTGGGTGGCTCAGTCGGTTAGGCGGCTGCCTTTGGCTCGGGTCATGATCTCAGGGTCCTGGGACGGAGCCCCATGTCAGTTCCCTGCTCAGCGGGGAGCCTGCTTCTCCCTCTGCCTCTGCCCAACCCCATCCCCGCTTGTGCTCTCTCTCTCTCAAATAAATAAATAAAATCTTTTAAAAAACAGAATTATTACCAACACCTTTAAGGTGTGGCCCCTTTAAGCAGCATCTTTAAGGGATGGACACTCCCCCAGAAGTATGAAGTTGTGGCGTAGAAAACACTTACCACTTGCTACAACTTTTGCCTTCTCTCAAGAGCAGAGGTTCTCAAGCACAACATACACCCTGCCACCGCCCCCCCCAGCCTGCCACCTTCAAAATCCATAGATAATTCTGGCTTACACACCCATGAGTGTGCACAAACTAAAGAACAACAGAATTTTTGTGGGCCAGCGCAGTAGAACACTGCCATCATTTCATCACAACTCGTGGTCCATCAGTGTAAGCAAAGAACAATTCTAGAACTGAAACACCCCGCCTGGCTCTTTCGTTCCTGTACAAAACACATCAGATATCAAGTCACCACAATGTAACTGTAATTGTAAATACTTATAATTTTATTGTCAATTATACCCCAATAAAGCTGAAATTTTTTTTTAAAGAGGCACATTAGCATGAAGGTGAGTGGGAGTAATGTCATCATGGTGATAACCTTGAAATTCATCTACCATATTTTTTGTAAAATGTATTGTTGACAAGCTTCAGAATATCATTATCCTACCCAAAAAGATTTGAAAGTCAGCGCATAATTTAAAATTGCATGTAGCCAAATTACCCTTCAAAATTCTCTTAAATCACCTATAAAGTATGACAGTTGTTTCTTGAGACACAAGAATCCTACTCAATGGACCGGGATGCTCACAGTATGCAGCCATGTGGAAGCTAAGACACGCTGACCCAAGAGTTGGATAAAGCTGGCCCTCTTTCTCTCCCTCTCGCCCGCAGCAGTATTTGGCTATATTCTTGTCGAATCACATTCCAATCAGTTAAATGAGTACAGGATATAATTCCACCACCACAAATAACTATTATGTACCTCTCAACTGACCCATGCTGAGAAATTAGTCCTCCAGAAGGCTGCAGAAGAGGGAACTGCTTCCCCTGCCCCCAACCCCTGGGCTGACCCTGGATCCCCAGTCTGGGAAAAAAACGGTAAGGGGTGTCCACTTACTTGCAGCCTGGATTCGAGCCTTCCGGCTGACCACCAGCCCAAAGCGGTTCTGAGCCACACACTCATAGTCACCCTCATCCGAGGGGCTGCCTCCCCGATCCAGCTGGAAGTGATGGATCATCAGGGACCCATTGGCCAGCAAGGTGGAGTGGGTACTCTCCAGCAACTCTACCCCATTTTTTCTCCAGGTGATTCGCACTGGAGGGGTCCCCTCCACCCTGCAGCCCAGCATTATAGGCTGCCCAGGGACTGCGACATCATCACTTGGCTCCATAGCAAATGCCAGTTCGGCAGAGTGGCCAAGACCTGTATAGGGCAGGGGAGATGGAAGGAAAAGGAGAGGTTAGTGTGGGTTGAACAGGCAGGAAGAACTTCATACACAGGTGTCCCAAGTTCCCTGGCTCTGTGCACCCACCCCATCTTTCAGTAATGTTAATAGAAATCTCTATTATATATAGAACTTTTTTAAAAAGATTTTTTAATTTATTCATTCGAGACACAGAGATACACAGAGAGAGAGAGAATGAGAGAGCATGAGCAGGGGGAGAGGCAGAGGGCGAGGGAGAAGGAGGCTTCCTGCTGAGCCAGGAGCCCGATGCGGGGCTCGATCCCAGGACCCCAGGATCATGACCTGAGCGGAAGGCAGACGTTCAACCATCTGAGCCACCCAGGCGCCCCATATTATATATAGAACTTTATGCATTACAAAGTGCTGTCTTATGCAGTATCTTTCTCAATCAGCAGACCACCTCAGAAAGAGATATTATTTGTACCATTTCCTCTTTTTACAGATAAGGGAACTGAAGCCCAGAGATAATGAAGCAACTTGTCCAGGGTGTCACTATTAATAGTAACAAATCTGAGATCCAAAAGTAACATGGTTAGTTAACACAGTTAGACCACGGCTGCTGCCACTTCTGTGGTCACTCTGGCTCAACACTGCAGCCTCACAGAGTTTCAGGGTGGGACCTTAGGCAAAGGGGTTCAATCTGTCCTAGCTTCCCATTCCTCATCTGTTTAAATCAGGAACGTCTTGTAACTTGGGTCATAGAGTTGTTGAACAAGATGAACAAACTCAAAGTCACTATGAAAACAAACAAAGATAAAATGAGATAGTAAGAAATAATTGCTTATTTTTGCTGGCAAAACCATCTGAAACCTGGCCTGATGCCTGGCAGGGAGCAGGATGTGTGGGTCCAGTAGCAGGTACAGGCCAGGCTATGGACCGGCCCCACCGCCTCTCCCCAGGTTGCTCTGGGTTTTGGTCTGTGCTGGTTGTTTTGCCTTTGTCATAAGGAGAATTGAGGGGTACCAAGGGTCAACTCAGATTTCCCAAAATTCAGGAAGAGGGAGGTTTCTAGAATCCTTACTCCCTGCGTCCTCACTGCTCCTGTAGAACAAAACTGAGCTGGAAGAAGAGAAGGGGAACGAAGAGAGAGGGAAGAAGGTGATCCGGGAATCAGGGGAAGCCCGACAGGAAGGACAAGCGCTCCAATCCCAGGCGTGATGCCAAGTCCCCAACTTCTCCAACGAGCAACTTACCAGACCAGTTACAACTCCACTCCGGGAGGAATGAACCCCCCTGGTCTGAAAGGGCAGCCACAGACCCCTCTTCACGTTTCCAGGGAACTAGTGATCCTGGAGCTGGCCCCTCCCCAACAGACCAGCGCCCTCTCTGGTTGGGGGAGATGGAAAGTGGGCGGGGAGAAAGGAGGAGGCGGATTGGGGTTACGGACGATTCCCCCAGCCACAGGGTATGTAATGTTTTAAGACATTTGCGGGTCACAAGCTTTCAAACCCTTACCCACCCCACCCACCCCATGCCCTGCGTTTCAGCGGCTTCAGCCCCCAACCCAAACCCAACATAGCCGTCGAGGGATAAAGTTTCTCCGAGATGCGGAGAGGCGGTATTCTGCTTCTCCGGAGCCGAGAGGAGAGAGCATACCGCCGACATGTGTCTGCCGAGAATCTGGGATGGAAGGGGAAGGCCCTAGATTTGCGGTCCTCTCCCGTGAGATGGGCCTATTACAGCCCCCGAGGGAACAGGGTGGTGGTGACGGAGCTCTGGGCAGCAACGCGGGCAGGCCCCCGAGCCTGGGGCCAGGGGCGCTCCGCCGGCGCACCCGCCGGGGAAGGGCGGGCACGTGAGCGTCCCCGCCGCTCGCTCCCTCCGGGTCGGCTTCTCCTCCCCTGGCCCAGCTCGCGCGGTCTCTCTCGGGTCTCCCCCTCCGGAGGCGACGCGCGGCCCGCCGGGACTCTGCCTCCTCCTCTTCCTCGGTCTCCGCCGCGCACTCCGAGCGCCAGTCTCAGCTCTCGACCCGGGACGTGCCCTCTCGGACCCGCCTCCGCCCCCCGGTCGGCCGCGCTCGGTCTCGGCCGCCTCGGGCTACTCTGGCCCACCGCCGGGCTCCGCGCACCCCGGCCCGCCCCCTCGGACCGAACTCAGCCCTGAGGTGCCCCCTGGCTCGTTTCCCCCTCTCCCCAACTCCCACCCGCCCGCCTCGCTCCTGCTTTGCCGCGCTCCGTGCTCCTCGGGCCGGGCTTGCGTCCTGCCCGAGCCCTGGAGCCCCGGCGCACTGAATCGAAGTCTCTCCCCGGGGGCCGCGTCCCCAACACCGCCCTGCGGGCCCGGCCGCCGCCTCGGGGCCCTCTCCCCGGGCTCCGCCCCGTCCCGCTCGGCTCCGCTTCTCGGACAAGTCCCTCCCGCCCCGGGTCCGCCCGCAGGTCCGCCCCCTCGCGCCCACCTCCTCCCGTCTCGCCCTTCCCGGGGCTCGGTCCGCGGCCGCCCGGGGCGCTCACCGTCGCTCGGCGCGGGCAGCAGCAGCGGCAGCAGCAGCGGCAGCAGGAGCCGGCGCGGCGCGGCGCGCGGAGCAGCCATGGGGCTCTCGGTCCGCTCGGCTCGGCGACGCGCGGCTCCGGGGCCTCTGGCGGCTCACAGCGTCCCGCGGGGCCGGCGCCGGGGCCGGGGCCGGGGCTCCGGCCGGGGCCGAGCCCGGGCCGCGGCGGGCTGGGGCCACATGCCTGCCTAGGAGCGCCGGGGGCGCCGGGGGAGCGCCGCTTGCGCCATCTTGCACCCACCCCGGCGATCTGTCAGCCTCGCCCGGGGTGCGCGCTCCGCACTCGCACTGCCCGCGCCTGCCCCGCCCTCCTCCCTCCGCCCGCCGCCCCCCTTCCCTCCCCTCCCGGTCCCCTCCCCCAAGCCCCTCTCCCCGGAGGCCCGGTCTGGGGAACAAAAGAGCCGGCGAGCGCTTCAAGCGGCCGGACATTCCCGGCTGCGCGGCGGACGCACCCCCTGCGCTTTGAACTGTGGCTGGAGCGGCCGGCGCCGTCCCGGGCTGCTGCCCCGTACCCCCTGCCCGCGGGCCAGCCCCGGACTTGGGGGGCTGGGGAAGTGGAGACCCAGCAGACTGTCAAGTGGGTCCGGGCTGCGGGGAGACACGCTCTGACCCACTCTTCCTGCTGCACCCTCCCCCACCGTGTCCAAGTGTGTATTTTCGAGATAATCCCCTAAAAGCTTCACAAACTTGTCAAAGGTTCGGTTTTCCATGGTTTCTGGTCCTGCCACCCAAAGGCTAGGACGTTTAGCTGCATGACCGGTCTCTCTAGACTACAGAGTTCTGGCATTGAGTGGACCGGAGGTAGAAGGGGTAGGAATGCAGCTTCCCCCCCAGGGCCCTGGGATAGCCGACCCAACAGGCCAATGAGAACGCAGAAGTAACCTGGGTTCCGACCCCTGTTCTGCCTGCTGTCTAGCCCAGCCAACCCAGGCAGTCACTCTCTGGGCTTATCTGAAAGATAGAGATAATCCTCTCTCTCCTGCTCACCGCTAGGGATATTTAAAGCACAGGGGTCCTTGATCCCAGGGTCCTGGGATCGGGCCCCACATCGGGTTCCCTGCTCCGTAGGAAGCCTGCTTCTACCTCTCCCACTCCCCCTGCTTGTGTTCCCTCTCTCGCTGTGTCTCTCTCTGTCAAAGAAATAAATAAAATCTTAAAAAAAAAAAAAAAAAAAAAAAGCACAGGGGTCCTAACAAATGACCTGGTAACTGGAAAAGCAAAGTCAAAACTCTCAATAACATTTCTGTGTCACAAAGAAGATTCTCAATGTTTCATGTCAGAGAACACATGAGACAAGGAGTGCACAAATTTTAGGGAAGATAGGCATGTATTACCTCTCAGGAGATACATACTCATGCTAACCCTCAGAGATCTCGAATCTTTAGATTCTTGACGGTGAGCCAGTCATTATTAAATGATCTTCTGGTGAGTCCAGCATGAGGAATTAGTCCATCTACTAAGTTCTAAGAGCAGGAGATTTAAAGACGGTAGTCTTTGCCTCACTCAGCTATTTCTTCCTCTGGCATTGGACTGGGATGACAGAGGAATAACTAGGTCTCCCTTCTGATACCAACTCTGGAATCTTGGAATCAGGAGTGTTAACCATATAAACCTAACTTTGGTGCAGATGAGTAAAAAAGTGCAGGCCTCCAGAGATCAGGTAGGTTTACTAATGATGGGGTTTGCGCAGCCCAGGGACTCCTTACTCTTCAGTAGCAATTGAAAGATGAGTCTAGGAGGCAGGACTTGAGGCATATGAGTGAGCAATGGGAGGAAGTGGAGAAATTCAAGGTCAGGGGACACACCCAAACCCCAAACCAATTTCACTGTGAGGAAGGGCAGGAGTGATGGGCCTCCACTGGCCACAGGAAAGGGGGGGGGGGTGCTGCCTGGGCCCAAAGTCCTGGACTTCCCTCCTGCAGGGCTTGAATGCTCAACAACCCCTTCTTGGCTTGTCCTAGACTCAAGAGAGGTCAAATTGGTGTCCTGAGTTGCTGTCATTTTAAATTCATTTTGACAAGTGTTTAATTCTTCTTTATCACAGCCCTTGGTCTGAGAGTGATATGCAAATAATGGTTATTCTGCTGCATGCAAAATGTGCAGTATCTCTCCCTATGATCTGTCAGTTAACACGGGTCTGGCCCATCAGCCACTTTAGGGGTGGTCCCGGGCAGGGCAGCCTCTGGCTCTTGGTTCCCTCAGTAGAAAAGCATGCACCGACCAGGCTCTGTAAAGATCTTAGCAGAGCATCTGCCAACCATCATCCTGAGATGCATGAGGGGTGTGGGTGTGGAGTTTTGCGTGTATGTTTGAGTTAATGGATCCAAGGGTGTTTATGAAGATGAGTGTGCGTGCATGGGTCTCTAAGCTTGTAGGCACAGTGTCCATATGTGTGAACATGCAGCCACGAGCAGCTCTGGAGACCAGAGTTACACAGAAGAATAATTGTTAAGCCCAAATCTCTGGAGTTGCTTGTTCATTTCTCCTTTGCACCCAAGAAAGTTAAAAAAAAAAAATGTGTGGGGCGCCTGGGTGGCTCAGATGGTTAAGCGTCTGCCTTCGGCTCAGGTCATGATCCCAGCGTCCTGGGATCGAGTCCCGCATCGGGCTCCCTGCTCCTCGGGAGCCTGCTTCTCCCTCTGCCTCTCTCTCTGTCTCTGTCTCTCATGAATAAATAAATAAAATCTTTAAAAAAAAAAAAATGTGTGCCCAGGTGGAAAGAGATTCCCCAGGAAGCTAAAAGAGTGCCATCAAAGAAAGCATCTTTCCTAAGTTTAAGTCTTTTTCCTAAGTGCCTGCTGAGGGAGAAGGATGGTCTGGTTCTTTTCCATGACCACTGGCTCTCTACTCTCAAAAACCCAACATTTCCTATCCTGGCAAGAAACACATTCTCTAGGACAGAAAGGCTGAGGAAATTCTAGTCATTCCACGTTTTTGGAAAATAGTTTATTAATTCATTATAGGGACAGATACATGATCAATGCCTTGGCTTAACACTAAAGAATATATTTGTGAGGAGGAAAAAATGCTGGGAAAAGAATTAAATAATATAGCATAAACTAAATACAGACAAATAAATGAGCAGGTACCGATTACACTTGTCATGCATCAAGAAAAGGAAGGTTTCTAAATGAGACTCAAAAAACGTAAGGCATCGATGGTAGGTGACAAAGGGATTAATACCCTGTAAAAGGCCAATAGACTCTTTTCTAATAAAAATACTGCTACAAAGACACAAACCTAACACTTCCAAATTACCCAGAGCCCAAATCATACATAATGCTAGTGAGTAATGGCCACTTTCTTATCAACTGTGAGTTATAGGCAGATACCAGATTTATTACTTATTTGCTTTTGAGAAACAATTTTCCACCCAACCTAATGGGTTATAAATTGTCTCATTTGCAGCTATTTAATTTAAACCAGAACCTCAGTGCCTGTTAAACAAGAACATGAAAAATGACTATGTGGTGTAATGCTAAGAGCCTACTGTTAAAACAGCCATTTGATTCAGGGCAGTTTTTTTTTTTTTTCCTTTTGGGGGGTGCTGGGGGAATCAAACCAGCAAAATAAAACGAGGCTTTTGACCTTCAGAGCAGTGGCGAAACACATACGGTGGTGTCGGCCACGGTGACGCTGGATGTCACAGAAAGGGTACAAGTGACAAACCAGCATGAATAATCTGCAGCTCTATCACAGGCTGGCTGAAGCAGGGGAGGGAAGGAAATGTAGGTGCGGATGTCAGTCGGGAGTGACACCCGAGTGTAATAAACACAGATGCTGAAAGGGTCTGAGGGAGCTGCAACTCTGCTTGAGAGACATGTCACCATTTAAAAAAAAAAAAGAAAGAAAGAAAGAAAAGGGAAAGATAGACTGGTTATTTCTCATTTGGCCCAGAAGCCGGAGTTAACCCTTGATGTGCCAATCGTTAAAAAGATGCATTTAGGGAGAAAAGCCCCCCCATCCTACGCTCCGAGGAGAGGTTGGGGTGCAAAATCAAATAAATGACCTTGTCTTGTCTACACGGGATATAGAAGCCCAGCTTGTCCCTGTGTGACAGGTCAACAGAAAATGACTTTAGGATTGAATTTAAAGAAAACAACAACAACAACAAACGAACAAAATGAAATGAGCCAATCACCCTTGTCCTGTGCAAAGGCCTCAGTGTCAGCCCCCAGAGGGTGAAACTCCTCTCACCCCCATCCATCAGCTCCCGTTCCAGGGGTGCAGAGTGGGAGGGAAGCTGCTCGGCTGGGGTGCCCCTAATCCCCACTCTCCTTCTCCCCATTTGGCTTCAGCTGGGAAGGAAGGTCCCAAACCCCCTCCATCCAGCAACCCTGCCTCCCTGCCCCTCTCCCTGTCTCAGAAGTCCCCCTGTGTGACCTGGATCCCCCAACTCCAAGGAGAGTCCTCCTACCTCAATCCCAGGGAGAAAGATGCAAGGGAAACTGGAAGATCGTCTCCAAACTCACACTGGGGGCACTGGGGGCACTGGGGGTGTCTGCCTGGGGAGGGGGCACATGGCGGCACAGGGAGAAGAGAGGCAGGACGATGGCCGGGGAAGTGAATGGCGGACACAGAAGTCACGCTATGGCCTCAAAGCAGACATGAGGTAGTCATGTTGTTAGGGAAGGATGCAGAGATTGAGCCCAGGCAGGTGGTCCGGGAGAGGTGTGGGAGACAGCAGGGACAGACAGGAGACAGAGGAAAGGAAAGCGTATCTGGGAGGAAGCACGGGGCAGGAGAACTGGGGAGAACTGGGGGCCCGGGCGCTGACCGGAGACACAGCCCAAGAGTAGTGAAGGGGAAGAGAGGACAGGAGAGCCAGGGCAAGCGGATTTCCAAAACCAGGCACTTCCCAAATGACAAATGAAATGCAGAGCTGCTCTGAGGAGGGCCAGAGTCACCCTCTCAGTTTGGGCAACAGGGATGCGGGTGATGGGTAGTGACGCAACGAAGACCCTAGGCGTTCAGAGCCTCCTGCACTCAGCCCAGCCAGAAGGGAAAATGGGCCGGGGCTGTCTTTGTCAGACAGGGCATTGCAGACACTCTCAGAGTGTGTAATAAATGGCTGGGTGATGGGGGGGCGCCCACAGGGCTGGGGACTGACCACTCTGAGGCACTGTCCTGACCTGGAGGATCAATTAGGCCACAGGGACTACCACCAGGCCAGAATCTCCCAGCTCAGCAGCTAGCACACGCACATGTGCACATCCCATATAGCCGTGCCTCCCAGGTCCCTCCCACAGGACATGTGCCACGGGGGGGGGGGGGGGGGGGGGGGGGGGGGGGGGCAAGTGGATACTCCATTTCTTCTTTGCCCCTCAGCCACAGCACCCCGGGAGGCTCCAGACGGCGTGACGATGTTCAGGAACTGCAGGTGCACGGGTGTACATACTCGGCCACACGTGCCATGTCCCATGATCCATACTAGCCTGCCCCAAACTGCACCCTCTAGGGGAGCTAGGCAGAGGAGGGGACGGGGGCCCTGGGCAGGCCTGGGCTGGTTCCTAGAGGGCAGGGGGCCTTTGGCTGGCAGCTATTCCCGGGGGCCTCCTCCAGAGCCTCACTGGGCTGGAGGTCTGGGTACGGGTAAGAAGCGCTGGCTGCCTCTGGCAGGCAGGTGAGTCTGTCTGGCCCAGGGGTTGCCTGCTCACACCCCCCCAGCTCCCTGTCCAGCCAGTCTACCCCTTGCCCTAGATCCACGACTCCTGAAGTGAGGTCAGGAGCCTCCGGAGGCAGGGGATCCTCAGGTTCCAGGTCTTGGAGGTGGAGGTCAGGGTTCCCTTTGGATGCGCTAAAGTCAGAGTGGACAATGACTTCAGCCTCCACCTGATTCCTGCAGGCTGGGGGCGGCTTCTTCCTGCCATTGCCCTGGTCAGAGCAGAGAACGTAAAGACAAGGTGACCATCGCTGAGAGTGATCATCAGAAGAATGACCAACAGGGGTGCCTGGGTGGCTCAGTCCAACTCTTGGTTTTGGCTCAGGTCATGATCTCATGGGTCCTGGGATTGACCTGGCTTTTGGCTCTGTGCTCAGTGGGGAGTCTGCTTAAGAATTCTCTCCCTCTGCCCCCACCCACTCTCTCTCTTGCTCTCTCTCTCTCAAATAAATAAACAAATCTTAAAAAAAAAAAAAAAAAAGAATGACCAACATACTTGGGGCAGAGAAGGACTGACCCCCTCCCCCAAGCCCGGGAGCACAACGACTGTCCTACAAGAGATGATGATCAGGCCCATGTGAAGGCAAGGGAGAATGGAATACTACCCATCTGCCCTTGCCCAGAGTTCCAAAAGTACCAGATTTAGTCAGAGCCTCAGCGCGCAGGAGGAAGGGCAGAACGCACTCAGCCTAGGCCCACGCTCAGCTCCATGGTAATACTGCTGGGGCCCACTTAGGCCATCAGGAGAGGAGCGACTGTCTTTAACCCAAGTGAGACAGATTGCTGCAAACTGCCTGCCCTCCACGCACCCACCTTTAGAGACTCCAGGGGCCTCCTAACTAGACTTCCATCCCCGTGGAAGTTACCACCAGGGGTCACCAGAAAAGTCACTCCTTGCTCTTCACAAGCACAGAGCTCCTTCTCTCCTTTCCTCTCCCCGCCCTCCCAGGACACTGACCTTTATGGCCTCATACACCAGAGCCTGCAGCAACAGTGTCTGCCCCGTTCCAGCAGGGGGCAGCAGAGCCCGGGTAAGAGAAGGCATGGCACCTGCTTGGGGCAGCTCACAGCCTGCCCAGGAACCTGCCCAGCTTGGCCCCCCTGGCTGAGCCCAGGAGATCTGTGAGGGGAGAAAGACATGGGAGCACTGAGGGCTTGGCTGGGAGAGGGCAGCCTAAGAGAGGGAAGTAGATGGAGACTCTTGGCCTCCTGGCCACCTCCCGGCTAAGGCTGTGGGGAGGGGCCAAGAGTCTGGGGGTGAATGTGAGGATGGAGAAGTCCTCCTGCAGAAAAGCCCAGTACCACAGGCTCTGGCAAAGCCTAGAGGTGTCCAAGCCAGGCACGGTCTCCTTCACCACAAAGGCAGGGAAAGAGGGAGGAAGCACCCAAGGGTTTGGACAGGCTCCTCAGAGAAGGGCAGGACGAGCCACCACTGCTGGCATGGAAGGGACCTGCCCTACGTGGGCCCACCTTATCAAGGTCCTGGTCTCACTTGGTCATGGCCAAGCGGACCAGCCTCTTGTCTTCATATTGGGGAGGGCCGGGTCTTAGAGGTTTCTCCAGCTCCCAGGATGAGGAGGGTGTTGTGGCCACACTGAGTCACCAGCAAACAGTCCACTGGGGGCCTTTCCCTCCTTCCGTGAGAACCAGGCTGACCTATTCTGCCAGGGGTGGAGGCCCATCTGCTTCCCTACCCTGCCAACCTTTTCAGGGAGGAAAGAGAGAGAGAGTGCCTTTTCTTCTGCAGCTGGCCCTGGGAAAAGGAAGGGGAGGGCGGAGGAGTTTCTCCCAGGGGTCACACATTGTGCTCTCGCGCCCCCTGGTGTCCTTTCTGGGAACGAGCTGTAGTGTGGGGCTCTGACCTACCCAGGCTCCAGGCTTACCTTTCTCTTGGAGTGACCCCGGCAGTCGGAAGCACCGCCCCCCATCAGGCTGTGCACTTCAGCCCTGTCCTCGATGTCTGAGGGCGGTGGAGACCAGTCCTCGGGACGGGGGTGCACAAGGGACTCCAGTTCATGGGCAGCTGGGGGACCAGGGGGGCCAAGGCGGGCTCGAGAGTACAGTGCGGGGTTCCCAGCATTGGCCGTGGAGGACAGGCCTGGGAGGGCATCTCTGGAAGGGAGGACAGAGAATCAGGCACAGTGTTCAGAAAGTGAGGGGCGGCGGCAGGCCTGGGGTCTAGTCCTGCCTATGTTCTTGGGTAGGTTCCTGTTCTGCAATTTGGTTTCCCTGTATGGGTAATGATTAAGAAACTACGTTCAAAACAGCCATGACAGGGGCACCTGGGTGGCTCAGCCGTTAAGCATCTGCCTTTGGCTCAGGTCGTGATCCCAGGGTCCTGGGATCAAGCCCCACATCGGGCTCCGTGCTCAGCGGGAAGCCTGCTTCTCCCTCTCCCACTCCCCCTGCTTGTGTTCCCTCTCTCACTGTGTCTCTCTCTGTCAAATAAATAAATAAAATCTTGAAAAAAAAAAAAACAAAAAAACAGCCATGTCGTTGCAAATGGGACCTTTCCTCCTCCCCTCCCCCCAGCTCCAAGTATCTAGAGATTTGGGGTCCCTCTTTCCAAGATGCTGGCGGCTACAGAGGCAGAAGAGGCAGCTCTGTCTATGCTCGCCCTTGCTGAAGAGGTAGGCTGGGGCTCCCCTAAACCCCCTCCCCATTCTCATGAGGACATCACCCCCAATCCCTTCACCCCAGAGTCTTAGTTTCAGTGGGGCCTCTGGGGGAACCTCGGGCAAGTCGTGGCCACTTTCCCTGCCCTCTCATCTCTGCTGCCCTTCTGGAAACCTCTCCTCTCTGCAGGCAGACTGGCCCCTTCACCCACCTGTGGGGGCTGCGGCGCAGGCCGGCGCACATGCAGGCCAGGAGGCAGAGGAGGCCCAGGCAGACACCCACAATGATGCCTGTGACTGAGTGCACGTCCAAGGAGTCTGGCGGGAGTCAGAGAGGGGACAGAACAGGTCAAGGCCAGGACAAGGTCCAGGGTTCATAGATCAGGATTTCTGTGGCTTCCTCGGGAGACCACTGGTCTCACCCTCTGGACACAAAAATCTGCTGCTGCAAGAAGGGGTCCACCGCCACCTCTCTGACTGTCCTCCCCACTGGACATCTGAAGTTCTGATCTCTCTCTGTCACCCTGGCCTCTCAGTGAAACACACTAGGGTTGGTTCCGTGGGTCTGCAACAAGAGCGGCCGCACGGGGCCCACACTCAGAAGGACACCACGCTTGGTTGAAGGTTCTGCTACCACCACCTTGCAATTCTAATTTTTTAATGAGGGTCCCACGTTTTCATTTCACACTTGGCCCTGCAAATCACATAGCCAGTCCTGCTGCCCTCTCCCACCCCATAAAGCTTGTCACCTCTCCAAGCCGATCCTCCAATCAAAGCAGTCTCCCAAAGAACCAAGCCAGTCTCCCATAAATCTGACCTCTTGACTGAATCACTACTGAACTGCATCCATTTCCCCTTCAAATCTGTCCCCTCCCCACCAAACTACGAAGCCAGCTGTCCAAAACAATGAAAGGGTAGTTGTACCTGGGGGCAGGGCCCTGGAAGAGATGACTTTAGCATTAGAGGTCAACTCCAGGGGCCTCAGAAGACCTCAGGCTGTCCTAGGGTGGACCTACTCCTCCCTCCCTGCCCTCATACCTGAGAGCTTCTCCTGGAGAGTGATCACATCCTGCAGGCCAGAGAAGGGCCCAGGCCCCACCTCTGTGCGCGCCCCCATCTTGAAGAAGTACCTAGTGTCGCTCTCGAGGCCATGTACCTCAGCACTGAAGATGTTTCCTGGGGGCAGGGGGAAGCAAGGAAAGCAGGGTTGGAGGGTTGGGGGGTGCGGGATGCAGGGGTAGCCTGGAAAACGGGAGTAAGAAGGTATGCTCTCCCACTCGAGCACTAGCTTCTGCCTGCTTCTTCTAGAAACCCGTGGAACAAACCTCAGCCACACTCTCACCACTAACCCAGCCACTGGAGTGGTTGGAAAAGGGAGAGAGGGTGGGGAAGCTCTCGCTCAGATGCCCTGGGGTGGGAGCCCTCACCCTCCGTGGTGAGCAGGGTCCACTGGTGTTCAGGCTGGGTGTGGTTGCTGCTATATAGGATGAGATACTCCACGATCTCTCCATTGGGCTCGGTGGGGGGGCACCAGTGCAGCCGAACGGTGGACGGCGTCAGGGGGCTCAGACGCAGGTCAGATGGGGGCGTTGAGGGCCCTGGGGTGCAGGGGAGGAAATGGGGAGAGGCACAGTCACTGAGAGCCCCAGCTCCGGGGGCCAGCTGGGAGACAGGGCATGAGGACAAACCACAAACCACAAAGCAAAATGAGATCTGATCTCTAACTGGTGAGTTTCTGGAAAACATTTGGCCGGGAGGCGGGGGTTCACTACCATTCCTCCCCTCAGAAACTCTTCCTCACTCCTTGGAGCAGGTCTCAAATTTCCACACCCAAATACTTCCAAAGGTGGAGGAGACTGTCTGGTATTCCAAAGGCCCAGGGGCAGAGCTCAAAATTTTCTGGAAGGCTTAATTTTATTTTGAACTCTCATACTAAGTTTCTCCTCTGTTCCATGGTAAAGTTTAACCTAAAAATAGTGTTTAAAACTATTTATCATTGAAAGTTCCTAACTGGACGCCTGGGGTGGCTCAGACGGTTGAGGGTCTCCCTTCAGCTCAGGTCATGATCCCGGGGTCCTGGGATTGAGCCTCGCATTGGGCTCCCTGCTCAGCGGGGAGCCTGCTTCTCCCTCTGCCTCTGCCTGCCACTCCCCCTGCTTGTGCTCTCTCTCTGACAAATAAATAAATAGATAAAATCTTAAAAAAAAAAAAAGAAAGTTCCTAACTCCCCTTGCTACCCCCCCCCCCCCAGATCTTCAAGTAAAATCAGTTGATGCCCTGTATAGCCTTTGCCTATGTCTGCCCCTGACACGGGTCCCGAGGGTCATGGGAACAACCTTTGTGGTTTTGTTTGCGCTTTGTTTTTAGAGAAGAAGCTGATCCTGGGGGTAGGGGTGAATGAGGAAGGGAGAGAAGGAGGAGGGACACAGGTGACTAGTGAGTTGGAAAGGGACAGAGATTTGGGGTTCCAGGGCTTGAAGGCCCAGCAGAGGGTGGGATGGGGACCCAGGGCTCTGGGGCATGAGACAGCCACAGCATCGCAGGCTGCCAGAAGCCTCCTTGCCTCTCAGCTTCTCAGTTCCAGTCCCCCCGTCTGCAAAAGGAGAAAACATCCCCGTCTGTTGCACAGCTAGTGCTGCCAGGAAGCTTCCTGAGAACACACTGGGGCCCCCTACACCCCCTCCGCAGGTTAAGACCATTACAACCAGGGGGCGCCTGGGTGGCTCAGATGGTTAAGCGCCTGCCCTCGGCTCAGGGCATGATCCCAGGGTCCTGGGATCGAGCCCCGTGTCGGGCTCCCTGCTCAGTGGGAAGCCTGCTTCTCCCTCTCCCACTCCCCCTGCCTGTGTTCCCTCTCTCGCTGTATCTCTCTCTGTCAAATAAATAAATAAAATCTTAAAAAAAAAAAAAGACCATCACAACTGAAGTCATAGGTGGGTGGGAGACAACGTGTAAGCAAACGCATGAGAGTGCACAGTGTTCGCACCACACCCCACGCACATCTTCCTATTTCGGATCCTGAGACAAAGGTCTTCTGTCGATGGGAAGGTGAACAGTTATAGGGCCGGCAGAACCAAAGAGCCTCTGCTATGAGAACAAAAGTCCATTTGTCTTGGAATGCCATTTCCAGAGGCTCCAGAGTCACAGACGTGCACAGCAAATGCCTCCATCCTTTTACAGAGGGGGACGCAGAGGCCCAAGGGGGAAGGGACCTGCCCAAGCCTCCCTGTGTGTCAGGGGCAGGATGGAGCCCTCACGTGCAGAATCTAGGACACCTGCCTCCCTGACCTGGCCCCTGGTCACTAGCTCAGTGAGGTCTTGGCCGTCTCATACAAGAAGCCCCTCCTCCAAATCTCATTATGTTTAGGAGTGAGTGGCTAAGACCAGCACAGGACTGGCCGACATGAATGCAAAGCCAGCAATAGAAACAGGGTTCCGAGGGACATGTCAAAAAAGAGGGCCGTCGGGACAAGAAGGAGTGAGGTAAAAGATGGATGGGTGGCAAGGGGGCCACTCACGGTCAGGCAGGGTGGAGCGTTCCACCACGGAACCGAAAGGCCCGTCCATGTCCACGCCGTGGGACTGTACCGCAAACTCGTATTTGGTGAATGGCTTCAGCCCACCAATGAGGATGTCTTCTCCAGAGCTGCCAAGGCGAGAAATGCAACTAGCGCTCTCAGGGCACCCTCCTGCCAGGACAGGCCCAACCAAATCCACTTCGCCAGCCAGCCCCAGGCCCTACCCTGGGCAGGGCACGGACTCACGGGCAGGGGGGCCACGGACACCACCCAGGGGCCCTACAGGGAGGTCTGGATGTATGCTGCTCCCAGGGTAGTCTGTCCAAATCTCCAGACCAGGCCCCCTGCTCCAGGAAACCTTCCTGGGTTCCTCCAAGTCACTGTCCACCCAAGGATCCATCTCTGATGCATCTTTTCCTTGACTTAATGGTACTTTAGCTGCAGCTGTACACAGCTATTATGTCTTCCCACTTTATTCTATCTGTTTTATTTGCTTTATTGTGTCCTCAATGATACTTTTATGCGATTTTTCCTCTGCCTAACCAGCAGCTCCTCCGGGGCTCTGCCTCCCCATCTGACTGGGGGCCCTCTCAGGACGGCATCAGGGCTGTCTCCTCCCCCTCATGTCGGGAGGCCTCTGAGGTTGGAGAAATGGGTCTGTCCTGCATCACGTTCCCTGCGGTTGAGTGCGAGGCTCTGTTGGGAGGGGATGGGATAGGATGGCCTCCCCTCTTCCACCTGGCACCAGCAGACCCTCAGGGTGCCCCAGTGCAACACGCGAGCCAGGAAAGGCTCCTGAATGCCCGGGGTCCCTCCCCTCATCATCATCTGCTGCCTTCCGGCCCCGTGGCAGCATCGGCTGGCTTCCCCACCTGGTGTAGTAGGTGACCAGGGAGGCGTTCCTGAGCCCCCAGGGGCTGAAGCGCACAGTGTAGTTGACAATCTTGACTGTGGTGAAGTCTGGCTTTTTCCACCGAAGCCAAATGGAAGTGGAGCTGTTTGATTCCGCATGGACGTGGGCAGGGGGCAAGGGTGGTCCCCTCTGGATGGGCAAGTCTGGAAGGTGAAAACAGAGTGTGGGGAAAGGAGGGGGGACACTCATACCAAAATACGGGTAGTGGTTCGCGATTCCAAGGTACTTTTTTTCACCCTCTGTCTTCTGGTCCCGTGGAGTTGGGTAGCATCATTCTCCACGGCTCCCAAGAATTTCAGTGATTTTTGCCAAGGCCATACATAGAGCAGACTGCACTACAGAGAGGCAGCAAATTATGGCAATTAAAAGCACAGAGTTTGGAGCCAGGTGGCCCGGGTTCCAATTCTAGCTCTGCTGCGTACTAGCTGTGCGACCTGGGAGAAGCTGCTTAACCTCTCTCTGCCTCCATTCCCTATTCTGTCAGTGGGGCTGAGAACAGTCCCTCCTTCATGGTGTTGTTATGAGCATTCAATTAATATTTGTTATGTATACAGAAAAGTGTCTGGCATATTGCTATGGACTGAATGTTTGTGTCCCCCCCAAATTCACATGCTGAAATTTGAACACATGGCGGCCCCTCATGAACGGGATTAGTGCCTAGCTTTGTCCATCCGGGCCACTATCGCAGAGTACCACAGACTGGGTGGCTTACAAACAACAGAAATTCATTTCTCACGGTTCTGGAAGCCGGAGTCTGAGCCGAGGGTGCCAGCATGCTCAAGTTCTGGTAAGAGCCCACGTGTGGGTTATAGGCTGCCAACTCCTCATTATATGATCTTACGGAGGAGAGCAGAGAGAGGAAGTGAGCTCTCTTGTGACTTGTAAAAGGGCACCAATCCTCTTCATAAGGGCCCCACCCTCCTGATCTCATCTAACCTTATTTACTTCCTTACTGGAGGGTGGAGTTTCAATGTATGAATTGGGGGGCAGGGGAAGGGCACAAACTGTCAGTCTGTAACTGTGCCCTTATGGGAGAGCCCCCAGAGAGCTCTCCAGCCCCCCTTCTGCCATGTGAGGACCCCATGAAAACATGGCTTATGGTCTATGAACCGGGAGGTGGGCCCTCACCAGACACTGAGTCTGCTGGTGCCTTGATCTTGGACTTCCTCTGGGACTGTAGAAAGCAATGGTTGTTTCAGCCACCCAAACTAGGGTATTTTTGTTAAAGCAGCCTGAGCTAAGACCTGTATAGTAAGTGCTATAGGATGATGTGTTTATTACATAAATATAAAATAAAACAAACTCCATGACAGTGGGTACCTTATCTGCATTGTTCATCACTATATTTCCAGAACAGGGTAGTAGACGGTAAAAAAGATTTGCTGAATGAACAAACTGGAATTTGAACCCAGGTTTCTTGGCTCTGGGTTGAGTGCTCCCTTCGATAAAACACATGGTTGAAAATCAGCCTGGGAAGTCAGGGGCAAGGGGGTGTCATGATGGGCAAGCAGGGTGGCCCACACAGAGCCATGGGACAGTATACTACCGTGGACAGACTTTTTTTGGGCAGCCAGGAGTCCCGGTTCTAGTTTAGGCTCTGTGTGACCTTGGGCAAGTCCCTTTACTTCTCTGAGCCTCCGTTTCCTGATGGGCCACATAGGGACGTTCTCCCTGCCCAGCGTGGAGGGACAATCTGATAGACAGTATGTTGTAGGTAGGTGGATGTGTTTTAAAAAATGTTTAAAGATCAAACAGGGTCAGGAGTCACTGACCAACTATGGGGTTTCTCTCTGTCCAAACCTTCCAGATCAGCACTGCTCATGGGTAATGAAAATCCGGTAGCTGGCCTGAAAGACAGTACACCAACTGAAGTTTCTCTCTGCAACAGAGGCTGTCTGGGGCTAGAAGAGGACCTTTGAGCCTAAGAGAATGGGTCTGGGGGTGGCCGAGGCTACCGGATGGCCTGACCACCAGGGCTGGCCCAGAGGAAAGGGAAAGGAAGTGGCACACAGACCCCTCGACGGAGCCCTCCTCCCTCTCCTTCCCCAGCCCCCTCACCTGGTGTGGGAGCCTTTTCTGTCTTGCCCTTCCACACTGCTGCGTAGCCGTCCTCATGTTTGTTGAATGCCACGAGCTTCACCTCGTACAGCCGGCCAGGGGCTGGGGAAGGTCATGGGGGTCACTGGCTAGAGGGACCCCCGAGGCCACTCTTTCATCCCCAGAGAGCATTCCATTCCCAACTCCCGTGCCCAGCTTGCCCAGGTCCCCACCGAGGCTATGTCTGTCTTGCTCCCTCCCGCAGCCCTCCTCACCTAGCTGGGTCAGCTCATACTGCTTCACTTTCTTCTTGAGCCGGACAGGCCCCACATCCCAAGCCTGGTCTCTGTGGCCCCCTGGGGGACTCTTGCCATCGGCCTCCTCCTCGGCCCCCACCTCCCGCCAGTACAGTTTGTAGCCAGAGATCTGGGCGGGGTGAGGGGGCGGCTGCCATGACACCACCAGGGACTCCATCCTTGCCCGGACCTTCAACTCTGCAGGGGCAAAAGGGACTGGGGGCAGAGGAGCAGGATGGGAAGAAGGAGTGAGAGAAAGGGGAATGAGGAGAAGGAAGCCAGGGATGGGGGAGGGGGACGAGGCAGGAGGAAGCCAAAAGCAGGAAGCCAGCACTGAGTGGGAGCCTTGCGAGCCTCCGCCCAACACGCTGGCACGCAGCCAGCACCCCCCCCCCCCCCCCCCCCGTGCCGGGTCTGGGCTCAGTCTAGAGGGGAACTCACTGTTCTACACACCCAGAGTGCTGAGAATGCAGGGATGTCTCCTGGGCATTTGCAAAGGGGTTAGCAAGGAGCCCCTCTGGGGCAGGACTGATGGTACCTGGCACAGCGTCAGGCCCTGTAATTCTTCTGAAGGAAGGAATGCATGGGTACTGACAGGCTAGGGGGTCCCCGCGGCTGCTGAGGCCGGGAAGGAGGGAAGGAGCCATTGGTGTGGGGAGCCTACTTGGAGCCCAAGAGTGGGGCCTTACTCTGTGTCAGACACTGTTCTAAGCTCCTTATATGTGTATTTTAACTTTATTCTCACAACCCCATAAAATGACAAAAATACTATTGTCTCCATTTTACAAAGAAGAAAACTGAGAAGCTGAGTAACTTGTCCAAGGTCATACGGATAGTATGCGTGCGAGAGGGTCTGTCTGTACGTAATCATTCTATCACGGGCCTCTTGACAAAACCAACAATCCTAATCTGGAAGTAGCTACTATCTGCCAAGTTCTTATTACGTACTAAACACTCGTTTACAATGCATTAGGAGTCCTCACGCCACCTTCGGCAGTAAGTGAAGCCTCAGAGTTGTGAATGGTTTGTTCAAAGTCACACAGCAGATAGAAGGGACCCTGGAGCCCAGGTTTGTTTGTAAAGGCCAGCCGTTCGCCTCGAACACCTGGCCTCCCTTGCCCATCAAGCAGGGGGAGCCATGGAGGGTCTCTGATGGAGAGAGCACTTGGGCCTGCGTTCTAAAGGCACACATACGCCCACAGGGTCACATACCCCATCCTTCCTCTCCCCTCAGACCCCATACCGTGGCTCTGGTTGTGCATACTGGGCGTCCGATGCTGCATCCACTGGGAGGGGGTCCCGTAGCCAGCCCCGGTGCCGGCCGAAATCCGTACTCTATACGCCTTGTTGGGCTGAAGCGCACTCAGCGTAAACTGTGTCTCATTTCCAGGCACCTCGGTGGAGAAAACCTGATCTGCTGGGACAGAACACATGGCTGCAGGGCGGCGACCTGAGGACCATGACCCCTAAACTCCCCTACCAGCTAGTCCACCCCAGATCCTGGTTCCTCGGTGCCCATGAGAGCCTGAGGCCCTCTCGGCACGGATCCCTCAGTGCCTGGACGGACTCCACGGCTCCAGAGCTGACTCCTGGGCCTCCGGCCTGGGCTGACGCCAGTCATCACCCTCAGCTCAGAGTGGAGAGAACCATGGCACAGACTCCGCACTTCCCCATGAGCTGTCAGTGACCATCCCCTTACACACACACCTAGGGTGCAGGTGCAAGGGCTTGTCTCTGAAGGCCATCAGGCACTGCCTGCCTTCTGGAGCCCAAGCCTCCTTCCTCACCCTTCCCTCCTTCTTCACTCTCACCCTCACCCCCAGCCCCTTGTCTTCCCCTAACTCTTCATCCCTTTCATATCCTCTCCCCTTGATCACTTACATCTGCCCTAACACGCCTTCCCCGATGCTCTGTTTCCCCAAACCCGCAAGCACGCCCTCCACTGCCCTATCCCTCATCTGCTTTTTGAGTTGGAAGGGACCCCAGGGATTACCTAGGCTACCTGCCTCGTTTCACAGATGGGGAAGCCGAGGCAGGGACTTAACAGCATTATCCACTATAGCTGTACAGGAAGTGGGGCTAGAATCCAGGCCTCCCTCTGTCTTAAGCTTTGCCTCTTTGCCTTTCCCTACACTCAGACCACACTCCTCTTGTCCAGGGTCCTATTTCCCTACTCCATGGCTCTGGCTCAGTTCCTCAGACTTCTCCCCCACTTCTGCTTGGATCCTCAGCTGCTCTGGCCAGCACTTCATATCAACAATTCCCAGCCAGGTGGAGCCCTCACCCTGCCCCCACTCACCTTCCTTTCCCAAACCGTACTCTATCTTGTACTTCACCACCTGCCCATTGCTCATGCTGGGAGGCAGGGGCAGCCACGCCACCCTGATGTCCAAAGGGTTGGGGCTGGACAGGGAGAGCTGGGGCGCTGCACTGGGGACTGAGACAGAAGAACATCAGGGTGAGCTCTGCTCCACCGACGTGGAAGGTGAGGCCCAGGAGCGGTCAGAGACTTGCCCAGGTCACACAGCAAGTCAGAAGTAGGCCCAGGACCAGGATCTGAGGGAGGAAAGGGAGCCTCTCAGGGGAGCCCCAAACTGGAGATGAGGAGATATTCTTCCCACCCCAAAGCCAGAAAAAGTTTTGGGGCACAATCTTCTACATCCAATGGGTTCATGTCACCGGCCCCTGCCTGACTGGATGGTACATGGATATTGAGAAGGGCCATATAACACGGGGAATCAAGACCTGGACTCAAGTCCCAGCTGTACTACTCACCTTGGGCAAGTCACTCTCATTTTCTGGGCCTCAGTTTCCCAAACTGTAAGCTGGGAAGAACCCTCACCCACCTCCTTACAGGGCACAGAAGATGACATGAGGCAAATAAAAGTGCCTTGGCATACACTAGTAAAAAGAAGCGAGCTACCATCCCCAGGGAATTCTCTGGAACCCAAGGTGCCCACTGCAGGTTTAGAGGCCCTACCATCATCCAGCGTGTGGACCAGCGCTGGGGTAGAGGTGCGGCTGGCCCCCAGCTGGGAGTAGGCCACCACGTAGAACTCATAATCGGTGTTGGGTTCCAGGTCCCGAACCTGCAGCTCTGTGGTGTCATTGTTCACTGCAAACTGGTATTCCACATTGTCCATGCCTGGGGCGGTGACACAGAGGACAAAGGTACTATCACAGAGCCACCCCCAAAGGTCTGCCAGCTGGAGGCTCCCAAGGGATCTTTCATATTGTCCCAGCCTCTGGAATGGTCTGGGTATAACTAAATCATCAAATCATCTGAGCTGGAGAGTAAGACTTCCCCCGCTTCTAGTCTCACTGTGTTAATTCCTCCACCAGTTAGGAAGTTCTTTCTGGTGTCTAACTGAAGTGACTCCTGCTGCAGTTAATCAACCAGCTCCAGGAATGCCTAGGCATTTTCCCTGGGAGGAAAAGCATCCTCTTCCTTATCATAACAGACTGGAGGAGGGGGAAATGCGCCACACCCGTTAACCCCTCCAGCACGGCATCGAAGACTATGGCTTAGCCCATGTCCACGCAGGTCTTCTCCCGTGGGCTCCCACCCCATCTCATCCGACCCCAAAGGTACCCACCCACGCAGCAACCCTTCCGTCATCTAACCTGTGTCCCCCTCGGGGCGCCCCCGCGCGGGTCCCCAGCGGACGTACCCCGTGCCTTCTGGTAGTGGAGGGAGAAGCCGATGATCTGCTCGCTGTGCAGCTCGGGCCGCTCCCACGCCACGAGCACCGCAGAGCTGCTCAGCGGCGTGGCCGTGACCCTCGTGGGGGCGCTGGGCAGCCCCTCGCGCACCACTACGGCCAGGGGCGCGGCGGCGCACGCGGTGCCCGCGCTGTTCTCGGCCACGCATTGGTAGTAGCCGGCGTCCTGCAGGCCGATCTGCGTGATGACCAGGCTGCCGCCGCCGCCCTGCACCTTGACGCGCCCGTTGGGCCGCAGCGGCGCCCCGTCGTGCAGCCAGCGCAGCGCCGGCCGCGGCTCCCCGGCCGCGCGGCACACGAAGCGCGCGGTGCTCGCCCGCGTCCGCGACAGCGCCTCGGGCGCCTGCGAGATGGCCGGGGCCGCTGGGGGCGGGGAGGGGGACGCTGACGGCGCGCTGCGGCCGCGAGGGGCTCTGCCGCCTCCCCGATGCTCCGGCCGGCTCCCGCGGGCCCTCCACTCGCTCCCTGAGGCACCCCGCCCCCAAATCCTGGCGGGCGGCGCCGCTCTACCTCTCTGCTCCTCCCCGGTTCACCCCAGCCCCACGCTGGCCGTTCTCCTCCTCGCCCCGAATTGTCCCCAGGCCTCCTGAGCCTCCCCTAAGTACCCCAGCTCCTCTTGGGCCTCGCCCCACTCCCTCGGGTACCGTAACCTCCTTCTCCCCTCCTTCCCAGTGTCCCCCACACCTGGGAGACTCACCTCTCTCCACAGTTATCCCAGCCCTGAGCAACCCCGTCCCCCAGTGTTTCCTGTCACTCAGGCCACGCCACCGTCTCCCCTAACCCTCAGTCCTACCCCTCCCCCCATGACCTAGGTCCCACTCAGACCTCCCCACCAGCCCCCAAACACCCAAGCCATGCTCTGATCACCCCTCTCCTTCTCTCCCTGCCTCAACTTCCCCCACCCCATCCTCCAATCTCTTTCCCCACTCCCCCGCCTCCAGTCCTCTAGCCTGTCCCCTCCAGTACCCACCCTAACGAAGGACTCCTCCCCTGAGTGCCGGCCCCCTAGCTCCGGCCTTTTTATCCTCCAGGATGGCCCGTCGGTCCTTCTGACACACCCACTTGCCCATTCCCCGGTCCCCAACTTCGCTGGCCCTAGCTGACCGCCCCACTCCGGTCCCCACCCTCCCCACTACTGCCCGGTCCCCCACCCCGCCTCACCCAGCACGCGGAGCTCAGCGGCGGCCGTGGCGAAGTCGCGCGTGCGGGGCTTGTTAGCGCGGCACACGTAGACGCCCGAGTGCCGGGGCTGCGCGCTGCTGATGAGTAGGTTGGTGCGGCCCAGGACAATGACGTCGGTGGAGATGGGTTTCCCGTCTGGGGGAGGAGATGAAGATTGCTGGAGGAGGGCACCAAGGACTGCCCCTCCATCTACTCCCTGGATCCGGGGTGGGGAGGCCCTCCACACCCGGTTAAGGGAACACAACAGTCCCTTGTTTGAATCTCAGTTTCTCCACTTGCTAGAGGCGTGACCCCCTCTGAGCCCTCCTGTCTCCGTCTGTAAAGTGGGGAGAGGATTGTCCCTAGCTGGAGGGATGCTGTGAGGGTGGGACACGTGAGGTTTGTGAGAAGGCCAGGCACAGTGCAGGTACCTAACAGGTGCTCAGTACGTTCGTCAGTTACTACTATTACCATTATTATTAAATCCATTTCTCTCAAGGAGGACACACTCCTCCTGTATGGTGTTATCCCAATACTGCGATGAAGACATGGATGGAAAGGTCTGACCAGAACCAAAGATTTGAATATATGCAAGACTTTTTATCTTGAATCTGAAATGAGAACCATTTTTTTAAAAAAAGATTTTATTTATTTATTTGAGAGAGAGAGATAGTGAGAGAGCACAAGCAGTGGGGAGAGGGAGAAGCAGGCTCCCCGCTGAGCAGGGAGCCCCACACCAGCTCCATCCCAAGACCCCAGGATCATGACGGGAGCAGAAGGCAGAAGCTGAACTGACTGAGCCACCCAGGCGCCCCTGAGAACCGTTTTATTTTTTTTTTTATTATTTATTTATTTATTTATTTGAGAGAGAGAGAGAGAGCATGAGAAGGGGGAGGGTCAGAGGGAGAAGCAGGCTCCCTGCCGAGCAGGGAGCCCGTCGCGGGACTCGATCCGGGGACTCCAGGATCATGACCTGAGCCAAAGGCAGTGGCCTAACCAACTGAGCCACCCAGGCACCCCTGAGAACCGTTTTAAAAGCCCCTGCTTTCTGAACATGAACAGAAAATCCAGAGGACAAATGCAAATGGCCAAGAAACACCAAAAAAAGTGTTCAACTTCACATAAGCAGAGAAATGCACACCAAAACACAGATGTTAATTCTCACCTATCAAACTGGGAAAGTTTTTAAAAAGGGTAAGCTGCCAGAGAAAGGGTAAATGCTGAGAGGGGCTCCACCTTGACTTTGACCCAGGGATCCCATTTGTGGGCCCCTGTACTGGGGAGATATTAACAGGGCTGATCACTGCAGTGTTACATAACAAGTGGGCAATGGGAAAGGACTGGCAAATTGCATTATGGTTATATTCAAATGATGGAATATAATCATTAAAATTACTTTTTGAAAAAGTTTTAGAGATGGGGAAATGGTTATGACATACTGTTGAATTAAAGTAAGACTTGTAACTGTAAATATAGCATGCTCCCAATTTCGGGGGAAAATGTACATGTGCATAGAAAAAAAAACTGGAAGAAAATACACTTGTATGTTAACTATTTTAATCTCTTTGAGCGGTGGAATGTTTTGTTTCTGCTTTTCCCCAGTTTTCCACAATGAACACACACAACCTTTGTAATCAGAAGAAAACAAAACAAATAGCCATGTCCCTTCGCTGACTTCATGAAGTTTCTAGAAAAGGAACAGTGACGGGTGTCAGGAACGAAGTCCTTTTCCAGCCTTTCTCTTCCCAGTCTCTGTCCGGGAGTGCTATTAGCAAACTTTCTGCAAGGGAGTTCCCAGGACCACCCGTGTCAGGATTCGCTGGGACAACAATTCTTAAATCCTCACTGCGCACTCGAATCACAGAATCTCAGGGGACCTTGTTAAGATGCAGAGGCCTAGGGCAAGCCCCAGATTCTGCATTTCTAACTAGGTGCAGGTGGTGGGTCCAAAGACCACACTTTCAGTAGCAAGGACCTAGGGCAGTTTAAGATTCCTGGGTCACAACTGTCCAGGCATGAAGGCAGGGAGTCTGCAGTTTTAACAAGCTCCCTGGGTCATCGTGATGCAAGGTCAGGATTTGAGAAACATTGATATTAGAACTTCTGGGCAACACCACAGGCCTATCTTGATTATAGTATAAGGGTCCTGCTGGCGCCAGGATCCCCCTAACTAGGCAAGTGTCACAGGTCCAATGAGGTGTGCAGGTCGGGGAGGCCCAAAGACAGCAGCGCTGTTCTATCTCATCAGCTCAGTGGGAGGTACATAGTTGTTCAGATTATTTTTCTTTAAACTCTGTGTATTCATTACATACTCTTTTGAATGTGAGATAAAAACTTACAAAAAGGAGGCAGTATAGGATAATAGACTGAGTCAGAGAAGAAAGGTAAAAAAAGTGGGGTTTAGGACTTACTTCTACCTCACCTTGGGACAAGTCACTTCTCATTGACAAATGGAAACAAAAATAATCCTTGCTGGGGCACCTGCGTGGCTCAGTCGGTTGTCTGACTCTTAATTTCGGCCCAGGTCATGATCTCGGGGGTCGTGGGATCAAGCCCCACATCAGGCTCCACGCTCAGTGTGGAGTCTGCTTATCCCTCTCCCTCCCCCTCTGCTCTGCCTCCCCTTTGTGTGTACCCCCCCATGCACTCTCTCTCTAAAATAAATACATAAAATCTTAAAAAAAAAAAAAAATCCTCACAGGGCACCTGGGTGGCTCAGTCGGTTAAGTGTCTGCCTTCGGCTCAGGTCATGATCCCAGGGTCCTGGGATCAAGTCCTGAGTTGGGCTCCCTGCTAGTGGGGAACCTGCTTCTCCCTCTCCCTCTGCCCACCGCTCCCCCTGCTTGTGCTCACTCTCTGACAAATAAATAAAATCTTAAAAAAAAAAATCCTTGCTTTTCTTCCATACAGGACTGTAGGAAGTGGTGTTCCAGAAAGAGAAGAGGCTCTAAAGTTTGGGTCTTGGCTCTCTGAGCCTCCGTTTCCTCATCTGTCCACTGGGAATAAGAGCCCTCGCCCCTACCCCCTTCAGAGGGCCCCTCCAGGCTTTGGCAGGAAGGCGGGCCAAGCTCTTGGTAGGGGGCAGTGATGTGTGGCTAGCAGCCTCCCAACCCTGATAGCATCTGCTGGGACTCAGTCCCCCTGGCACTTAGCACTTGGTGCCTGATGCCGTCAAACGTCTCTTCTTGGGTATGTGTTTTATCGCCCTCACCCAGACCATGAGCTCAGAGGGCAGGGTCCCTGACTCTCTCACCTGTGCCCAGCACGGAGCCAAGCACACAAGGCAGCAGCAATCTGAGTAGGCGGGGGGCAGCTTTGGTTTCACCTGAGTCTAGCTCTCACACACTCACTTGCAACACTGTTGAGCCCACCCTAATTAAGATCTCAGTGACACGTTCGTGAGTGGCAGACACAAAGTGCTTCGTAAAGGGGACATACTACACAGATTGATGCCTAAGTCTGCCCACCCACACTCAGCCCTGGGAGAGGAGCTCCCACCACATGGAGCGGTCACCCTTATAACTTCCCAACTTGGGGATACATGAGATGCCACACCCTGCTTTCCCATGCCTTCGGGTCCCCTCCCTCCACTTACCCTGTCGGACCCAGGACACGAAAGGGGTGGGGTCAGCGGAGGCCACGCATTCCATCACCACACTCTGGCCAGAAACCACGGTGGTGTTCTCCGGGGCTGCCACAATGACCACGTCTTGCCCACTCGTGGATGCCAGGGACCCTGGTGAGAGGGAAGGCCAGCAGGCAGCCTTACCATGAGGTGTCTTTACGTGCAGTCCCTCACCTGATGCTCACAGGCACCTGGTGGGGCAGGTGAGGCAGGGAACAGCCAGGGTTTGACCACACGGGTAGGGAAAGCATCTGCATCGCTCAGCAGAGCTGGGACCGGAACTCAGAGCTCTTTCTCTTGGAGCCAGGAGAGGAATAACCTGGCCTCTGGCACACACCCTCATTCTTCCCTGCCAAACGGAGCCCACCCATCAGGGTCACTAGTAGACTTGGAGCCTGGAATTGGAGTCAACAGTCATAGTTTCTGGTTCCAGCACCACCATTAACGCAGTGTGACCTTAGGCAAGTCCCTTCTCCAAAGGGCTCTGGGTTCCCCTGTGGGAGAAGTAGGAGGTAGGCTCGAGTTTCCGCCAGCTTGGCAGCTCCCTGAGCACTGATACCCTGCCAAGTTCTCCCTGTGACCCTGGCCCCTGGGTCAGCATGGGGAATACCTGGTACGCCCAGCAGGTGGAGGCAGAGACTCCAGGGCACAGGAGGGAGACTGAACCAGACTCCAAGACCTGCCTACCAGCTAAGCCACAGGCAAGTAGGGTAGCGTGGAGGTGGGAGGGGTGGGGAGGGGGATGGGAAGAGATGTGCAGAAGGGCAGGGTTGGGAGGAAATGCCAAGGTAGAGGAAGGCAAGTGAGAGGCCCTTGGGGGAGGTCTGCTCTAAGATCGGTTGAGCACCTGCTAGGTGCCGGGCTCTTTCCACTCTTATCTCAGCTATTTCCACAACCCGCCCTGAGCTAGACATTTGATAACAACCCAGGGTCACACAGATGGTAAGTAGAGAGGCCAGGATTCAAAGCAGGTCTTTCCGACCCCAAAGCCTGTGTGTGCCCTTCCTACCGCATCACACTGGGACGGGAGCTTTTCAGAGAAATGGAGAGGACAAGAGCACCAGACTGCAGGGATCGGGATTTGCAGCGTCCAGCCAGCAGCAAGGGGTGAATCTGCTAATGCCCAGAAGGGCAGGGACCAGGGCTTCCTGACACCCCTCTTCAGATGCCTCCCCTCCCCTCTCCCTCACCTTCCTCCCTAGCCCGGGATGCCCCACCCAACCTTAGGGAGCACAGAGCCTCTGTAGGAAGACAGCCCTGGACTGGGAGCCTGGAGTCTGGGGTTCCAGCCCGTTCTATCTCTGACTTCCTGGGTGGTACGGCCTTCTCTGGGCTACCCCGCCGCACCTTCCCAATGGCAATTTGAAGGCAGAGCTTGGACTTCATGAGGCGCCTACCAGCTCTGAGGTGGCTGATGCCAGAAACCCCCCAGGGTTCCCCGCCCAGCCTGCCCCCTTACCTCTGCGGGCCACGCTGAGTAGGGCCTCCTGGCTGAAGCGCTGGCTGACGGAGCTGGTGGCCACACAGCGGTAGGAGCCTGCGTCACTCTCCTGAATGTCCAGGATCTGGAGGACCCCGTTGGGGAGAGTGATGAGCCTTGGGAAGGGGGAGAGGGCACCTATGAGGTGGGCAGGAGCTCTGCAGGGAGCTGTCCTGGGCCCCCCTCCCCCTCCAGCTTGAACTACCTCCAGCATCTCACTTTCAAGCCTCATTCATAATAAAACATGCAAATTAAAGCTGTGACATACCATTTTCACCTACCAGGTTAGCAAAGATCAGAAGGTTTAATATCACCCTATGTGGGTGAAGGAATGGGGGAAGGTACTCCTGTCTTGGTGGCCATGCCAATCGATACACCCTCCTTCAAGGGCAAGCAGGTAATATATTAAAATCAACCCTGCACGTGCCTTTTGATCCAGCAACACCACTTTGAGGACTCTATCCCACAGATATTCTCAGACATGGACACAAAAACCGGTTTAATGATATTCACTCCAGCACCACGAGGACAATGGCAGAAGACTGGAAAAAACCCAAGTGTCCATCTGTAGGGTGGGAACTAGCTAAACCGGTTTGGGTACATTCATACAATGGAATGCTAGGCAGCTGTTAAAAAGGAGCCAGCTCCATGTGTGCAGAAATGGGATGCTCTCCAAAGTGTGTTTGGTGCAGAACGGTGTGTGGGGATATGCACACTTATATGCTTGCACTGAAGGTCCCTGGGGAGGGGACCTGGGATCCCGGGAGTAGACAGTGGGAGACTTACTTTTTATTATACAGCCTTTTATACAGTGTGAATTTGTTTACCCCCTGCCTATATTACTTCCTCCCTCCCTGATAAAAATCCCTTTTATTCACACAATATCATCTGACTCTCAAACCAATCCGAAGAGATAGAGGGCATCACAACCTCCATTTTACTGGTGACAAAGCGAAGGTTCGGAAGCACTAGGGCATTATTTTCCCAGGGACTCAGAGCTGGAACAGGGTTAAAACTTGAACCTAGGTCTTCCAGTGCCAAATTCCATGTTCTTCCCACCTGCGTGTCTCAGCAGCCATCAGCTGGCTAAGAATGCCCAGGGAAGGGTCCCCAGAAAGCCCCAGTCAACACACACACTACTTAGGAGAGGTAGGATGGATGAAGGTGGTATCCTCCACCCTCTTGGTTAGAGGGTTGGAAAGCGGCTCAGGTTAGAAAGGTCTGGAGCCCTTGTTTGGGAGACAGTGCAATGCAGGCAAAACTGTGTCCTTGCAGAGGACACTGGGGTGGTGGTAAGTGGAGTAGGCTCTGGTCCAAGTTGGGGAAGGGGGATGTCTTCCTGAATCCTCCACCTATGATCCTTGCAGGGTTAGCTCCCGGTTGAGAGTCCCAGTTTCTCAATAGAGCAAATGGTGCTGGTCCCTAGATATAGGCTAGGCCAAGGCTGGAGAGGGAATGGGGCAGTAGTGTGCTTGATGAAGGTCACTTGGTTCATGGGAAACAGGGTATGAAATAATTTAAACACAGGAGAGGAGAACTAGCTCAAGGGTGTTGGGAGAAAATTCTGGCCACAGGCCTGGAAACCTGCTGTGGCCCAAAGACTTAGAGAATGAACATAAACCTGCTTCACTCCCTCCCTCATCCCACAGGCAAACCCACCTCTGCCCCAGGGCCTTACCCTCAGCTCCAGCAGCTGCCCACGTCAGTGCCGGGGCCAGCAGGGGAGAAGGGATATGGAGGCAAAGGGTGGTGGGAGGTAAAATTCTGGGCCAGGAAAATTTGATAGAGCAGAACAAGTGGGGAAGGACAAGCAGAACCCATCTGGGAAACAAGACCGCCATCTCCATCCAGGTCTCCTCCACCTAATAAGCTCTGCCTCCAAGACCCTTCCTCTTTCAGTCTAGCTAGCTGACCTTGCCTGCAGGGTTCCCACCAAAGCAACCCATATTTCCTAACCCCAAAGTTTCCCAGGCTTTCCATGGAAATTGTGCTCCAGGTACCCAAGAGCTGATACCTCATTTGACGAGGAGCATTTCCTTATTATGTGTGGGAAAGGAGGAAGGAAGGAAGGAAGGAAGGAAGGAAGGAAGGAAGGAAGGAAGG
>NW_023270839.1:39835380-39850012 GCF_011800145.1 Mirounga leonina
AGGAAGGAAGGAAGGAAGGAAGGAAGGAAGGAAGGAAGGAAGGAAGGAAGGAAGGGAGGAAGGAAGGAAAAGAGGTATACCTCTCCTCAGATGTGGTGTTATCACTGCAGACAACAGAAGCGGGATGGAACCCCTTTTAGTGTTCATCTAAAATCTTTTCTGTTTTGTTAAAATGTGTTTTTAGAAGCTCTGTCCTTGGAAAGACGTCCAAGATATATTGGTTAGTGGCGGGAAAAAAGTCACCAAACAGTGTTTATGAAGCAGCTCTATGTTTGGAAACTAGATAAGTGATATGTTAGGATATGAGCAGAACAAGTCATGGGTGGTAAAGGTCCCATCATTCAGGGAGGTTTTCTCTGCAGTGTGATTACTGGGAATGCTTATTTGTTGTGTTAAAAAAATTTTTTTTTGAATATTTATTAGGTTGGAAGTAGAACACTTGAAAAAATTGAAATTGAATAAATAAAATCTTTGAAGAAAATAAATAAATAAATAAATTGAAATTGAAGACTGGACTAGGGAGCCCACAGTATTGAGGTCCATTGGTGTCATGTTTTCAAAGTGTGAGTGAATGGTGATAACAAAAATGATTTCAAGTGGATCCAAACACACAGTTTTTTTTTTTATTCCAGCAGTTATGTACTTATTTTTATGGCTACCTTGTATTTATGGTTAGTGTGGCTGGTTTTCCATTTTACTGCAGTGAGATAATTTTCCTTTTTAGTATGTGTTAAAGTTACAGAAGAGAGCTGATTTAAAGAAGTGTATTAAGTGAGTGATTGAATAAAGGGCTCAGGAATGGCCAAAATTATAAAGGGGGTTTGTGAATGCTTGGGATTTGGGAAACATTGCTCTCATTGATTACTGGTTCCCGTGGAAGGAAAATTATCCTCTATCATTAGAAATTAGTATAAGTACCAGGGAATTGCCTTGGGTCTATTCTTCACCAGCAGTTCCAAAAACATGCACCTATCCTTTGACAGAGTGTATTTATTAACTGCACGTGCATACAGCCTCCAAGGCATGCAGTCTCCAAACCACTGGGCTCCGTTTATGAATAGCACATTTGTACATGTACTATATCTGGGCATGTGTAAAAATACATACCTTGGGCATAATCAAGTTGCTGTTTTAGACATTTCTTTATTTCCCCCACACAATGTGCTGGGACATGTGAGCCTGGCTTATTTATAGCTAAGGATCACTTTTCAGAGGACTTGGGGGCAAACACTCCCAGAGCCCTGGAACTGGCAGCTCCAGACTTCTGGGAGAGGCCTGTGGCTTCATAGAAGGATGCCTGGACTAGATGTGGGGAGGTGACGGAGCCCTACTGTTTGCCGGGAAACTTTGCGGGAAGTCACCTCTCTGCTCGGCCCCACAGTTGGCCCGCCTGACCTCTGAGCCCATCTGTAGCATGAACCTCTTCAGACCCTGCAGCTTCCTTACCCCAACCACCGAATCACAAGGGGCTTGCATGTCATTCATGCCAGGCCTCCGGCATCCCACACTCCGTGTCCTAGCTATGTGACCTGGGCCAAGTTACTTCTGTCTCTGATCCTCGGTTTGCTCACTTAACAATCCAGATAATAATATCTGCCATAACCACGTATGTAGACCTGGAAGGATGTTCATGATGTGTTAAGCGAAAAAAAAAAGTAGAAGTTGCTTTATAATCCCACTTTTGTTTTGGAAAAAAAGTTGATTGAACAAAAAAACTCAGTATGGGGGCACCTGGCTGGCTCAGTAGGTAGAGCATGTGACTCTTGATCTAGGGGTCATGAGTTCGAGGCCCACATTGGGAGTTTACTTAACACAAACAAACAAAAAACCCCAGTATGTACAATATAATCCAAATTTTAAAAGAGGTTATTTATAAACATATAGGGGAAAATTCCAGAGGCTAGACATCAAAACTAACAGAGACTTTCTTTGGGTGATGACTGTTTCTTCAGTTTTGCTTATGTGAATGTGAAAAAGGCATCTTCCAGGAATATAAACTAAAAGTAAATAGAGGAAAATATGGAAAATAAGAAATACCTACCTTGAAGGATGATGGGAAGGATTAAGTGAGAAAACATAGCTCCCATTAAGTGGGGCCTACCATGCCTTTCGACACGGGGCGACTTCTCTGCTCTCTCCTACTCTCTCTGGGGCCTGCCAGGAGTGGGCTCTCCCTTGGTTCTCACTCAGCAACTCCCAGGAAGCGCTGACCAGACAGCAGCAAGGGGCCCGCATTTGCAAGGCACAGAAGTTAAAGGCTGGGTCAGCACTTCCAAGGTCGCTTCCTAGAATGCCCATTCATGGGATGTTAATGGGGTTGTGGCAAGAGGGGCTGTGGGCAGATGAGTCTAGGAAGTGCTTGGTTCAACAAGTTTAACAGGCTTTCTGTACAGGACTTCTCAGAGCCTTGTCAGCTTCAAGAAGGGGATTTATAGGCAGCTGTCCAGACGTTATTTGGCCACAGAATACTTTTTCTCGAGAAGCACCTTTAGTGACTAATGTTCTCCAAAGAACAATGATCTAATCCAACCCTTTCATTTTTTTCTTTTCCTTTAATTTTATAGATGGGGGGAATGAAGCTGAGTGAGAAAGGCCTCTGCGAGGAGCAACAGGTGAAGCAATCATCCAAATCAGCAGCTTGACCTGCTGCCCTTCTTCCTCCCTCACAAATGTTGCAGGGATGTGCCCTGTGGCTTTTCTAGCCAGAAGTTTCTCCTACACCTTCCCCGCCACCTAGATGTGGGCAAAAGTCAGAGGAGCTGGAACAACTCGACACACTCAAGACAGATTAGTCTCAGGGCAGGGAGACCTGGAAACCAGTGTTTCTGAGCCCACGGAGCCCCACCTCCACCACGAGAGAACGAGAGCGAGGGAGCTGGTACTACAGCTGGAGAGATGGAGGCAGAGGACTGGGGCGGGGGGCTGGGAGAGGCCTCGGAGCCACATCTCCAAAGAGGTAAGAATCCACGGGGTGGGGGCGCCTGGGTGGCTCAGTCGGTTGGGCGACTGCCTTCGGCTCAGGTCATGATCCCAGGGTCCTGGGATCGAGTCCGCATCGGGCTCCCTGCTCAGCGTGGAGTCTGCTTCTCCCTTTGACCCTCTTCCCTCTCGTGCTCTCTGTCTCTCACTCTCTCTCAAAAAAATAAAAAAATAAAAATAAATAAAAACTGTTTAAAAAAAAAAAAAAAGAATCCACGGGGTGACAACCGAGTCATGAGACCAGCTCGGAGTCCACAGAAGCAAACGAGCCTTGTGCCTTCTGCTCGTGCTGCAGGTACATCTGGGCCTTCCCAGGAGGCCACAGTAAGGGTCAAGTCCTGGGTCTAGCTTCTGCTTCTCTTTCACCCCCGAAACTCTTCCCTGGGACCATGCCACCTACTCACTGTCTTTACGGGGAGGGAGGAGGGTAAAACGGGAAGGACCTATATCAGGTGCTGCACCCCACAGGGTGGAATTGAGAGACAAGAGAGGTTATGCATCTAAGGTAGCACCTCCGGAGGAACTCTGCAGAGAGAAAAGCCTCCCAGCAGCCTCCGGGCTCTGCTCTTAACCGAACAACGAACTTCCTACCACTGACTCGTTGTGTGGCCTTGGACAAAACATAGCTTCTCTCTGGCTCTCAGTCTCCTCTTCAGTAAGGCAAGTGGTTGGACTAGATAAGGTCTGAAGGGCTCTATCACCACTCTGTCTGAGCTCCGTAGCTTAGTGGGTGGCATTCTTTGCAAGGAATAAAAGTGCTTGCCCAACTTTTCTTGGGGGCCCATGTGAGCGGACAGCCGGGCCGTGGTTGGCTCCTAAGTCAGTTTGGGCAAATGGAGCCACCGTGGCTCTAAGAATCCTGGTTCCTGAGCACACGCCAGGGCCCTCTGTGGCTAGCCCACTGGGACCCACTCCCCACTCCCGCACAGGACACTCACCGAGGCTCCTCAGGCACTGGCACCTGGTCCTTCTCCCAGGTAATGAGGGGTGCCGGCAGCCCTTCAATATGGCACTCAAACCGAGCAGTCCCATTCTCCTCCACCACCTGAGACTCCGGGTGCAGAGAGAAGCCTGCGAGTGCTGGGGGTGAGGACGGTGAGACACAGGCAGGGACAGGGGAGGAGCACGGGAAAGAGAGGGGGCGCACACGGTGAAACACACATACACACATGCACGTGTGCACGCGGATGCACGCACAGAAGCGCGGGGGTGGGGGGGCGGTGGACAGAAACACAAGCAGGGCAAATTCCAGCCAACAGAGACAGTTGAAGAGGCAGCAGGGGGATAAGAAGCAGTGATTACTGGTCAGACGCTGGGTCAGAATGAATTGCCACGCCCCACGCCTAACGTCACCATGGTGGTCAGACTGCAGGAAGATGGACATTTCTCCTGGCCTAAAATGATTTCATGGTGATCTGTGCCTCTTGAGAACCCCCGAGGGGGTGGGCTGGATGATGGGGCTTGACTCCAGGCACTGCACCTGCTCCAGTCCCCCACACTCTAATAAGCCTTTCTGGCAGGCTTCCCGGAGGAGAGCACAACCTAGACTCTCAAACTCAAAGGGAAACAAAAGGAGGAGGAAGAAGAGGAGAGGTGGGAAGAAGGTAGCCATACCAGGAAGGGACCTACTGAGCGGGACGAGAGGCAGGGGAAGAGACAGGCCTGTGTGCAAGGAGTTAATGGGGATCCCCCTTCCCACACCCCAGGCCTCCTGGGTCTCAGCTCAGCCCCCGATGCAGGCACTTACTGGCGAGCTTGATCACTGCAGCCTGGCTGGCCACCACTCCAAGGGGGCCGTGGGCCAGGCAGGAGTAGCTGCCTTCAATGACCTCTGAGACCCCGGGGGCTGCCTTGTCACTGCCATCAGGTGCTGGCGGCTGGAACAGCCACAGGGAGCCGTTGGGTAGCAGGCGCAGGTGGTCGTGCTCGGGCAGGGCGCCTCCATCCTTGCTCCATGTGGTGCTGGTGGGGGGTCCGGCGGCCCCCAGACTACAATCCAGCACTGCAGCTTGCCCTGGGCCCAGGATCACTTCCAGTGGCCCCGCACCACAGCTCAGCTCCACGGTGGTCTCCTGGGGCCACGGCAGCTCCCCTGCAGAGAGGGCAGGCCCCAGGGCCATCAGTGTGCTTCTTCCCACCTCCCACAGCCTCCAGATCCTGAGTCCCCCACCCAGGGGCTGGGGCAACTCATGGAATAACAGGTCTCGTGGAGAGGCCTGAGTCTGGATCCTGGCTCTGCCCCTACCACCTGTGATCTCGGGCAGTCAGCCGCTCTTCTCTGTGCCCACCTTCCCTGGGGGCTCAGTTTCCTCATCCACCAAAAAACACAGTGCCTAGCAACATTCTTCATAATAGGAAAAAAGGAGAAACAACCCAAATGCCCATCACTTGATGAATGGATAAATATCTTACTCAGCCATCAAGAGAAATGAAGTACCAATATTGGCTACGTGGAATAACTTTAAAAACTTTATGCTAAGTGAAAGAAGCCGGTCACAAAATGCTATATATGATCTCATTTCTATGAAATGTCCAGAAGAGGCAAATCCACAGAGACAGAAATTAGATTAATGGCTGCCAGGGGCTGGGGAGAGGGAAGAATGAGAAGCGATAGTGAAAGGAGATGAGGTTTCTTTTTGGGGTGATAGGAATGTTCTGGAATTAGATAGTGGTGATGGTTGTGCAACCTTGTGAGCATACTCAAAACCACTGATGTGTATACTTTAAGTGGTGAATTCTGTGGCGTGCGAACTGTATCTCAATTAAAAAGGACCCAGGAATTTCTTCCTCCTAGAGCTGTTGTGAGATGCAGGGTAGGAAAGGAGCATAGCATGGTGCCTGGCCTGGCACAGAATTGGCGCTCAGTAACGTCCTCCCTCCCTGGAACCTTACAGATCACCTTAACCATGGTCATCCAACCCCCTCGTGCCCCGGTGGCAGGCGGGCCTGAGCACTCCTTCCTACCGCTCAGTTCATTTCCCCTAGGCCACACAGCAAGCCAGAGCCTGTCTCCAGGGGCCCCAACATAGCCTGAGCTCCAACACTGGCCCTTGCCACAGAGGGAAGAGTAGGGGAAAAATGGAGGGAGGGAATGTCAACCCAGGGTCAAGGCGAAAACACACAAAGGCCAATGCTTATCATTTCAGCCAACATTTCAGCAAGGCCCAGTAGCCATTATTCATAGAGAAATGGCTGGTTCTGGGGCGCCTGGGTGGCTCAGTTGTTAAGTGTCTGACTTTGGCTCGGGTCATGACCCCAGGGGTCCTGGGATGGAGCCCTGTATCAGGCTCCCTGCTCAGTGGGAAGCCTGCTTCTCCCTGCTTGTGTTCCCTCTCTCGCTATCTCTCTCTCTGTCAAATAAATAAATAAAATCTTAAAAAAAAAAAAGAAATGGCTGGTTCTCCCAATTGTGTTTTCCGGAAGGTTGGCCTGCTGCCTCCCTGTCCCCTACAAGCTCAGTGGCCCGAGGTCCTTTCTTATCCTCTGGCCTGACACTTTGCTTAAATGCAGAATGGCACATCTGAGAGTGAACCCAGGACAGAGGTGAGTGCAATGGCCTGTCCTTACTACAAGGCTGATTTCTGGGCGGAGAGCCATGGGAGGGCATGCAGAAAGCCGAATGGCTTGGGAATCAGGCAGCCCCTCAGTTCTGGACCTGGCTCTGTCACAGTCTAGCTGTGTGGCCTTGGGTCAGTCACTTCTCCTTCTGGACTTTAGTCTTACTCAAACGTAGCAGGTGATGTGTGAGAATCTATGATGTTAGGACAATTCAGTGAATAATCATACCTGGACATACCTATTCCTGAACAAACCTACAGAACACCATCTAGACACACATAAAAACTGTAGACACAGCCTTCCACACCTGAACATGCATACCCCGGTTTCTGCCATACTCATCCAAACCCGGACATATCTATGAACCCCTTAGAACCGCTTAGAACCCCTGTCTGTCCCCAGGCTCTCTTCTCAGCACTCCTGAAGAAAAACAAGACTGAGCGGCAAAGAGAAGTCCTAGCTGGCTGAGGAGGCCAGGGCAGAAGCCAGGGCTCTGACCCTACAGTGCGAAGGATGGACAGACCAAGGGGGCCCCAAGTGGGCCTCTGCCTTTCTTAATTCGTCAGGAAGGCTCTGCTGGCATGTCCCCCTGCTCACCTGGGCTCAGCATTACTAATGGGTGCAGGGAGAAGGCAGGCCTTGTCCTCATCCAGTCTCCATTCTGACTGGGGAAACCAAAGTGGCATTCACATCACTTGGGGCTGTTTGCTGTGGTGGAAAGAGCATTTGACCTTGGAGCGGAAAATATAGTTTCCAATCTTGCTGCTCCACCTACCAGCTGTGTGACAAGCCACTTAACCTCTTTGGGCCTTATTTTCCACATCTGTAAAATGAAGACGATACTACCAAGCCTGTGAGGAGTAAACAAGATGATGGATGTCAGCGCCATCAACCAAGGGACAGGAGCTCATTCTTTAAAGGCACTTCATAAACTGTACAAGTGTTTGAGGTGGTTTGTTTTTTTTTTTAATGAAAGATTTTTTTCTTTTTCTTTTACTGTACCAATGTTAATTACTGTTCTTAACAACCAGTCCCTTCTACCTCTGAGGCCCTCGATTCTATGATTCAAACATAGGGTAGGGGGAAGGCAAGCCCAGGCTCTCAGCCCAGCGGCTTCCAATTGCCCGGTTCTAGCCGCTGAGCAGTTTGCACTTCAGGGGAGAAAAGCCTCACATGACACGAATCCCTGAGCCCTCCGGCGGCCTCCCTGCCCCCCAAAGCACGTCCGGGGCCTGGAAAATCCCCTGCCGCGCTGAACAAACAATGTGAACAGTTGGGGCCTGAGCAGCTGCTGGGTATGTCAGCAGCCTGGGCTCTGGCGGGCAGGCCGGCAGCCAGAGAGGCTGGGCGGCTGGCTGGGGAGCCCAGAGGAGGCTCCGATTCCCTTCCTGAATATTCATGGATCAGCAGATGTCTGGCTTCCCCACCTCTGAGGAGCCGAGCACCCAACAAGGTAGCACAGGGAAACCAACAGGGAAACCAACAGGGATGGAGAGAACCAGGGGTCCCCCTCAGAGAGGACGGTGGTGATGGAAATGTCTTGGAAGCTTGAGATTCCTCACTGTATATAAGTGGGGAAACTGAGGCCCGGAATGGGGGGGGTAATCTCATTTCTCTGGGAGACAGCCTGGGGAAATTGTCCTTCGACGTTCTAGGGATGAATCCAGCACTGAGGAGACAGTTGCTCTTGAGTAAAAGGTTCTCTCTGCCTCAGTGCCCAGCCCAACTTCTGTGCCCAGGACATGCCTCCCACCCCCCCACCGCCACCCGGGGCTCAGCTCCAGCACCAACCCTCTGTGAGGCCGCCCCTGTCCCCCCAAGGGAAGCTTTATGTGTTTCCTATCCGAAAGCCACTTGCAGGTCCCTTAGCCAACCTTCCTCTTGCCTAGATGGACAACGGGGTATGGGTGGGGACGAGCCTTGGTCTGGAGTCAGGGTCCTCCTGGGTCATTCACTATATGGCCTTGGGCCCACTACTTTCCTCCTTTCAGCCTCAGTTTCCCCAGCCTGAAAAGGAGAAGTCTCCACTTTTCTCATTTTCACCAAAATTCTCCCAGTGGCAGAGGGGAGCATACGCAGGAGGCTTGCTGACTGCCCCAAACGTTTTGATTTTTAAACCTTTGACATATTTTGCATTCTGCTCCATTACATAGCAATGATCTTTTAACATAAACGTGGTTCCTACACCACCAGATCTTTTCGCAAAAGTGATGCTCTGAGGAGTGGACCTTGTTTGTCCAGTGGCTTCCTGGCCACCCCTTTCCTGCCACCCCCAGCCCACTGCCATGGCTGACCCCCAAAGCCCTTCCCACAAGCAGTTCTCAGCTGTCCCTCTCAGGACTGGGGACACGGTGGACACCAGCTGCCCCCCAGCTTCCTGCCTCGATGGGAGCTCCTCTGCCACAGCTCCTTCTCCTCAGGCTCCTTGGTGAGACCCTGTCAGAGACACAGAGCTTGGGAGCCCTGAGGCCATCTCTCACATCTTTTTCTAACAGATTATTTTACCCACTTACAGGATAAATTAGATTTTATGAGGCCAATTAGAACCCAGACAGAAAGGAGATTTGCTGCTGAGCCTCAGGGCCCGCTCAGTGCTGTTTCGTGGGGTTAGTGGGGCCTGGTGTGAGCCGGGGTTCCATTTTCCAGTGAACTCTCAGGAAAGGGGCCAGAGGGTGGGGGAGGGGAACCAAGCCTAGATGTCTCCTTCATTAAGCCAACAACTTGCCACAAACATCAATGCCTTGTCACTTCTGATTTTCAGGGCCCAACAGATTTACAACTTGTTTTCAGTGTAGAGGCAGTCCTCCATGACCCCCATCACCACTCTCTTTTCCCAGGAGACCCAAGTCAGTGTCTTCCAGAAACTTCTCTCCCCACCCCCCCACCTTGGCCACCTCTCTTACCACATGCTAATCCCCTCCCACTAACAGCTGGAAGGAGAGCTTGGGACATAGGGAAGGCCACACAGTTCCCTTCATCTGTGATCCTGAGAGGCCCAGCCTCAGTGGACTTGACAGCCAAGCCACACTCAGCTCCTGCCTACCTCCTGATCGGGGCGTCCCGCTGTCCCCACCGCACCAAACCACTCTGAGCTCTCTGCAAGCGCTCTGCTGTTCCATCTGTTGCTCCTGCTGCCCCCCTCTCCAGAGTAGCTACGCCATCCCAGGGTCTGACTGAGTTGCCTCTCCTTTTTCTGCCCCATATGACCCTGGGCACCGTGGTCACTGCAGTTATCACTCTAGGTTTTTTACTTTCTTTTCTCCCCAATTAGGCAACAAGCTCAGCATCAATTCCTAGTCAGCTTTCTAAACCTCTGGTCCCTGAAACAGCGCCCGGTATACAGTAGGTGCTCAATAAATATTCCTTGAACACCTAAGTGGACATGTAGAGACACAGCCCCTTATGCTTTTCCAAGCCTCAATTTCCTTATCTGTAAAAATTACAGGAACTCCCTTAAGGGCTGGATGTGATGGGAATAATACATGTGGAAACTGCTCTCTGGCAACTAGTAGACACTTAACGAAGTGCTTAAAAAGCACAGAGACAGGGGCGCCTGGGTGGCTCAGTCATTAAGCGTCTGCCTTCGGCTCAGGTCATGATCCCGGGGTCCTGGGATCGAGCCCCGCGTCGGGCTCTCCGCTCCGCGGGAAGCCTGCTTCTCCCTCTCCCACTCCCCCTGCTTGTGTTCCCTCTCTCGCTGTGTCTCTCTCTGTCAAATAAATAAATAAAATCTTAAAAAAAAAAAAAAAAAGCACAGAGACAGAACAGCAAACTCACACTGAAAGAAACTCTGTACTTAAACATTACCAGGACTGGGGAGCTCACTACCTCACCTGTTCTCCTGCCGTATGGCTCATATGATTCAAAATATCTTTCTCTTGTGCCCACCTTTCTCTCCCTGTACGCTCTGATCACTTGCTGGAACTTTGTCCTCCAAACTATGTGACAAGGTAATGAGCCTCTTATCGAACCATCCAGAAGTCTTGGCTCTGCACCAGCTTACATGCTCAGGTCTGCATCTGAAAGAGAGCTTACTGAGCCTCTGCTTCCCTGACCTCAATGACCCCAAAGCCCCTCAAATCCAGAGGCTGCCTCAGCCTCAGCGGTAAGGTAACTAACAGCCCAGTTAGCCCGGAAGACAAGGATTCTATTTCTCCACATGTCAGGGCCAGAACATTATCTCTTTGATTTTCCTCCCAATCCCAGCTCCCATCACCCTCCACTGACTAGGCTAGGGCTGGCGTCCTCCCCCATCAAAGCTGCTCTTACTCCTCCTCCCCTCTCCCCACCCACCAGGGAGCTGGGAGCCCCAAGCCCACCTGGCAATGACATCTGTTCTGCATCTGGAATTCTGTGTCAAGTCTGGTTGCTGTACCTCAGAAACCGTGGAAGCCGAACAGGAGGTAGCGGGTGGGGAGGAGTGGAGAAGGGTGAATTCCAGAGCCCAGACTCAGACACACCAACTGAGGGAGGCCAAGTCCAAAGCTGGTAACTTCTCAGGTGAGGGGGAGGGGGTGCAGAGACTGAACTTGGGTATTTGTGTACCAAATCCGGGGAAAGCATGGCTCGAAGAGCCAAGAGACTGGTTCCGGCCCCAGTTCAGTCCCTATCCGTGCAACTTTGGGAAGTCACTCGGTTTTCTCATCTGGAAAATGGGTTCGTGCTAAAATTATTTCTAGGGGGGTGGGTGGGGGATGGGCTAAGTGGGTGATTAATGAGGCACTTTCGATGAGCACTGGATGTTATACGTAAGTGATGAATCACTAAATTCTACATCTGTAACCAATTTTACCATATATGTTAACTAACTAGAATTTAAATAAACACTTAAAATTAAAAAAAAATTATTTCTAAGTTCCCTTCAGTGCTGACACTGGATGACACTCTGTGAGATAGCTTAACTTGAAAGAGGTACCTTTAGGAGAAATGAAAGGAACTGCTAATTTACACACAACACATGATGAATTGGGCCATGAAAGTACCTAACGGATCAGTGAAGGTTTAAGTAACTTCTGGATAAAATTCACTATTAAGAGAAACTTGTTTGACCTGGTTCCTAACCTGGAGATGGGGTCAGAGAGGGCCACCCCAACTGAAGGGAGGTGGGCCTCTGAATCTCTGGGCCGAGAAAGAGATGGGGGTGGGGGTCTTCCCTGGTGAGGAGAAAGCAGCTCTCATGTTCTTGGTGCCTTTCTATTACTGACCTCTGGCATCCCCACCCCCCAAATTCTGATTCGGTGGAGGGGAGAGCCCCACGTCTTGCACTGATGAAACCAGGGCTCAGCATTCTACCACCACCCTTGGACAGGAGTCCCATTCCTATAAATCTCCCCAGTTCCCAATCCCTGGCTGGAGCCATGTTGGGGGACACCAGCCCTGCGTGCTGGCATGTTCAGGTTGCTGAAGTGTCTACTATTCTGTACCTGCCCCTCCATGCCCCCCTGCAAACTCAGTCTATCCTCAGATCCTACTGATTCTACTTCCTAAATGTCTCTAGAAGCCAGCTACCCTGGCCACACCAATGGCCACACCAACTGCCACGACAATTGTTGCCACCATTCTCTCTTCTGGAATACTACAACAGCCTCCCAGGAAGCTTGAGCTTCCTACCTCCAGCCCTGCCCAACCGATTATCCACACTGGCTGCAGTAAGCTGATGCAAAGCTGATCTTAAAACTTGCCAAGGGCTCACTGGGGTGGCGGGGAGGGATGCTTTCAGGCCGAAATCTTGGTGGGGCTTATCAGGCCTTTCAGGAGCCCCCTTCAGCCTTCTCTCTTGACACTCCATGGCCCCTGTCCCACCCCGCTCCAACCTCCCCCACTGTCACTCCTGTGCTCTAAACTCCAACCAGAGTTAGCTGCATTCACTGGTCTAAATGAAGTCACCTCTGAGCGCCTACACATGCGGTTGACTCTGGAGAACGTTGCCCATCATTGTTCTCCTTCTACAGGGCTAGCTGACCCGCTGCATGGAGCTCAATTATTCGTCACTTCCTAAAGATGCCTTTCCTGACCTTTCCAGACCACCTGTCAGTCTCCCCCACACCAGACTGCAAGCTTTGCACCAGGGACAAGGTCTGCCTCCTTATTTACTATATTCCAGGCACCAGGCAGCTGCTAGTCAAAAAGGGTGCTCAGTAAATATTTGTTGAATAATGAATGAATGAATGAATGACCTGGTTCAGATCAGGATGGCTAGTCAGAACTCTATAGGACTGTCCCCAGGCCTGTTAAGCTTTGCACACTCAGCGGGTTTGGGGGACTGAGGGCCAGTAGCCTTGTTGCTTTAGCCAGGCACACTGCTGCCAAGGGAGCCCAGCTCGGGCCCTGCCCCTGCCTTGTGCACTCAAGAGCAAGGAGAGGCCAGGTCTCTGAGGCAAACTGAGCCCCTTGCAGGAGGCCCCACCGGTATACTATGATAGAGCGCAGGTCCCAGCCCTCATCCCGCTAGGCTGGGTGACCCTGAGCCCGTTCCTGGAGCTCCTGGAAGAGCATCAGAGGGTAAGCACAACTTTCCTTAATCCCCTGGGCTCCGGGAGGGCTGAGGCCTCTCCCGCACTTCCCCGCCCCCTTCACCTGACAATCCCGAGTCCCCAGTACGGGCTGGAGAGGGGCGTGTCTTTGTCGGGAGAGAAGGGGTCCGAGCATTTCCCCGCACTTTCCCACCCGCTGTTTGGGTTTCCTGGAGATGGGCCTGGGGCCGGCCAGACGGAGGCTCCTTCCCCTCTCCGCCGTCCCTGCCTCCCTCCCACGTGGCCTGGCTGAGTCTCTCTGGAAAGCCGCAGCAGCTGGAGAGAAATCCCCCTCCCCACCCCCACCTCCAAGTCCCTCCCCAACTCGCCCCGGACACATCCTCAGCTCCCCCCTCGGCAGGGAAGGCAAGAACTAGACGAACAAAGCGGGCAGCCCATCCCCCTCCCCAGCCCTGCCACCTACCTTCCCTAAGGGCCGTCCCCCAAACGCACACAGCACGGAAAGCGAGAGGGCTCGGGTGGAAGAAGGAGCCCTAGGCACGGAGCACTGGGATTCCGTCACCCTAGCCCCAGCCCTTCCTCCAGAGTGGATAACTCTCTTACCCCCACCCCCACGCGGCACTGAGGTGGGGGGCTGGAAGGAGGCCTTGCTGACCTGGTCAACGCTCCCCTGACCTGCCCCTGGTGGGTGGGGCAGGAGTGACACGCGTCCCATCCCGAGAGCGAGTGTCGGACAAGTCCACGAAAGCAACTGGTTCCCTGCCCCCTCCCCCAGCTCGCTCCGAACCACGGGTTGGGGGAGCGATACTAACCCCCCCCCAACCAGACCCAGGGACCACACCCACTGGGCAAAGTTGAGTGTTTTATCACCTCTACCCCCAGTCAATCCTCAATCGCCTGCCCTGTTCCCCCCCCACCATGGGCAAGGACACTCCCCAAAAGCCAAGGCCAAATATTAGCTCAGCCCCATAAACACAATTACACACGATCTTGACACAAATGGAGGTGCTGACACACACCCCCCACACACACCCCTCCTCTTTCACGCACTCCCAACCCAGGGACACGCGCGGGCAAGACAGAGCCCGCCCGGTGCAAGCCATCAACCCGGCAGCCACGGCCCCACGATGCCACGCCGCGACCGTGACACGCACTGCGGACACGTACACCCGCAGAAGCCCCCCGTCCCCACCCTCCGAGCGCGCACACACACACACACACTCACACACACTCACACTCCAGACTCCGCCAACCAAGGACACACACCCCCTGCGGCCAAATCCGCGTCGCAGCCGCCCCCCCGCCCCCCGGCCGCGGCTCGCAGACCCCCAAGCGCAGGCATCACAGGCACAGGCGCCGGCCGCCCGCGCCCCGCGGCCCCGCACTCGCTCGGGACCCGGGACGCAAGCCAGCCCCACAGCCCGGCGCAGCCCCGGGTCGCGGGCGCACCGATTCGCCTTAGCCGCTCCCGCCGCTGCCGCGGCGCCCGCCCTTACCGCGCGCGGCCAGCAGGCAGAAGGTCAGAGCCACGAGCCCGCCGCCGCGGCCAGCGTCCCCCCGCGCCATGGGGCCCGGCTCGGGCCGCCGCCGCCGCCGCCTCCCCGCGCCTCGGCCGCCGCCGC
>NW_023270839.1:39850412-40030919 GCF_011800145.1 Mirounga leonina
GGGGGCCGGGGCTGCCGCCGCCTCGCCCGCCCCTCCATCGCCATCTTGGGCGAGCCACCGGGGCGGGGGCGCCCAGCGAGTGCGGCCGCCGGGCCCGCCGGGGACCCCGGCCCCGCGCAGCGTGACCCCGCGCCGCGCGGGGCTCTACTCCGCCGGGGTCTGCGCCCCGGGCCCTCGCCCTCTCCGGGTCGCCTTGGGCCCCAGTTGGGCCGCTTGTTTCTGGGTCTGTTTGTCTCTCGGACTCCCTGCCTCTAGGTCTCTTTCGGCCTCGGCGTGTCCGTTTCTTTTCCCTGTCGCTGCTTCAGGGTCTCCTCCATCTCGGTTCCAGGCTCAGTGGAGGCAGAGTCAAGGTCTCTGTCCCGCCGGCCCATCTTGCCATTTGAGCCCAGTCCATTCCAGCCCAGATCCTGGTCTGAATCCTGGTTACTGCGCAGGCTGCACCAGGAGACGACGCACTGAGGACAGGACAGCATCCTCCTCATCCTCATTTCCATTGCCATTCCAAGCTGGAGACTTCTCTTGGCCTCCTTCTCTTGCTCTTGCAATAATCAAGCCAGGCAGAGCATACTCTACCCTAAGCACTACCACATTTAGACCTCTCTACAACCCTGAGAGGGACAAGGAAGGTTTGATTGCTCCCATTTTACACACAGGGAAACTGAGGGTGGAGGAGGTGAAGTGACTTGCCTAAGGGCATGAGGCTAGGGAGCAGCAGATGTAGGATCAGAACCCTGGTTTTCAGACTCAGAAGGTCATTTCCCACTCATTCTTCAGTGGTGCCTTCCTTGCGCTGGCCAGACTGGTTGCCTCAATATCCCACACATTTTTCTTGTTCTACAACTGGGGAATCAGTCATCAGGCTAGGATAGGGAGAGGAGCTCAGATTAAATGACCTAAGGTCCCTTCCAAGACTCAGATGCCATGATTTTTCATTCCTTAGATCTCCAGTATTCCCATGATTTAGAGCCATTTCGTCTCTGTACCTGGTAGTTGTCTTACCCATTTGTTGCTAGTTACCCTTAATAATGACCCATATTTTGCATATCTAACAGAGTCTGGCATATATTCATTTATCGTCAGGCCCATCGGCAGCACTTGACTTAGGTGAGCACTCCCACTTGCTTTTCTTAGTGATCTCATCTGGTCATCAAGGCTTTAAGTGACATCTATTTTTTTTTTAAGTTCTTTGTTTATTAATTCGCTCATGAAAACTCTGCACCATCACCACAGAAAAAGTCACTGCGGAAGTTTTACTCCTTCTGTTGTCCAATCTCCAGCTCACTTTTTGCCAGCACCAAAATTGGCTTTTCCAGTCCCCCTGACTTTCTTCATTCTGTTCTTGCATTCCTTTTGCGTGTTCTTGAGGTCTTTTTCTTCGAATACAGGCCATGTCTTGCAGGTCGAGGTTTGGGTTCATTTTCCTTTGCATAATCCAAGGAATCATAAATCACGCCAAAGCCAGTTGTCTTGCCACCACCAAAATGGGTTCTGAATCCAAATACAAGGATGACATCTGGTATGGTCTTGTATGTTTTTGGCTAGTTTTTCCTGAATTCCTGCCTTTCCAGGGTGAAGAACATCAATTACCATTTGTTTCTGCTGAAATACTCTGTTGGTCATGAACTTCCTGGTCCAGATATTTATTGTCGTTCATGATGGTGGCCGAGCTTCAGGCAGCCAGGGAGGAAAAGAGCTTAAATGACATCTTTATGCAGAAGATGCCCAAATATATACTTTCAGCCTGGACCATCTCCCCTGAACGCCAGACATATGTCCCGCCACCTGCTCAGTATTTCCATTGGCTGTCTAATAGGCATCTCGATTTAACATGTCCAAAAGAGAGCTCTGATCTTCCCCGCTAAACTTGCGCCTCCCACAGTCTCTCCGTCTCAGGTCCTAGCAGCTCCATCCTTCCCGCTACCACCTGATCCAAGTACCATCACCTCTCACCTGGGTTATTGCAGGAGCCCCCTCGTAGTTCTCCTTTTCTCTGTCCTTGTGCCCTTCAGTCTTTTCCCAATACAGCCCGAGTCATCCTGTTAAAATGTGCACAAGATCATGTCACATGTCTGCTCAAAACCCACAAGTACCTTCCATCTAATATTTAAAAAATGAAAAAGAAAAAGAGATTTATTTACTTATTTTAGAGAGAGAGAGAGAGCGTGCGAGAACATGTGCACGAGAGAGAGTACAAGCGGGGGGAGGAGCAGCGGAGAAGGAGAGAGAGAATCTCCAGGAGATTCTCTGCTGAGTGACCACAAGGGGCTTGATCCCAGGATTCTGAGAGCATGACTCAAGCCGAAATCAAGAGTCAGATGCTCAACTGACTGAGCCACCCAGGTTTCCCAAAAGCCAAAGTCCTTTTTATGACGAGAAGCCCTGTAGTGGCCAGCTCCCTCCCTCTATCCTCTAGACCTTTGCCCACCTAGTTCAGTCTGGAACTCTGCCTCCCCACCCCTCCTGTCCTCACAACATCCCCCTTTTCCTTACCCCCCTTCTTTCTAACATGTTTGACATTTTACTTATTTTATTCTTAGTCTGTCCACTCAACAGAATGAGAGCTTCATGAGGATAGGGATTTTTGTCTGCTGGCTTCCTTGCTGAATTCCAAGCAGCTAGACCAGGACCTGGAGCTGTACAGGGGCCAGGGGGCCAAGATAAAAGATACAAATCACCTCCCACAGGGACAGTAGGGTCCTAAGTGACATGGGGTGGCAGGGAGAATGGGAACAAGAGGACGGACTGTGTGGTGGGGTGGGGGGCAGTAAGGAAGACGTCTTCACAGAATTATTGATTGTTGTAGATGTTTGACCTGGTCTTGACAATTTAAGGAGGGTAGAGCTGATGGTGAGGGGAGAAACACACTCTGCAGAGGCCCAGTGGTACAAGAGTAAAGGAAATGGCAGATCCAATCGTTAACTGCACAGATCTCCATGGACCACCCCTTACGGGTCAGAGGGAGCGTAGTGGTGAACAAGATGGTTCTTGCCTGCCGGGTGCTTAGTCTAGCACCATGAGGGAGACAGACAAGGAGGCAGGCAACTCTAATACTGTGTACTATAGGCTGTGATGGGGTACAGGGAGGAGGGGCATCGAGGCTGGACCCAGAGGGAAGAATGGAAGGCTTCTGGCGGAAACAAATACCTGAACCAGTGTAAGTGGAATGTGGCAGGTGTGAACTGGGCAGGAGGGCAGGGTGGGAGATAAAGCCAAACAAGAAGGCTAGGGTTAGATGGGGCAGGCCACGTACTATTGCCTGGCGAGCAGCTGATGATTCAACCGTCAACTGAATGAATGAGTCAACGAACAAGGTGTCACCATATAAAGAGTGTCACTAAATCCATAAGCCACAAAAATCCAGTTAATTCCTCTGTATTCATATTTGAGCACACAGACTGTGGTGGGGAGTGGGTAGGAAGGGTAACAGGCTCAGGCCACAGCCAGATCCAGTGTAAGGAATAAGAGCCACGACTCTTGTCCTGCCTCTTGCTTGTGACTCTGCTATGTGACCTTGCCCAACTTCCTTCCTCTCTGTGGGCCTCAGCTTCACCATTGAGAAAAATAAGAGGGCTGGGGTCTGATGCACATTTCAGAGAAGGAGTTCCAAAGAGTTCATGCCATTAAAAGTGGATGTGGTACCCATCTGAATTTCTTTCTTTTTCAGTCCATCGATAAAATATTCCATTATATCCCCCCTTTCAAATGGTGCCATGGAATGCCTCCAAGGGTGTATGGGGTGTTCATGAGTGGATGACCACAGATGGCTAATGAGCATGTTCAGGTGAGCATCATTAACCATTGTCATGGTTTTTACCACTAAACAGGTTAAATTGTTAATCTTAGTTATTTACATATTAATTTATAGCCATATTGGACCATGAGGAAGTATGAGGAGCATTGACAGCTATACTACAAAAATCTGATGCTGAGGAGAGTGATAATTTTGCAAATTTGCCTCAAGTTGATCCTCATCAGAAAAGAATGGTATAGTTTTCGGGGCACCTGGGTGGCTCAGTCATTAAGCATCTGCCTTCAGCTCAGGTCATGATCTCAGGGTCCTGGGATCGAGCCCCGCATCAGGCTCCTTGCTCCACAGGAAGCCTGCTTCTCCCTTTCCCACTCCCCCTGCTTGTGTTCCCTCTCTCGCTGTGTCTCTCTCTGTCAAATAAATAAATAGAATCTTAAAAAAAAATGGTATAGTTTTCTATCAAAAGTCATTAGTCACTAATAAGCAAAGCCAGGTGCCCCTCTTTCTCTCTTTAAAATAAATAAATCTTTGGGGTGCCTGGGTGGCTCAGTCAGTTAAGCGTCTGCGTTTGGCTCAGGTCATGATCTCAAGGTCCTGGGATCAAGCCCCGCATCGGGCTCCCTGCTCGGTGGGAAGCCTGCTTCTCCCACTCCCCCTGATTGTGTTCCCTCTCTCCCTGTGTCTCTCTCTGTCAAATAAATAAATAAGATCTTAAAAAAAAAAAGATCCCAATTAATGTTTTTTAAGTGAATGTTAAAAGAAGTTGCTCGTTTATCATATGCCATGCAAAACTGATGAAAGTTTTGAATCACTAAGGGAGTCCTTGAGATAGAGTATTACTGTGAAGGGGGTTTCCAACAATGTTGGGAGCACTTGCCTGAGTAGCCTCTGAGATCTCAGTAGGCTCTGTGACTCGAAATCCAGAACTGAAGGACCATGTGCTCTATAGGACCCACAGTGGGGGGCTGTGGCGCTCAGACCATTCTAGAGTAGATGACAAAATCCACCACTGTGGTGATTTTAAAACATGGGTACGAGTTCTCTAGCACTTCTCCCTTCAAGAAGTAGAGTCTACTTGCCCTCCCTTTGGATACAGGCTGGACTTAAGGACTCAGGCCTAAAGGAGAGGATGTGGTGGCGGTGAAACTTCTTGGTGGCTTGGCTTCTGAGGTTAGTCACAAACGTAGACGCAGCTCCCGCCTGGCTTTCTCTGGGGGACATGCGCCTTTGGACCCCTGAGCTACCATGTGAGAAGCCTGGCCACCCTGAAGCTGCCATGCTGGAGAGACCGTGAGAGGAGGTCACATGGACAGAGAAATGCTACAGGAGCCAGATGCGGGAGGAAACCTTCTCCGCGTCCAACCCCAGGTCCCGTCTGACTACAACCACGTAGGAGACCCTGAGACCAGTTAACCCCCAGCACTGTGAGAGCCAGTAATAATAACAAATGGCTGCTATCGTTTTATGCCACTAAGTTTGGGGTGGTTTGTTACACAGTCCTAGATAACCAGACAACTCCTGGGGTCTTTACTGGGTTGGGTTCACCATTCGAACCACTCACTGCCTCCCTTCCCCATTCATCCCCTTTTAAGGAAGCTACACAAGTTAGATACCTTTACGGTATCTTCACCCTTCACATTCAAAACTATCTCCCGCACTGCGCCTCTGCTCAAGCCCTCTGAGCCCATGGGATGCGTCTCCTCTCCATCTGACATGTCTTTCCACCCCTCACCACTAAATCGCTAACCAATTTATGGAATTGTGGGATGTTTTTATTTTCTTCTTTGTGTTTTCTATGTTTTTAACACTTTGTTGACACGGGACACATGTTATTTCTGGAATCAGAAATATTAAATGTAACTTAGTGGTGAAAAAAAAAAAATCTTCAGTTTGGGATGATGAAAATGTTCTGGAGATAAATAGTGGTGATGGTTGCCACTATACCCTGAAAACTGTACCCTGAAACCTGGCTAAATGGTAAATTTTATGTTATGTATATTTTACCACAATGGAAAAATATGTATACAATCCCTTAAAACTCAACTCAAGTCCCGGCTCCTTCAAAGTGACCACCCAGGCCTCACCCACTTGTCTGTATCACTCAATAGGCCCTGGGTTATTTCTGCCTCATATGGGCAATTCTTCATTTACATAATTAGTTTGTCTCAGTCTTGTGTCTCAGATGACCACTAGAAGCTCCCTGAGGGCAGAAACTGGCATTATACAGGTGATCGTGCCTATGGTACATTTATAAAACAATTTATTTAAAAAATTGCCTGGAAATTGGAACACATTTCCCTAAAGAATTGACATGATAAATGATGGCTCTGTTCTCAGACTAGCCAATCAAAACCTCTTAAACTCATTAAATATCTGACATGTTGTATGTTGGCAATGGAAATGTATCGCAGAAAACAATGGAAATACTGGCAATTAAACAAAACAGAACATCAATGGAAAGGTTGACAAGTTTGGGATTGAATTAGTAACAAATATATATATTTAAAAAGATAATTATTAACTAGATAAAACAAAGTTCTGCATGAATGAAAATGACTCAAAGTTTATTACATGACTCATGTCTGAATATATTTGCATAATTACAATGATGTGTAAGCACTGAATATTAGTCTAAGTAAAATTACAATAGAACTATATTGAAAAGATGAGGCGGATGGGAAATGTGTGTGTTTGGTGCAAATGGGAAGGAAAACAGTTAAATTCTAAGTTTGCATAGTGGAAATGCCACTAAATAATGCATAAAAACTGAAAAAAATCGGTAACATTACACACATTTTATTTAGAGAGTTGTTTTAGAACTTGACTATATAAAGCTATGTGTCTGTGAAATTGGGATAAAAGTAAAACTAAAAAAAAAAAGTGACACAATTCTCTGTATGGTTCAGTCAGATGCCCTCCTGCCCTGAATCATCCTTCCTCCTCAGCTCTCTAGGCAAACACTGATCCACTGCCCCATTCCCATCACTGCCTTGCTGCACCCAACAGCTTGCTCCTGTCTGGAACCACAGCTCCTCAACACCCACCTCTGCTCAAGGCCAGCCTGCCCCAGCAAGCCTGGGATTCAGACGGCTCCTTTCTGGAGCCCCTTTATGAAAACCGCTGCACATCCCGCATAATGGGGCTGAGACCTGCTCTCTCCCAGGGGCTCTGGATGCTCTGTTGCAGCTGAACAACACACTGACCTTGGCAGGATGGGCACACTGCCTTCAGCAGAACTGAAAGGTAGGTAATATAAGTCACATTGTCCACCCCACTCCCTCTTAAGTAGGCTCTACGCCCAATGTGGGACTCGAACTCACAGCCCCGACATCAAGAGTTGCATGCTCTACCGACTGAGCCAGCCAGGCGCCCCATCTACCCCGCTTTGGAAGATGCACCCCCTCCTGCTGGAGACTGTGTCCACCCACAGCCTCTGGGGGCCAGGGCCCTCCCCCCAGACCCGTTCTGTGCAATAACCTTTTTCCTCCTCATTGTTCCCCATCAAAGCGTGTCTCTCCCGTGACCCGCCCTCTCCTGTGGTCCCTCAGACAAACTAAGCCTGTGGAAGTGAAGCAAGCCGAGGAGCTGGGGCCAGATGCAGAGCACCCTTGGCACTCATTATCCAAGGCCCGGCACACTCCAGCCCTAACCTTCTGCCTGTTCCTTTCATTGCCCCCCCCACACTCAGGTTCCCGCTTCCCAGTGTGCCAGCTACCTCCTCCACCCCCTGTTTTATCCCTTCATGCCTGTGCAAAGAGAATACTTTACCTGGAACGACTTCCTCCCACCTGGGGAAACTCATTCCTCCAAACTTACTCCAAGTTCTACGTCCTTTGTGCGGCCTTCCCTGACCATCTTTTTTTCCATTGCCCAGAAAAAATAACAGCTCCTGTTTGTTGAGTGCTGTGTGCCAGATACGAGGAGCTTGGCGTGCATTTTCTCATATCAGAGCTTGTAGCAACTCCATCCAGTAGGACCATCATTAGTTCTAGGTTATAAAAGAGGAAGCTGAAGCACAGAGAGGTTAAGTAACTCGCTCAAGGTCACACAGTGGGAAGTGATTCAGTGGGAGTCAGGACAGGTCAAAGCCCACACTCCTAACTGCTGTTCTGCTCTGCCCCCTGGGAGCTCACACAGCACTCAACAGAGTTCCCTTTGTGCTCACCCTCTTTTGTTTACATGGCCATCTCCACTTCTGGATTGAGAATCTTCAGAAAGTAGAGAATGTGTCTGGCTCCTCTGAACATCCTCAGATCCCTGGATCCCTCAGCATGAGCGAGGCCCAAGGCAGCTGTTGAATTCACGTTGCTTGCTAATGGAGGAGGGAAGCCAGAATTAACATTCCACTTCTTCACTTGACCTTGGGAAAGATGTACAACCTCTCTGAGCTCTAATTTCTTTCTCTGGGGAGTGGGGTGGGGAAGCCATGGGGGGAATAATACTAATACCTAACTGATGTCTCCTAGCTTATTGTGGAGATCAAATTGAACACGACACTGTCATGAGGAAATACTCTAAGTGGTGGGACGCTCACCATTACAAATGGTAGCAGTTGGTACTCAGAGGGCAATGTGTTACCTGCTCACAGGTAAAACATGGTATTCCTACCAGGGCCTTACCAATAATACCTTCATTCGAATGATGTGCAATACTGGAAGATCAGCTGTTGGGTCAGGCAGGTGGCAAGTAATCTGAGACCAAGGCTGAGTCTAGTCACCCCCATGGCAGGCTTCTGTACCCACCCTCCTTGCTCACATCCCAGAACTTGCCGTTCTCCCAAGATCCTTGGGGCTGAGTCATGTCCCTCTTCCCACCCAGCATCTCCCTTCTCCCCAGGGCTCAGGCCTGACAACTCAGGTCCTGGAGAGTGGACTGCTCCCACTGGCAGCATTGCACTCCTTGGGGGTGGGGGTGGGGGCCAGACCAGTGGCAGGAGTGCCAATATCAACTTCATCAACCACCTTCGGGCCCCCATTCCATGCCAGGCCTGCGCTCCGCACTTTGGCCTCACCTCAACTCCATGAAGGCGGTATTAGAACCCCACTTTGTCCAAGATTAGAGAAGCAATGGGCTTACTCAAGATCACAACTGTTGGACTTGAACCCAAGTCTATCAGGTTCCAAATTCTCTAGTCTTTCCCGTGCTCCCCCTTCTTTCTCTGGGCAAGTTCAAGGAGATTTGTATCCAAGATCCACCCAGGACATGCTTTCTCAGCATGAGCTCAGTCCCTGAAGGCACTCAGATTTCAGACAAATACCGCATTTCCTTGATTCTAAAATACATCCCTATTCACATGTTTATATTTCTGATATCAGGATCTTACAAAGGGTAACATCTTAGATTTTAGGAAATTTAGGAGGAGCCCTAGAAGTGTCTCTGTCCAGCTCCCAGCTAGTCTTGTGCCTGTAGGGGGGTCACCTTACCTGCTGGTACTTCAGGGAGTTTAGTCAGCCTGACTTTGGGTACCAGCTCTGCCAACCTGACAGCTGAATGGCTTTGCAATCTTCTCTGGGACTCAGTTTCCCCACTGGTAAAATAATGGGAGGGGTCACTGATTTTTGGCCTCTTCTTTTAAGCTGCAGAACACATTCGTTTCCCCAGCACACATAAGAAGCTAAGCTGCTGACGATGAAATCCTGGTTGGAGGGCCTGGAGCCCTGAGGTTTCCTCCACTCCCTCCACTCCTGTTGGAGCCTTTCTCAGCTTCCTCACTCTGGCAAATTCCTCCGCTGAGCCCTGGTTTGGGAAAACATCGCTCTGGGAGATGAAGACAGGGCTGGAAGATCTGGGGTCAAGCGTGGGCTTGAAGCGGCTGGGATGGCTACAGTATAATCACTTCCTGGCTCTGGGCCTCAGCTTCTCATCTGTGAAGTCAAGCAGTAGGTGAGATATTTTCTAAGAATCTGTTCTGGTGTGAACATGCCGTGAACGCAATCTTCCATTGCTCTACTTTTACTTTGGTTGCATAGTAGGATCACCTAGGGAGCTTCTAAGAAAAATGAAAAGATGGAAGACCTCCTCCCTGCCTCCCCATGGTGATGTAAATGATCTTAGGAGGGACTCAGACATCAGCATTTTTAAAACCTCCCCAAGCAATTGTGACAGCCACCAGGGCTAAGAAGCACACTCCTCCAGGCTTAAAGTCTCAGTCGGGGACAAAGAATAAAAATTCCAATGACATCTCAAGGAAAGGGTCCTAAAATTAGCTTAACTTAGGGAGAATTTGTTTTTGTTTTTGTTTTGTTTTTGGTTTTTTTGGCAGTCCTATTAGTGAATTGGTAGATAGGTGCTTAGAAACCTAAATAGCAAGGTCAAAATACTCATTTGAAAATTGTTTGAGGGGCGTCTGGGTGGCTCAGTTGGTTAAGCATCTGACTCTTGGTTTCAGCTCAGGTTGCGGAGATCTCAGGGTTGGGAGCCCACCCTAGGTCTTCGCACTCAGCAGGGAGTCGGCTTGGGATTCTCTCTCTCCCTCTATCCCTCCCCCTGCTTACGCTCTCTCTCAAATAAATAAATCTTTAAAAAAATTTGTTTGATACTCAAGTATCTAAGAAGCCATTCCTCCATGACTGACTGTGTGATGGGGAGAATTTGCCAAGTTTAAATACAGCGCCTACTCTCAGAGTCTGTAATCTAACTGGAGAAGCAAACAGTACGGTGTAAAATTAAGTGTTCAATCTGAGATAACCTTTACTGAGCACTTATTTTTAAAAAAATTTTTTAAGACTTTATTTTATTTATTTGTCAGAGAGAGAGGGAGAGCACAAGCAGGGGGAGCGGCAGGCAGAGGGAGAAGCAGGCTTCCCGCAGAGCAGGGAGCCCGATGCGGGGTTCGATCTCAGGACCCTGGGATCATGACTTGAGCCGAAGGCAGATGCTTAACGGACTGAACCACAGGTTTTTCCTTTACTGAGCACTTATGTTGCCCGCCAGGCACCAAGTGCTTTACAGTACAGTAAACAAACTTAATCCTCACAACAATCTGTTTAGGAGGGTTCTGGTATTATTCCTGTTTCATTCTTAAGGAAATGGAGGGTCAGAATGTTATGTGAACATGCCCAAGCCCATAAAGCTAGCAAGTAGCAAAGGCAAAGGTGGAAGCCAGGCTCCAAAGCCAATGCTGGTATCATTTCGCCATCCCACTTATCTTGGGTGGGGAAATTCCCATAAGCTCTGTGGGACGCCTAGAGGAACCTAGGTCCGACTTCAAAGTGTGTGTTCTATTAATTGCAAGAGGAATCCCTCAGGATGCTTGTGGTGACTGAAGAGCCTAGGTGGGGGAAAGCAGGGAACACAGGGCCTTGGATTTGATTAGGGGCTGGAGCAGGAACGTGAGAATAGAAAGTTCATTTAAGAAAGTGGCAGTGTCCTGCTGGGTGTGTTAGTGAGGTGGGAGGTGACTTGGTCCTGAGAACCTATCCAGGACAAGGGCTGTGTCCTCTTCTTCTGTTTTCTCCTGGCCTACCAAAGGCCTGGCACATGACTGTTACTAAATATTTGCCGAATGAAAGTTGAGAGCAGCTTCTTTGAGGTCACTAGGAATTTTATTTTTATTTTTTTTTTTAAGTAGGCTCCATGCCCAACATGGAGCCCAGTGTGGGGCTTGAAATCACAACCCTGAGATCAAGCCCTGAGCTGAGATCAAGAGTCTGACACTTAACCGACTGAGCCACCCAGGCATCCCCCATAGTCACTTGGAATTCTCTTTTTTTTTCTTCAAGATGCATTTATTTTAGAGGTGGGGGAAGGAGCGGAGGGATTCTGCGATGAGCGCGGAGCCCCGACGCTGGGCTGGATCTCACGACCAAGATCACCACCTGAGCCAAAACCAAGAGTCAGATGCTTATCCGACTGCACCACCCAGGCGCCCCTCACTTGGAATTCTTAATCTTCACGTCCAACCCAGGCTAGTTAGAGAGCTGCTACAGTTGCCCACCATGACCTTACAGGTCCTAGACTGAGGAACGAGGAGGAAGGGACAGTTGAGACAACGCAAAGCCGTTAACTGGCGAGGCATCACATCCTAAAGCACCCAACCGAACTACACACCGTAGCATTTACATGCATGCTTAGGGATGCAACTATGACCACAGAAATGCCCAGAAACCCAGCTAGCATGGAGAGCTCCTTCTACAGAAGACCAGTGTGGTTTCTAGAACCTACCTGGCCAGTGGACCTTCCTGCAGAGTTGTCACCTGTGACTAGCATGTGAACCTTTGCCACCTCTGCAAGGGGCCATTCCAGTGAAGACAGCAGGGGACTGGGCTTGGGGGGTGGGCAAGAGTCCTAGAACTGGCTAATTGTTTCTCCAAACTTACATTTCTAGAACGCAAGTTTGGGAGCCAATTTAGAAAGTATCTCAGAAAGGAGCACACAGCAAATTCAACAGCTCAGCTGAGTCAGAGCTGAACCCCATCTAATCCATTTCAGCTGGAGCTCAACCCCTTTCAGGGTGGCAAGGCCAGGGCACCAGAGCTGTGGACAGAACAAGGCTGATGAACATTTAAACCCTGGTAATTCCTGAAACCACTCCAAGCCCAAAATAAAATTACAATCATGAGATTCTCATACTGCAGTTGTTTCAACTGTACCCCCTCAAAACACCAAGGGATCAATCATTGTTTCCTCGTAACCCCTGAGGGGGTGAGGTTAAGCCAGAGGGAAATCCAAAGGTTTCAGGGCCCTGATAGGACTCTGGTGCCCTGGAGCCCTAGAGCCACTGGGATGTCTGCACCTCCAGCCCAGTATTTGCAGAATGTTTATGGCCAGGTTGAAAGCTGATTTTTTTTTTAATTTTTATTTTTTGAAGATTTTAAGTAATCTCTACATCCAACATGGGGCTCGAACTCACAATTCAGAGATCAACAGTCACACGCTCTACCGACTGAGCCAGCCAGGTACCCTAGAAACCTCTAATTTTTGATTAGCAAAAGATCTAAGCTGAATTAAAGACACCAAGGAAGGGGTGCCTAGCTGGCTCAGTCAGAAGAGCACGTGACTCTTGATCTTGGGATCGTAAGTTTGAGCCCCACTTTGGGTGTAGTGATTATTTAAAAAAAAAAAAAAAAAAAAGCTTAGGGGAAAAAAAGAGAGAGACCAAGGTAGTCTGTAAGTTTTCCAACTGGAGTGCCATAAATGAGATTTTATGTATGCTTCAGAGCCTGGGGGTCTCACTGGTCACTTCGTGCTGCAAGCAGCCTCAACAGATTAACCCAGTCTGCCTCAGTCTATCCCAGAGCATCATACAAATGCCTTCTTGTGTGTGTGTCGTGAGGTGAAAATGTTAGGAAGCACTGGTCTATAGCACTACCCTGTTTAAAGATCATCTTTACTTTTTTTAAAATGTATTTTTTATTTATTTGTGTGGCGGGGCAGATGAAGAGGGAGGAGAGAAGCAAAGTTCCCAATTTGGGGCTCCATCCAACAACCCTGAGATCACCACCTGAGCTGAAATCCAGTCAGACGTTCAACCAATTGAGCCACACGGGCGCCCCAAGATCATCTTTATTTCTAATAATTTCTGTATACAAATTAAAGGTTTAAGGGGCGCCTGGGTGGCTCAGTCGTTAAGCGTCTGCCTTCGGCTCAGGTCATGATCCCAGGGTCCAGGGATCGAGCCCCGCATCAGGCTCCCCGCTCGGCGGGAAGCCTGCTTCTCCTTCTCCCCTCCCACTGCTTGTGTTCCCTCTCTGGCTGTGTCTCTCTCTGTCAAATAAATAAAATCTTAAAAAAAAAAAAAAAAAAAGGTTTAAGACCCTGGGGCGCCTGGCTGGCTCAGTCCCTAGAACATACGACTCGATCTTGGGGTTGTGAGTTCAAGCCTTACATCAGGGGTAGAGCATTTGGGGGTGCCTGGGTGGCTGTCGGTTGAGCGTTTGCCTTCGGCTCAGGTCATGATCCAGGATGTGGGATCAAGCCCCACATCCAGCTACCTGCTCAGCGGGGAGTCTGCTTCTCCCTCTGCCCCTCCCCCTGCTTGTGCTCTGTCGCTCCCTCCCAAATAAATAAAGGGGGCATTAAAAAATAATTAATAATGTTTAAAAATTAAAAGGTTACAAACCTAATAGCTAATACAGCAGTGGTTCTTCTTGGGGGATCATCCTCCCTTTGAGAATATGGAGAAGCCAAAGCCTTTCTCCCCAGAATGCACTTCCACTCATTCAAGCAATATTTCGCATACCACTTCAGAGGGTTAGAGAATCCAGAGTAAGTGCTTGTTCTGGAAGGATTATGAGACAAACCCCAAATTTACTAATTTTAGAGGGGTTCATCTGCTTCTCTCTCCCCCTTCCCCAGTACAGCTTCAACAGACCAGAGAACTGTCGAAGAAACCTCTGCAAAAACTTCCCAGGGAACACGCAGAGACCACTATTTGGAAACTCCAAGTAGCACGTTGGGAACCACGTGCAGGCACAGAACCTGCCTACCTCCCCTTGGGTTCGGATGCTGTTTCTACTGGAAACCCCCGGCAATCACCTTGCAGTCTTCCTTTCTCCACTGCAAACACATGACCTTGTTCGTGTGTATTAATCACTCCACAGTTGCCACTAATCAAGGCAAGACTGTACAAATAGGGAAGGGGCAGGGGGGAAGGAACATTTACATCAATTAATTGTAGCAGCATCTTTATTGCAACAAAGAACCTGTAATAAAATGCAACAAAACTAATGTTTCACTTTACATGATTAAAAGCCATGTAGCTGAAAATGAAAAAACCCATAAACTTACTGGAGTGAGACATGCAATTCTTTTTATACAAGTCAATGCTTAAAACAGCAGGCACTTCATGTTCCAAAATTAAACACCTGAACTCCAATTGTGCTGAATACAACGTAAATCTGTATTTGGGTTATTCAAAAATAAACATACAAATACTACTTTTTCTCTCTGTGAGGGACTTCTGAAAGGATTATCCAGAACGGTCTCTTGACAAAAGAAGAAAAGCAGGAGCCAGCACCTTGCACTGACATGTCTCCATATTGTAGGCTGCAAGACCGAGAGGTGAGGCCGGGTAGGGTTGGGAAAGTGGGAGTCAGGGAAGTTTCCTTATTCCTTTATGTCTGCTGGGAATGGACACTCACCTGCAATCTCTTAGTTTAGATATGGCCATGTCTCTTTTCTTACTTCAAATAGCTCTAAGTTAGGCTCCCAGGCTTAAGCAAGCACTCTATTCTATATCCCAATTCCCAAATCCCCCACTACTAGGAAGACACATTTAGTGTAACAGTTTTAATTAACTTCAGAATGTCATATACTAATTAGAAGTACTGCTTCATTAATAAGCATGCTTAGCATTTACTTTAGAATGGAAAAATTAACCATTTTATGTTATCTTTAAAATGTTTCATAGGAATATATTAATAAATACTTCTTTAAAAATTTGCCTTTTCTACATATCATTTAAACTACCATGAGTCAGGGCATCTGGATGGAGTCTAGTACCAACTGAACACTAACTGGCTGCATGGCCATGGGTATATTTTCTCCTCTCTCTCTATGTAGGTTCCTCCTCTATCCAATGAGAACATTAGGTTATATCAAAGATAATAATAGCTTGAAAAATTTATGATTCTACAATAGTGAGAGATCTTATAGGAGTCATTCCACCTAAAGAGAGAATTATGTTACAGACAGGTGGGATACACCTTCTGTAAGGAATAAAACAAGTAGTAAAAAAAAGTAAGCATCAATATCTATATCTCATCCTGTTAAAAAGTAATGCATGCATTGTGACTTCATCCTCTTGTATGAGGCTTTCGAAATGAGCCAGCTACGGCATCGAGGGAAGAACCTTCATTCCAAAATGAATCTCCAAACAAAGAGGATACATAGTTCACGATACCTTCTGCTTCTTTCAGAGTGAGAAGGGCCCAATAGTGATCACAGATGAGCAGCTACATTGGCTATTGCTTTAGGTGTTTGTAGATCAGTCCAGTGTAAAAGTCACCTATTATTTTCTCAATCCGACTCCATTCTCTACAGAAGACTTTGTGAAAGTAGCCCACAAACAACTTTAGAATCACCCTGGAAAGGCTGTTAGGAATGCAGATTCCCGGTCTCCACCCAAATCAACCAAATCCAAACTTCTAAGAGTAAGTTCAAGACTGCATTTCTTTTTAGTAATAAGCATCCCAGATGAATCTTAGATTCTGAGTCCCACTGCTCAACAATGCATAAGCAACTATACCTGTTGATGGTTGCTCAAGTGCACCTATTTATCAAGCCTGCAAAACCCACCCCATTTGATGTTTAAACCAGTGCTTTTTGGCTCTTACCAAAAAGTACTGCTACTTTTATATACTCTTAGCCTTTTAAGATGTTACCCATAGACAGGGTACAAAGAGTTTTAGTGAGATTTCTACTGATTGCTTGAAAGGACTATGATGTTTTCCATGTCAGTTTTTAAAATGAAACTCATCAAACTGTCTTTCTGCACGTGAATTCAGTCACGTTATTTCCCCCCTATAGAAGGAGAATGGCATTTAATGAACTGGGGATTATAACAGAGGCATCCCTTGTCATATGAGGAAAGGACAGGCAAGATGCAAAAGGAAAACACTGGTGAATTCAAGAGTACTTGAGGTTCTTTAGGGTTTGTTTTGGTAAAATGAGAGATGCCATTGTGAAGAAACAGCCTTAACGGGTAAGAGGTTTCAAATGAGTAGATGTCTAAAAACCACTATATACCATTTCCATTTTGCGTATTATGTAAGGATAGATCCCTGGAAGCCAATCAGTTCACAAACAAAAACCACCTTCGATAATCAGATATATAGTTAAATCAAGGGGGAAAATACTTTCTTGGGGAGAAAAATTACCCAAATCAATTTAATTTAACATTGAAAAAAATATAAACACACCTTGGCATGGGAAAATATCATAAACAAGAAAATCAATACATACACAGACAATAAGGAAAAGTGTGGTACCTATCATACAGTATAAATACACAAACAGCAAATCCCAATCCCCTTCCCAAGGACAGAACCACCAGGTCACCCTGCCATTTCCGGACCTCGCCCACCTCCCACCTGGCTCTCAATGATGAATTCACCTCTGATGCACAGTCATCACCCTTACCAACGGAGGCTGTGCTCTCTATGGGAGAAATCTACTCTCCGTAGTGGTGAGAAAGAAAAAGAGCAATTTTTCTTAGAGCGTTGTTTAAAAGTACTGGAAACAACTTTCCAAACACTGAGGCTTGTGATAAAAAGGGTCAAACTCATAGGTGCCTTCCCTGCTGCTGGCAATGTGACCCAACAACACCCCAAGACTCTAAGATGACAGATTCCAATCAGCACCTGAAAGCCTATGAGCTCCCTTAACAGTCGAGTGCTACGGCTAAACCAGGAAAATGTCATGGCCATTTACGACATTGCTTAGAGGCTCTGAACACTTAAAAATAGAGCCATGGCTTGCCGGGGATCAGTTTATGGTGAAGAGGTGGTTTGGAAACCTCTTTACTTTAAGCTCACAATATCTAAATGATGTTCAAATAATTTAAAATGTTTAAATTTGTAAGGTTACCAAAGTTAAGATGAAAGTAACAAAAAATGAAAATTAGAAAAATAACTAAGGAACTTTTCCTCCCTGAATAATGTTAGTCTGTAACTGTGTTGGCAAGACAGTGATTATTCATTCTGGTTTCCTTAACTAACATTCTAGCAGTTTAAATTTCACCCCCCAAACTTTTTCATGAGGATTTTCGGTCAAATTTTACTTCTACTTAGTTCTTAAGCAGATCCTCTCCTTTTCCTCTCCCTGTCATTCTCCACCCCCTGGTATCTCCCACCCTACCACGATTCCCTTCCATCACCCTAGAACTCTGGAACATTTCAGTAAGGAAATACCCAATGGAAACTGGCCCCACTAAATTTTCTGAAGAGTACAAGTTAATGTGTACTTTTCTCTTTTCTTAAAGGAGAAGAAATTGCCTGCAAATATTTAAGCTCTAACCATTTGATTAAAATTTTTCTGCCTGTAATTATCAGTATTATAAGACTAATTAAACCATGCTACATGTACAGTTACTTGCCTTTGTATGAAAGGAAAAACCCACTCTGTCATATCATCAGAGAGAACTATTTATACTAGATACAGCTGAAATTGGCTAAAATTGGTCAGAGCTTGAATGAAACAAAATAAGTGTTTTTAGGAGGCCACTAAATTATCCTTGAAAAATCATTAATGACTGGTTAAGTCATAGGTTTAATAGTGATTAGTTCATAACATGCTGGATACACCCCAAGCAATGAAGCATAAGCTATTCAATTACATTTAAGTGCTATCAAATCTGTAACTAGTCAGAGTTTCTGGAATTGAACCAAACCAATCACTAATATCATCATATTTTAACAAACTCAGAAGTATACTGTAAAAATACACTAATTAAGTCCATGAGGTTTATAATGCTATTAAGAAGTGAAAATAAGGTAGTATGGATACATGGTGCTAATGTCTTATTTCTTTCAGTAATTCTCATGGTATTGCTGGGTCCTTTAGAAATATGCGTCATTCAATTTTGTATGTGTACGGTTAAGGTATTAGATTACTACCCACAAGCTGCAGACGCCCGCAATGGCACCAAATATATTTTCAGAAGTAGATGTTATATGGCAGGTACCAAAATGTGATGATCAGTTCCATGTTTTCTATCGATTAAACCTCCTCATTTGGTTAAACAGCCAGTGTATACCAGAGTTCTACACAGGTCAAAATTATATCACTTTCAGAGCAGCAATACGCGATCCAAGGTTTTCTTGAAGGTAGTGCAAAAGATGCAGTTCATAATGTTCTCCAGATTCAGGGACTCTTATGCTGTGTCTCTCCTGAGGATAGATCTTAAACAACAACAAAAATCAAAATACAGAAAGTGAGAATTTAATAATACATTTCCTTCCAAAGCTTTCCACAGAGTTTCAACAGGATAATATGGAGCACAGCCTCTCCAAGATATTACATGCATATATCCAATATAAAGGCCCCTCCCCGCTTTTTATCATTCCTTATATAGCCCAAGGCTTACGGAAGGATTTATCTATAGATCACTGGGTCTCCAAGTGTGATCTAGAGACTTCTGGGGTCCTCAGAAGCCTTTCGAGGTATACACAGTCAAAACCACTTTCAGAACAATTTGCCTTTATTCACTGTGTTGGCATTTGCACCAATAATGCAAAAGCAATGATGGGTAACAGTTCCAGTGCCTTAGCATGAATCACGGCAGTGATACTAAATTGTACTGGATGTCACCGTATTCTTCACTACCACACACTTGTAGTAAAAAACAAAAGTTTATTAAATTGCAACCCTTGAATAGATGTCTTTTTACATGTTCTGTGGTGATAAATGGGAAGAAAGCAGAAAGCACTTCTGCTATAGGATGTCTAAAGGAAAAGCACTTATGAAATGGAGTTGCAAGCCGAACTGCCACTTCTTAAATGGAACTCCATTTTCAACTTGAATGACTGACCACTATGGTGATTCAGATTTGGGTACCTGGCAAACATTTGCTTAAAAAATGAATGAAGTGAGCTGGTCACTTCAAGGACAACACTGACAATATTCGTCGCCAATGATAAATCTTGAGCTTTTAAGTAAAAATTAGAATTTTGGAAAACTTGCATCTACCACTACTAGCTCATGAGCTTCCCCACTCTTACAGACTTCTGATGGGATCAGGGGTATAATATTAATATATGTGATTTTAAAAATACCGTATAATGAAATGAGTCAATACTGAGAAGATTGACGTTATACAGTGAAGCAATATTTTCCAGATGACCAATGTATGTGTGAAAGATCCATCAGAAGTACAAGATCCAAAATATTTTAATGTAACACAGTATGAAATGTTTTAGATATGGCGTCAGATTCCACACTAAAACTAACCTTTAAGAAACTTAAGATCTGTCCAGTTTTGGTGTAGTATTCAAGAAGAATATCCAAAATTATCTGTAAAAGCTAACATATTCCTCCCTTTTCCTAACTACATATTCTGTGAGGCTGAATTTTCTTCACACAGTAGTCCCACCTTATCCACAGGGGACACATTCCAGGATCAATATTGGATGCCTGAAATTGCGGATAGTACCAAACCCTATAGATACTGTTTTTTCCCCAACATACATACCTATGATGAAGTTTAGTTTATAAATTAGGTACAGTAAGAGATTAAAAACAATAACTGATAAGAGAACAATCATAACAACATACTATAATAAAAGTTACCTGAATGTGGTCTCTCTCTCTCAAAATATCTGGTACTATTGCTTGTTCATCCTGGGACGATGTGAGGTGATAAAGTGCTTATGTGAGGAGACGAAGTGAAGTGAATGACCCAGGCACTGTGATACAGTGTTAGGCCACTAGTGACCAGACACTATGTCAGAAAGAGGATCATATGTGTCTTCTTTTTTTTTTTTTTTGAGAGAGAGAGAGTGTGCGGTGGGAGGGGCACAGGGAGAGAGAAAATTCTAAGCAGGCCCCACATCCAGCTTGGAGCCCGACATGGGGCTCCATCTCACAATTCTGAGACATGACCTAAGAAGAAACCAAGAGTCCGATGCTTAACAGACTGAGCCATCCAGGCGCCCCAGCGATCATCTGTTTCTGGACCTCGGTTGACTGAGGGTTAACTGAAATCTCAGAAAGCAAAACTGCACATAATGGGAAACTACTGTCTACTTTAGCCAAAACAACACTTCCCAACAGATTGCATGTGGAAGCAGCTATGAGAATCCAGGTGTCTTCCTTAAGTCAAGCATTAAAGGGATTTTACAAAAATGTAAGAAAACAATGCTATTTCTCTATTTTTTTTTTTTGTTTCGGAAAATAGTTTTTCTCCTCCACAAAAATTGTGATTTGTGTTAACACGTAATAGTTTATCACTATTTTTTAAAAAATATTTTAAATTTTTCTTAGTTTTGGGGGTGCCTTGCTGGCTCAGTTGGAAGAGCATGTGGCTCTTGATCTCAGGTCGTGAGTTCGAGTTCCACAATGGGTGTAGAGATTACTTAAATAAATAAACTTTTTTTTTTTTTTTTTTAAGATTTTATTTATTTATTCGAGACAGAGAGAATGAGAGACAGAGAGCATGAGAGGGAGGAGGGTCAGAGGGAGAAGCAGACTCCCTGCCGAGCAGGGAGCCTGATGCGGGACTCGATCCCGGGACTCCAGGATCATGACCTGAGCCGAAGGCAGTCGCTTAACCAACTGAGCCACCCAGGCGCCCCTAAATAAATAAACTTTTAAAAAAACAAAACAAAAATTTTCTTAGTTTTAGTATCTTTTATGGAAATACTGACAGACACAATCCACATAAATGAAAGCTCTTTGGTGTGCATAGGGGTCCTGAGACCAAAATGCTTGAAAACTGCTGCTACAGACAAATAGCTCATAGTTTATCTACGTAAATGTCAACTGAAACATAAAAGAGGAAAAAGTAATATTTTTCATTTCTTATGAGCACATAATCTGTCAAAGAAGTACAAAGGTGGAAGAAACGAATAGGTTATCTTTTAAAACCTTTTTTTGAGTAATGGAGCAATAGAGGTGGTTAACTTGTGGCTTTCTATTCCAATGTCAATATAAAATAAAAATTAAAAGACCATGTAAAGAAAAGCAAAGGGTACTGTACTGAATGGACTCCTGTCATCTTTTCCATGATTACAAACTGAAAGCAGTTACAGATACACAAGTTCTATAATCCAATAGGCCAGTTCTTAGCCCAACTTCAACAAAATCTTAATTTTTACCCAACTAGAGGCACTACTAACTATGCCTATGACTTTAGATCCTTTAAGCAGAGAGTGGCCACTCTCTGAAGTAAGGCTGAAAATTCAGCCTTACTCCATAGGTTATTATATTTCAAAGTAATCAATCACTATCACTACTTACTTCAATCAGAAAATGAAGAACTCACCTGTAAATCATATGGCTTTCCAGCCCTCACTAAAAAACTCAGTAATATACTGGTGTGTGCAAAATGGACATTCTCATCCAAGAATCCATGTAAAAGTAGTAAACGATTTGGTCTAGAGAAATGGAAAGATTACAGGATTAGGCAAAATAGAGTACTTGGGAAAACCACTTAACTCCTCTGATCACAATTAACTATTAGTTAATATTACAGTTATGTAATCTATCCAACTATATATAGTTATATAATATACAATTATATAAAAACAAATATAACTATATAGTAATATAATGTTAATAATAGTTAACTTCCTTATAATGTAATATTAAAATAAGAATTCAATATTTTCTGGTTTTTTATTTTTATTTTTTTTAAACATTTTATTTATTTGAGAGAGAGAGAGAGAGCATAAGCAGAGGGAGTGGGAGAGGGAGCAGACTTCCCGCTGTGCAGGGAGCCCGACTCGGGGCTCAATCCCAGGACTCCAGGACCATGACCTGAGCTGAAGGCAGACGACTAATGACTGAGCCACCCAGGAGCCCCGAGAATTCAACATTTTCAGTAATAAATTTATAATATAGTAACCAGATACTACATATAATGAAAAATTATGTGTTCTATTTCTTATGATGATCTTAGCATCTATCAATAATCATAGCATGTCCCTAGGGAAAGAAAAATCATAAACATTGTCTATAGAATATATTTAAGCAGAAAGAGAATTTTTTCCACCCTGAAACAGTTATATACTTTACTTCTTTCAGTACAGTAATTGCTTCAAATATAACTTGTAAAAAAAAAAAACCAGGTTAGATGAACTGGCCTGTAATTCAGCTTTGAGAAATAGCTATGCCATTTGAGTAGTCTGTATAATATTAGTCTTGGGGTGCCTGGGTGGCTCAGTCGTTGAGTGTCTGTCTTCGGCTCAGGTCATGATCCCGGGGTCCTGGGATTGAGCCCCGCATCGGGCTCCTTGCTCAGCAAGGAGCCTGCTTCTCCCTCTCCCACTCCCCCTGCTTATGTACCCTCTCTCGCTGTCTCTCTGTCAAATAAATAAAATCTTTAAAATATTAGTCTTGGTTTTGCAGTATTTGTAGTTTTCATTGTTATTAAAGACAAATTTTAACACTACAATTTTAAATTTATAATCTGAATTTTAAAGCTTGAACTTACTCAGAGGGAAACTTTTCTGCTTGCATGGCCACAGATCCTAAGTAATAGCCCTGTTCATTCTGGTCAGGGTGGCCCATATAACGTTCTGTGTAACCTGTATCATAGAAGATCCACAGAGTGACTGGGGCCCCAGCAATAGCAACCTACAGAAGACAACAGTAACAGTCAAGTGTGGTCCAAAAAAGAATGGCTAGCAATGAGAATGTGTAACTGCAAATTTATAGGCTAAAATTATCCTTAGGCTTTAGCCCCACAACTGGGGCATACATGGTCTCAGGCAACTCAGAAAATCAAAGTGGAGTGCCAAGGTCAAGAATTTGATACTTTGTGAGTCAGTGAGCTTCATGTTCCACAGGCATGCCAAATATCAAACCCTTAACCTGGGCTAGTTGAAATATACACTGGGGCCCCTTTGTTAAAAGGGGAGACTGAACTAGAACATATGAATGTCTCAGTGTAAACTCATTCCTGCTGCTGGGGGAAAAAAGTGTGACAAGTGTCAGCTTTATATAGGAAAAGCAGTCATTTCTTTTTTCTTTTTTAGCCTCTGCGGGCAGTACAGAATTTTTAACAATGAATGAAATATATTTAAGCACTAAACACTTTCCTCGTTTTAAGGTTCCCACACACAGTTTTATACTTAAATATTCTAATTACTTTCGTGACAGCTGCAAGCCTGGGAAAATTATGGCAGTTTTCAGTTTATTTTGTGGTTATTATAAAGATTATCTGAATATACATGCAAGAACAAAAACCCTATCATTTTCATTCTTAAAATTATTTTTCACTGTAAGAAAAAATCACATTATTGAAATAGTAAAAAAGAAAAACACTTCATAATTGCCATTTTCTTAACAACTTTTGGCATCTTTATTATTTCCTTCTAACATATTTCTCTAGGAAGTTGTTTATAAAATTGTAACCATCATTTATATATTTAATACGGTATTCATTCAATAAAGATTTACTTAAGACCTACTATGTGCCACGCATTGTGCTTGGCTACTGAGGATACAGTGATGTGAAGGGCACGCAAGTCCCTGACATCAGAGCTTGCAGTCCAGCAATTAAATAAGTAATTACAGCCCAATATGCGAATGCGTGCTTTACTAATCATGACTATCTCCCATAATCTTTGGCATGTCTATAAATAGCCAACAACTGGTCATCAAGATAACAAGTGTTTTTTAATATACAGATAGATAGATATGTAAATATATATCTTACATGGCTATCACAAGTTGACAAGATACATCTATTATCTCACATGACTGTTAGATACACAAATCCTAACATTCCATAATATTGCCAACTCTGTAAACCTTCAGAAAATAGGCACTTTCTCATATCCTCAATTTATTGAAACTTCTACCCCTATTGCAAAAAGAAATACAATAGGAAACCACATACCCTGAAGATATCTGACCTCTGCATTAATGCCATCAGGGACAGGTATCCTCCATAGGACCAGCCATGGATGCCCACACGATCTAAGTCAATGAAATCATATTGAGAAGCTAGATATTGGAGTCCTTCCACTTGATCATCAATTTCTATTTGACCCTGTCAAAAAAGGGAGAACATTTCACTGATTCTGCTGAATAGAAGTCTCATCATCAGAGTGTTTTTAAAGCTGATAAATGGTTTTCACTAAAAATACCTGTAGTATTTTTTAATAATTCATTATCAATTGAGATTCTGTTGCCCGAAAAGAATTTTTTTAACTCTATTTAGAGATAGGGGCCTATAGCTTCTGTTGCTAGCCAGTCCTAGAGTTTAGTTACCCCTTAGTCACAAAGTTCTTTCCTACTGAGGCCCAAACTGTTCCTTGCTATATGGGTATTTCCCCTTTCCATTTGTTCTGTTGTCTGCTAAGAGGTCAGCATCTTCCTTGTAACAAGCCTTCCTATACCCAAAGACAAAAAATTAGCCCCCTTAAGTGGTTGACTAATTTTACTTCTTTTTAAAACTTAATGCAGTAAAGCAGAAGGAATCACTCCCGAGGTCTTATTCTCCTATTTCCCCATCATCTACTTCTAGGAACTGAACATATGCTATTTCTTTAAATCCTATTAAGTCCTAATTCCTACCACCACCACCCTGTCTGTATTACTAGGCCTGCCAGTGCACACAATCTCCTTCACTGAGCCAAAAACAAAAATAAAAACAAAAAAAACTTACATGAGAATACAACATAAGGTCAAAGAACTGGCTGTGGGAGAAAATCCCATGTCTTACTCAGCATGTCCAATACACTGGCAAACACAGTAACTGCCTTACTGTGTAAAAGGAACATCGGATTCTCATCATTTCCCAAAGCAGCAGAAAGGACATGGGGCATCTCTAAAAGGTAGCATTTAAAGCTTCCTGTAGAGAGAAAGAGGCTTGTCACAAGGAAGGCACTAACCAGTTGGTTTCTCTCTTCACAGAGGACAGAACAAATCTCAATTATTCCTCTCAGTAGGGCACAGGATGCTGAAAACTATGGTGCTGCTTTCTGGCTAAGCTGGATATACATCATAGGAAGAAAGGGTATTTCTGTGTAAAAGTGGTTCTATCTCAGCTCCCCAAAGTTATATACAGGTAGACAGGCAGATGTGAGCTAGCCTAGTGAATACCAAGTTGCATCTTCCCTCCCACCCCTGAACTATAACACACAGACACACACACACTCTCTTTCTCTCTTACTCTCTCTCTCTGCCCCGCTCTCACTCACTCACAGCCCCTTCCCCCAACTTGCTCTCTCAGATTTCACACCAAACAATGAACCAGAAAATGTAAATGTCTTTAAAAGAAAAATGTTTATATGCTCACACACCATTTTGTATTTAAAGGCGCCTTCAAATTTAAGCCCTCGGTGACAGGATCCCCTGTTGTCTATCACTACAACCACATAACCCAGAGAGGCTAGGGTATTCAAGCGGAAATACTTGACTCCTTTAAACCGGTTATTCACCAACTGCACCTGAGGAAGAAATACAACTTCAGTGAAATGTATTATATGGTAGCATAAAAAAGCAAAAGAGGCAGGATGCTGTGAAAAATAGAAAGCTTGAATTTTTTGTATTATTTTGCTTTTAAAATGAAATTATATTTTCTTGTGGCAAGAACACTTATCACAAGATGTACCCTCTTAACAAAATTTTAAATGTACACTATAGTATCATTAACTATAGGACAGTGTTGTTCAGATCTCTAGAACCTTTCATCGTGCATAACTGAGACTTTGGGCTTGGTGATTAGCAACTCCCTATTTCCCCCTCTCCCTGACTTATTTTTAAATTAACTTAAATTTCTCTTGTTTATGTGGTTTCTTTTTTTTTTTAACTTCACACTCAAGGTTCAGGGCAATTACTGAGCAACTAAAGACTTTAAAACTGTAACCAAGATATTCTTTACATATGAGACAAGAGATTTAACCTACCCCATAGAAAAAGTAACTAAAATCATTACTGCTACTCTGAAGAACTGTATCATTCAAATTACAGAGACAAGAATAAATAAGATCATTTTTCTTCCCTACCCGTCTCTTCTGGGGTTGTCCCTGACCAGCAGCAGAAAAATTTAGTACTTTAATGAAACACTGTGACCAGTCCAGCTTCCTTTTTCTTGTTATACAAATCAGTGCAAAAGGTAGGATAATTCTTAAATCACTTATCATGCTACCATACTTCAAAATGACTGAGGAATTAAATGTGGTTTAGTGCCTCAACAGAAATAAACTAGTGAAAAGAGGACTTCATTTTTTTTAAAGTTTTTTATTTATTTAAGTAATCTCTACATCCAACATCGAGCTTGAACTCACAACCCAGAGATCAAGAGTTACATGCTCTTTGACTGAGCCAGCCAGGTGCCCCCAAAAGAGGATTTTAATTAGTAGAGAGAAATTTAGAGAAGTTCAGGGTTTGGTGGACACTAAGATAGACATTAAACAATGACAAAAAAGGTTCTGTCAAAAATGAAAGAAGAAGAAGTTTTTTGTTTTTTTTTTAGGATTTATTTATTTAGAGAGAGTGAGCATGTGAGCGAGTAGGGGGCTGAGCGGCAGAGGAAGAGGGAGAAGAGAATCCCAAGCAGACTCCCCAGTGAGCAGGGCTCCATCTCACAAGCAGGGCTCAATCTCACAACTGAGATCATGACCTGAGCTGAAACCAAGAGTGGGACACTTAACAGACTGAGCCACCCAAGCCCCCTAAAAATGAAAAGTTTTTTTTGGCTGAAACCAACAGGAAAACCAAATCAGCCACTTAAATAAGAATCGACACCATCTTCACACAGTAAATACATACTGAGCGTTTATTAGGATAGACTGGGGTGTGTGTGCCATGTGTAGAGAATCTTCTCTTTTTGAATTTCTGGATATTCAGTACCTCTGTAACAACTGCAAAACTGGTCTTCCTGTTTCTACTCTTGTCCTCCTACAGTCTATTCACACAATAGCAGAGGGATGATTTTAAAATGTAAATTACATAAGACTTTATAGCTTAGCTCCCTCCAATAGTAAAGAGTTCAGATCTTATTGCCTTTTAAGACCTTATATTATTATCTGGCCATTGGTTTTTTCTCTGACCTCATCTCAAATCCCTACTTGTGTACTATACTATAACTTTATTATCAACTATACCAACTTGATTCTAATCCCCAGGACCTTGACATTTACTGTTCCCTCTGTCTGGAATGCTCTTCCCTCAGGTCTTTAAGGTGGTTCACTCCTTCTCATCTTACGTACCCTCAGACACCTTCCCTGAACTTAACAGAACTCCCATTTTAGTCTCTTTGCAATCCTCTTTCCCAATAATTATTCATAGCATATCCATTATATTAAGTTCCATCATTTATACGTCTAGTCATTTATTATTTTCCTCATTAAGCTCCATGAGGGGGGGACCTTAGTCTGATTTGTTCGCTGTGGTATCCTCACTGCCTAGAATAGTACCTGTTACATACTGGGAACTGAATGACTATTTGCTGAACGAATGAATGAAAAATGGAGATAGGAGAATGATGTTTTCCCTTTCTTTTTAAAAAAATTATTTATTTTTTAAAAGATTTTATTTATTTATTTGACACAGGGAGAGCGAGAGAAGAAACACAAGCAGGGAAAGTGGGAGAGGGAGGAGCAGGCCTCCCACTGATCAGGTAGCCCGATGCAGGGCTCGATCCCAGGACCCTGGGATCATGACCTGAGCCGAAGGCAGATGCTTAACGACTGAGCCACCCAATTTATTTTAATTGCAGTATAGTTAATAGCGTTTTCCCTTTCTCTCTTAGGAGGAGGAGCAAAAAAGGAGGGAGCTGAAAAAAGAAGTACTAGGCATAGAACACAAAAATGAGTATTTAAAGAAAGCTACTTCAGGGTGGCTGGGTGGCACAGTCAGTTGGGTGTCCGACTCTTGGTTTCTGCTCAGGTCCTGGTCTCAGGGTCCTGGGACCAAGCCCCATGTCTGGCTCTGCACTCAGCAGGGAGTCTGTTTGCGGACTCTCTCTCCCTCTGCCCCGCAACCCCCATGTGCTCGCACTCACTCTCTCTCTCAAATAAATAAATAAATCTTTAAAGAAAAAAAGAAAAATCCACTTCACTCTTGTCTGTTGTCACACACGAAAGTGACCTCAACTGCCTGATACGAACATTTCCCCCAAGAGCCAGTGTTTGTGCCCTCACAGCCAGAGGCCTGCTACTTCTGGAGGAAGGTACTTAAACATAATGCCCTTTGGCACTGAGAATTCAGAAGTCTCCTTCAGTATCAGTTCTTCAAAACCTGTGTCCTGCTATCACTTAGCCTGCTTTCTTGTACATTTATATTTATAAAAGTGTCTAGCACATAGGAAACATGACAAGGATTTGTTAGAACATACAGCTGTTATCAATAAAGAGTTTAAAAACCTAAGCCTAGATGACTTTAATCAGAAATATTTGCTTTTCTTGGATTTCACTTTCGTCCAACTATAGCCATTGCTGCAGTTAGTGACGAAGTAATTCACTTCATGTTACAAATTGTAACACTGTTGCCAATCAAGATTCCCACTTTGACCTGAACATACACCAAGAAAGGACACAGTTTGGACTGATAATAAGATTTAATCAGAAAGTTATTTTTATTTATTTATTACTTTTTATTTGAAAGAGAGAGAGAGCAAGCACAAGCAGGGGAAGTGCAGAGGGAGAGGGAGAAGCAGGCTCCCCGCCCAGCAGCAAGCCTGTTGCGGAGCTTGATCCCAGGACCCTGGTATCACGACCTGAGCTAAAGACAGACACTTAACCTACTGAGCCACCCAGGTGCCCCCTGTGGCTTTTTAAACATCATTAGTAATAAGGAGTAATATAAAGGAGTTCTCTAGTCTTAAAGATCTACATAACCAGTTAGTCTTTATAGTGTGTGTGTCACATATCTCATATATCATTTCTTCACTGGAAAGGAGAAATATCCTTCTTACTTAGCCTTATTATCAAAATAATATACCAAAATATGTAAAACTTCTGAGAGTGTCTTGTAATTTCTCTCTTGCATTTCTTTGTATTAATCCTTTATTTTTAAAAGGATTTATTTGAGAGAGAGAGAGCACATGAGCAGAGGGAGAGAAGCAGACTCCCTGCTGAGCAGGGAGCCAGACACAGGGTAGGGCTCAATCTCATAAACCTGAGATCACGACCTGAGCCAAAACCAAGAGTCAGATACTTTAAACCAACTGAGCCACCCAGGCGCCCCAAGACTTTTTTTTAAAGTTTACAAAGATTTGGCTTCAAGTTTTTAACAGAAGGCTAATTTAGCTGTTTATATTTTGTTTATGATTTACGTATAGATGAGTATAATACAAATGTGAATCATGTTTTATTTGTAAAATACACTTAACAATGGCAAAGTGATTTAACTTGATATATGATGGCCATTGCTGAGATTTTATGGCTTATGCAGTTATTTTGCTTTTATTTTATTTTTTGGATGTCTTTTTTTTTTTTTTCCATATTTAAAATAAGCTCTACACCCAAAGTGGGGCTTGAACTCATGACCCTGAGCCGAGATCAAGAGTCACGTGCTCTACTGACTGAGCCAGCTAGGGGTCCCTATTTTTTGGATGTTTTAGCATCTGGATACATTTCCAGATACTGAATAACTGGATATAATTATGAAGGATATTTGCAGAGTCAAGAGCTGCATTATAAAAATGGTATAATTATATTCTAATTTCTTCAAAGGCCCAACAATAAGATAATCAATAAACATTTTTAAAAAGTGCCAATTAACCAATGCCCCTACCCCAATACTTTACTCTGACAGTCAACAGGATTTACTTAATATTCACATGCTAATATTTAATCCAGAAAAAGGAAAATCCAGGTGTAAACTTCTTACAATGCTGAATAGTAGTATAGCAGTTGCCTTAACTAGATGATAAAAGTATTCTAGTCTGCTTGAGAGATATAGACTTAGAATGAAAAGGGGGAATTCATTAGGCTACCAAGGCTTCTGAAAGTATCTATTAAAACTCTTTTTATTTACCAAGACAGTTAACTATTTAATTTCATTTCCCAAACAAGTGTCTGCTCTACATAAAAGACAACATATTTACCTACTGACATGAATATTCATTGCTATGACAGTTTCAGTCCTACTGTAAATTAAGAAACTGACACTGATTTATTAAATTAGCCATGTAACAAAATTCAACTTCTAAATAGGAATGAGAACATAAGCCAGAGTCAAGAACAGCAGAGACCCAACAATGCTCAAATCTTAACTTGAACAACTAACGAGACATTTAAAAAACAAATCACCTAAAAAACACACACACACACACACACACACGTATGTATATAAATATGCCCACCTGAGAGTTGGGTGGGGGGATGGGTGAAATAAGTGATGGGGATTAAGGAGTGCAGTTGTTGTGATGAGCACTGGGTGATGTACAGAATTGCTTAAACTAATATAACACTGTATGTTAACTATACTGGAATTAAAATAAAATTAAATTAAATTAAGTAAATATGCCCACCTGAGGACCACCATATATGAACAGCACAGTGGGGTACTTCTTTCCAGGCTGTAGATCATGAGGTTTGTACAGCATCCCATACAATGTAAATCCAGTAGTACTTTCAAAAGAGAAAATCTCTGGAGGGGTGTAGTCAGGAAGAGGACCTATGAGGAGATAACAAAAAAAGTACATAAAAGGAGTTCTTATGGGAGCTCTGCAATCTGAGAGCAAGGAAAAGAAACCATAAACCCACAACCCCCCACACAAATAAATGACCATCCCCCTTTCAGGTGATAAGCAAGAATCTTTATCTTTAAAAAAGATAATCTAATGAATATATTTAATTATTTCAAAAGTAGGTACACAATATTCTGAATAATCCCTGGAGCCTAGGAGGTATTCAGATGCAGAACTATACAAATACTTTGTGCTTGGTTCAGTGTAACTTAATGATGGTTAAGCACATACCTGATCAGAAACTGGAAGCACAAATTTAACTCAATTTAACTTGCTCACAGCAGGTGCTCAATAAACATTTGTTTCTGATCACTAGAGAATAAGCCTAACCAGGACCCAGAAAAAATGAAAGTCATGATCAGTCTTTGGTTTACCAAAGCTATACAGACTTATCCTAAGTCTGTGTGTACTGGATAATGTTACAATCTAAGCAGAGATCATCACCATATTACAAATTCTACTTGTAGACATTAGAACATACCCTGTGGTTTTGCACTAATTTCTTAACCCCTTAGCAGCTATTCATGAGTGAAAATACTTAACAGGAAAAAGGATTTGGGGAGAAAGTGGATTAAAGATACATAAAATTACTCCATTTTTTTGTTTAAGAAATCAAGCATTTAAAAGATAGATAATTCACAGTGCTCTTCACTCCCATACAGAACAAGTGTTCTACCTTTTATTAAGATGACCACTGTAAGTGCTTTAAAAAGTTAAAGCTATCAGCTGGTTATTCCCTAAAGCTTCAGCTTCCCTGCTCAGTCTTACTAGTTCTGTGTACATTATCCTCATCTGTTTATCTGAGAAATTACCCAAACATGTGAACAAATCATTTCTTAGCTGATACTGTGACTATTTTATGCTTATTTTCAAAAAGGCCCTCCAGGGGCATCTGGCTGGCTCAGTTGGAAGAGCGTGCAACTCTTGAGCTAGGGGTCATGAGTTTAAGCCCCACATTGGGTGTAAAGACTGCTTAAGTAAAAAATTAAATTAAATTTAAAAACTTCAAAAAGGCCTTCCAGACCTGCTCCTGCCTGGAATGGGAGGTAACCCATCTTATCTGGTGGTTGATAGAATAGGAAGGGTGGGATTAATCAGGAACTCAGCAGCTCAGGGACAAGTGGTGGTGAGAGATGAGAAATGTGGATCTATGAAACAGATTTAGTGCACTTATGTACTAATCCTACTTAAAATCAGGTTCAGGGAAACGAGTACCTGCTGAATCCAAAATGGTGGCCCAAAATTCCTTTGTTTTGCAAGTTGGGTCATCTTCAGGACTTGAAAGCTTGTAAAGGGACACACAGTGTGGATTCTTCTGGTTACTGTACTTACTTATAAAGAAGTCACAATGCTAGAGAAAGGAGAAACAATTACTTTTTCCCTGTGGAAAAGTAAAAAAGGTGCTCCATCTGCGCTGGTGCTAGAGCAGAAGTATGGTTGAGAGTCTGACCACTGACGTCCATATACAAGGCTGAAGTTAAGAGTAGACTTCTTAGGGCGCCTGCGCGGCTCAGTCGGTTAAGCGTCTGCTTTCGGCTCAGGTCATGGTCCCAGGGTCCTGGGATGGAGCCCCGCGTAGGTCTCCCTGCTCGGCGGGGAATCTGCTTCTCCCTCTGCCTCTGACCCTCCCCCCTGCTCATGCATGAGCGCTCTCTCAAATAAATAAATAAAATCTTTAAAAAAAAAAAGAGTAGACTTTTTAGGGGAGCCTGAGTGGCTCAGTTGGTTAAGCGTCTGCCTTTGGCTCAGGTCATGATCTCAGGGTCCTGGGATCGAGTCCTTCATTGAGTCCTGAATCAAAGCCCCACATCACGCCCCGTATCGCATTGGGCTTCCTGCTCAGCCAAGAGCCTGCTTCTCACTCTCTCTCTGCCCACTACCCCCGCTTGTGTGTACTCTTTGGTTCTCTCTCTCAAATAAATAGATAAAATCTTAAAAAAAAAAAAAAAAAAGAGTAGACTTTTTAAAGTTTTTTCTCAGAGAATCAGACTTCAGCAGGCCAATTTCACTGATTTTCACATTACTCTAAAGGAGTATTACAGCAGAAGGTCTTTTGTATGATAGGAAACTCTTTTCCAACAGGGACTAATACCTGGCTGATGCAGCAAGAGTGGGAATAGCCACGGTCGGTCAGCCTTGTCACCTCTCCAGGGTTTACGTAACTGACCACGTATAGGTGATGTTCCAAAGGAGAGTCCTTGGTGCCTTCAAAATATACCAGCTTCCTGACTTCATCAACCTGGATCTGTCAAAAAAACAACAATAGAAAAATCAGTGCTAGCAGGACCTTGGCCAGGCTAGTAATTCAACAACCAATTCCCAATTTTAATTAGAATCATTTGAGTCACCCTTCAACTTGTGCCTCTTAAAACATTTTGCCACCAATGTTAATAAACCTGAGTTGGTTTTGCTTATGACTTTTACCTAAGAATAGATCTTGTCCACAAGGAAAAAGGACACTTGAATTGCATGCTATTATTAGTTTCCTATATGACTGAAACGTGGGTTTTTCTTAAAATGCAAGAATTATTTCATTATAACGACAACATTTTACAGGGAAAAAACATACCTATATTGCAGCTGAGGTCAACCATTCACGCACACTTAAAAGAGCCTAATTTTAGAATCCAGTGTATTTCTCAGTGCAGTATTATCTTAGGCAGTACTTTTTTGGTCTTTTGTACAAACTTGCAAATGTATTTTATCTACTGGGTTGGGAAATAACTGAACTCAATTACAGTTTCAATACTGGTATAGTTTATAAATAAGTATGGGTAAGATCTTTTTTTTTTTTTTTTTAAAGATTTTATTTATTTATTTATTAGAGAGCAAGCGAGCGAGAAACAGCATGAGAGAGGAGAGGGTCAGAGGGAGAAGCAGGCTCCCTGCTGAGCCGGGAGCCCGATGTGGGACTCGATCCCAGGACCCCGGGATCATGACCCGAGCCGAAGGCAGTCGCTCAACCAACTGAGCCACCCAGGTGCCCATGGGTAAGATCTTTTAAGTCTTCATTCAGAACTCAAAAAACTGTAAGTAAACTCACAGCTGAATTAATTTAATATTCTTCACAAATTACAGTAGGAGTCTAAATAAATGGCTTTTATTGTCCCTTTAAAAAAATCTTCTACCAGGGCGCCTGGGTGGCTCAGTTGGTTAAGCGACTGCCTTGGGCTCAGGTCATGATCCTGGAGTCCTGGGATCGAGGCCCGCATCGGGCTCCCTGCTCGGCAGGGAGTCTGCTTCTCCCTCTGATCCTCCCTCCTCTCATGCTCTCTATCTCATTCTCTCTCTCAAATAAATAAATAAAATCTTTAAAAAAAAAAAAATCTTCTACCAGGCTATTCAGTGTTTAATGAAATTCAAATTTTTTTGCCCAGCAAAGAAAACACAGATACATTTCCAAAAGCAAGTATTTTTAAATGCCACATTTTCTCCAGGACACTGTTTCTTCATTATTAAATATTTTTTAGCATACACAGGTACATAAATAAACACGGTTGAGATTAAGTAGGCCCACATGACATATACAGAAAGGATACAAGTGAGAGGAAATGCCAGAACAAACATTCATGAAGTTTCACAGGTATGTGTTAATCTGCGCAAAAGGTTAGGATAGGTTCTGCTCTTGACCTAGCAGCTGGGAGTAAGGCCTTTCAAAACTGAAGAAATAACTGGTTAATTTCTCACCCCTGATTTAAAGGTTCTTTTCTTTGTTTCGTGTAACTACTTTATTAAACAGAAGTATCAGAATCACCTTGAGGGGTTTGTTAAACAGATTGCTGGGTTCTGCCACCAGAATTTCTGATTCAGAAGGTCTGGGGTGGGCCCAATAATTTACATTTCTAAAATGTTCCCAGGTGACGCTTAGGCTATACAGCTGGTCCAAGGACTATACTTTGAGAACCACTCCCCAATAGTGAGGAGCACATGGGCTTAAAAGTCTCAAAGCTCAGGGCACCCGGGTGGCTCAGTCATTAAGAGTCTGCCTTCAGCTCTGGTCATGATTCCAGTCCTGGGATTGAGCCCTGCATCGGCTCCCTGCTCGGCGGGCAGCCTGCTTCTCCCTCTCCCACTCCCCCTGCTTGTGTTCTCTCTCTCGCTGTGTCTCTGTCAAATAAATAAATTAAAAATCTTAAAAAAAAAAAAAGTCTCAAAGCTTTACCCAATTATTGCCATTAAAAATCTTTGGGTGGGAACAAGGTCACTGACAAAAGCAGAGAAGGAAAAGGTAACTTTAAAAAGATAAGGCCAGGATAGAGGGATATGAAAGAGTAAGAAAGAGAGGCACAAACACATTACATAAGTAAGCATGACATAAAGAAAGAAGAAAATTGATGCACATAACTGCAAGTAACAGACATTTAGGTTGCTGAAATAAGATTCAGATCTGCGTAAATACAATTCTGTGGGTTCCATCAGTATTATCCAACCATTACACAAGCAGGAACTTTATAATAGTGTAATTTTTTGTTATCAGAACTTGGAATTGCACAGTAAGATTCTTCTCAAATGACAATAACATCCAAGGTCCCTAAACAGAAAAAATATACTTGGATATATATAACCAGAAGGCCACGTGAGACGCTCAGTGGAAATTAGACTAACGGTTACCTACGATATTCTAAAGTTTTTACCAACAAAACCAAACCTGACACCGGGATCTTCACTTTCTCTCCTTAACCACCTTGGGGACTGTAAGTGACTTCTATAGCAGCCAGTACACCTAATCCTTTAATAAATCTCCACATCAATTTAAGGAAATCAAAGGCCTTCCCTAAATCCTGGTAGCATACATCAACTTAACTGAATGTATCACACACATAAAAGATGGGGTTCTTAGAGCTCTCAGGAAACTGACCACCTAACTGAAAGTTCAAAGAAACACAAGATACTATGAAAGGCAAAAGAAAAAAAAAATTCAAATTCACTGAATTGTTACAGAAGGCCACATGCTAAGAGGAAAGAGGGTGGATTTTCCTCCTTTTCCATATCAACCTACACTCTGTATATATGTCCACCACTCTTTGAAGGTGGTGGATAAAACTTTAAATTTGTGAGATAAGATAAACAGGTAAGTGAAAGAGAATCACTATCTCAGAAGTAGTAAATGCAAGTTCAAATGCAGAAATGACATGAGCAGTCTATAAGAGATATAAAAATAATTTTCAAACAATATCCCAACTCACAACTTTTGCAGACTCAGAAAATATGGACCAGCCTTTTTCTTATTAAGCAGCAACACTATACTTGAAAATGATGAACTTAAGTAACCAGAACACATCTAATACCAGGACTATAAAACGGGTGATTTATAATTTAAACTAAGATTCTTCCTTTCTAAAACTTGAGTTCTTGTAGGCCCTAACTTAATACTGTCAAAACACTGGGGTCATATAAAGTTGTACTACAGTTTTTTTGTACTGCATAAACACAGCAAATGTTGACCAAACATATCAGTAGAATAAAAGAGCATACATTAGATCCATGCCGGCCAAGAACTTCCCATTCACCACTGGTAATTGCTATTTCTTCCTTGACAGGACACTTGAAATCACCTAAAGATAAACATAGTTATCATTCAGCACTCCGTATCAGACTATAAGCAAATGAAACAACGAAGAACATTACTCTAAACCTCTTTTTTCCAAAAGCACATTAAATAATTTAAGTTATATCTGGGGTAATGAAAATGTTTTGAAACTAGGCATGGGTGCTGACTGCACAACACTGTGAATGTACTAAATGCCACTGTTTATCTTATTTTTCTTAATGTTTAACTTAAATTTTTTTTTAAAAAAGTAATCTCTACACCTAATGTGAGGCTTGAACTCAAGACCCTGAGATCAAGAATCATATGCTCCACCAACTAAGCCAGCCAGGTGCCCTGCCACTATTCATTTTAAAATGTTTGTTCAAGGGGCGCCTGGATGGCTCAGTTGGTTAAGCGTCCAACTCTTGATTTCAGCTCAGGTCATGATCTCAGGGTTGTGAGATTGAGCCCTGAGACAGACTCTCCTCAGTGGGGAGTCTGCTTGAGATTCTCTCTCTCCATCTCCCTCTGTCCCTCCCCACCCATAAATAAATAAATCTTTAAAAAAAAATAAAATGTTTAAAATGTTCATTTTAAAGTGGTTAATTTAATGTTATGTGAATTTCACCTTACTTTTAAAAAAGTCTATAGTTAAAAAAATTCCAAGTTATGAGTCTTCACAATACAATGGAATAATGGTGGAAGGATCCATGTAAAATCAAGTAAAAACAGCAAAATAGATTCTGATGGCAAAGCCAGAAAAAAACTCAAAAGCAACTGTATTCCTAAGACCTAGAAGTCTAATGGGTTGACAAGGCATTTCCTCTAGAAATGCAACAAACTACTTAGAAAGCCACAAAAGAAGAATTTTTATACAATTGTTCTTCATCTGCCAAAAAATAAACTGGGTATTACCACAGTAAATGCCAACATGCCCCATTTGTCTTTATGAGATTCTGTCTGGGTAAAGAAAACTCTCGGTGGCCAGTGGCCGAAGGAGGAGGTTAAAAAATGGAAACCATTTCTCTTTGCCTAGTAGCACTGTGGGAAGAGACAGCTGGGGACGGATTATACGATGGTACAGGGTCTTAACTAGGGTCCCTGTAAGGTTAAAAAAGTTGATTTATTTTTTCTTAAGACACAAAAATTCAACTTAGTACTTTAAATTTTGTGTCCAGGAAATAAATACTATTTAATATATATATAACAAGTACTAATTGTTTCACATTATAGCCACTTGAGGAAGAAGAGGGAGGAGGAAGATAAAGTAGATACCACGGAAAAAGGAAAATTTGGAGAAAGAAAGTCTAAGAAGAAAGGAGGGGGAGGGAAAGAAGAGGTAGATAAACTGAGGGGTCCAGAAAGAGACACTGAGAGGGAACAAAGAGGCTAGGCTTCAGGGATGAATGTTAACTGCCTACACTCTTCAACAGGAGTTTATAATTTTAAGTTACCAACATTTTATTACTGTTCCCCAAATACTGTTTTAGTTAATTAATTATTATTCACAGCTCTTTGACCATTCTTCATCACTAAAATTTCTGGAGGGTGCCTAGGTGGCTCAGTTGGTTAAGTGTCTGCTCAGGTCATGATGCCAGGGTCCTGGGATTGAGTCCTGCACTGGGTTCCCTGCTCAGTGTGGAGCCTGCTTCTCCCTCTCCCCCAACCCCTTCCCACAGCCCGTGTAGTAAAATTTCTGGAATTTCGTAAGTGGATTTAATTTATGAACAATAGAGGAGCTGGTGAGGGCAATTTCACACTAAGGCTCTCAAGGAAGAAATTCATCATCTTGGATATACAAGATGCAGTCTGCCTTAAAAAAATTAGGCTCAGTAAAGGAACAGAGTCATAGGCAGTATTTATTTTGTTAGTCCTAAGATGTAGCGCATGTTTCCCAAATAAGAACGATATTTAAAAGGCCTTGTTGAGAAAAACATGCAACCCACTTGAAAAGTTGGCAAAGGATTCAGACAAACACTTCTCCAAAGAAGATATACAAATGGATAATAACACATGAAAAGATGTACAATGTTACTAGTCATTAGGGAAATGCAAATCAAAGGCACAATGGCATACCACTTCATACCACTTCACTAGGATGGCTATACCCAAACAAACATACAAATAAACAAACCACATGGAAAATAACAAGTGTTGACAAGGATGTTGATGAACTGGAGCCCTTGCGCACTGCTAATGGGAATATAAAATGGTGCAGCTGCCACAGAAAAGAGTATGGTGGTTCCTCAAAATATTAAAAATAGAATTGCCGTATGATCCAGTAATTTCACTTCTGGGTATACACCCAGAAGAACTGAAAGCAGGGTCTCAAAACAGGTATCTGTATACCCATGTTCATAGCAGTACTGGTCACAACAGCCAAAACATGGAAGGAACCCAAGTGTCTGTAGACAGAGGAATAGAAGACACAATGTGGTCTATACACACAGTTGAATTTATTCAGCCTTAAAAATGAAAGACATTCTCACATATGCTATGACGTGGATAAAACTTGAGGACATTATGCAAAGTGAAGTAAGTTAGACATAAAAGGGCAAATACTGTATAATTCCACTTATATGAAGTATCTAGAGTAGTCAAAATCAGAGAGACAGAAAGTAGTTGTCAGCGGTTGAGGGGAGGGAGCAATAAGCTAAACTGGGTATTATTTACTGCATAGCTTCAGTTTTGGAAGATGAAAAAAGTTCTGGAGGTAGATGGTAGTTAATGGTTGCATAACAATAGAAACATACTTAATACAACTAAACAGTACACTGAAATAGTTAAAATGGTAGATTTTGTGTATATTTTGCCACAACTTAAAAAATGGCTGTTGAGTCTATGTCACAAATGGCATTTAAGCATATAACATTATCATAAAGTGCCTACCACTCTAAAACAAACTCTATATTATTAAAGCAGAAAACTATAACTCAAATAAAAAAACAAAAACAAAAACAGGAGAACTACTGGATATACCATTTCACTTTTTCCAGGCTTACATGTCCATTCTGTATTACATTTCCCAGAAGGAAAACCATCACTTTTTAGAGAGAAATTAATTCCAGCTGACACAATATTTAATTTCACTTTGGACAGCATAATTATATCAATCTGAAGAGCTATAACCATATTAACTTCAGTGTAGATGCAGACAGTATTAAACCAAAAAAAAATAGGAGGGGCGCCTGGGTGGCTCAGTCAGTTATGTAGCCAACTCTTGATTTCTGCTCAGGTCATGATCTCAGGGTCCTGAGATGGAGCCCCATGTTGGGCTCCCTGCTCAGCAGGGAGTCTGCTTCTCCCTCTCCCTCTGCTCCTCCCCCTGACTCGTGCTCTCTCCCTCACACTGGTGATTTCTCTCATAAATACATGATCTTAAAAAAAAAAAAACATAGTATGTAAAAAAACAAAACAAAACTAGGATGTAAAAATATCTAATAACCAAATAACATTTTAAAAACAGCTTTTTAAATCTAAATATGACTTGGGCTCACTTTAAACAAATTAAAAATTATAGTCAAGGCAAAAGTAGAAAGCAAAAACAAGTAATTCCATTCCCAGAGATTACTCACTATTAATAGTTTCTTACATATCCATCAAGAACTTTGTCCTGTGATTTCACATATGTATTTATATTTTAGCTTAACTTACATATTAAGCTTAATGAAGCAAGTACTGATGCTTTAAAGTATATAAAGTATACAAAAGTGACATTATATTACCTTGCCCCTCCCACTTTCTGCCCCCAACATATATATATATATATATTTTCTAAATAAAAAAGGATTTCTTACTTGGGGCAGGCAGCCCACCACTGGATCGTTTATATTTGCTCTCCTTTAAAATGGATGTGATTTTGTATAAATGACGGAAACCTGTTTTGCATTCAGAGGCAAAAATAAATTCAATTTCATCTTCATGACTTTGGGGAAAAACATGAAAGATGTCATGGATCTGTAAAATGAATAGCTTAATTTACTATACACATTAATGAAAATACTACATAAACAATTCAATTAAGTTAGAGAAAGAAGAATTACTTGATAAATACATTCCGAAATATAAATAACTGTCAGTGCTAGGGGGTACTGTGTATTTACAATATAGATTTTGTCTGGTCCTTTCAGATTTATCTCACTTTAGTCATAGACTTCATCCATTGAGAAATAAATGTTCCCTATGGTGAAAAAAGAAAAATACGACCAAAAGCTTTTTCTTACTCATCTCTATAATCCTTTGAAACATGGCATGAGGTTTAATGATACAAATCTTATTACAGAATCTTACTACTTATTCTTATCCAAAATCTTACTACTTTTCTTTTCTAAAGAGAAATATTGTAACAGTTGAAGGGTGAATCATATAAAGCCTGTACTCAGCCAGGGAGTGATCTGGCTTTATTTATTTTGTATCTTGTTTAAGTTTTGTCCACTAAATTGGAAAATGAAAAACTCAATCCCAACTGGTAAATTTTGGTATAGTTTGCCAACTTAAAAGAGAAAGTCTCTTCTAGACTTCTACTGAGGTCCTCCTAAGAGGCACTGATGAGGCTGTTTTTCAATACATGATGTGTCCAGGAACAAGGGCAAATTTGCAACCAAGGAGATAACATTATCTCTTTGTCATGTCAATGACATCTACTTTCTATCTACAAACATTCCAATTTGAAATGTTCAAACTAAGCAAATAACGTTCCTGGTTACTCTGAATTTAAAAATTCGTTTGGATAGTTTTCTATAAAACTTCACTTGCTTTAGCATTCTGAGAAAATATATAACCAAGTACAGGAAAGCATACATACATTTATCCAGATGTCTGTTGTTTCTTCATAGATAATTAATGGTGTCACGGAGTCAGGCACCAACTCGATGAGTCTCTGTCTTTCCATGGCATCATCTTCTACTGGGATAAATAATTCAGGTGAGATCAACACTATCTGTAGGCGAGTTTGGGAGCGATCTAGTAGAATGGACCAAGCACTATTTAAACAAACAAACAAAAAAAGCACCAAAAATAAAGCCATCTCTCAGAAAATGAATATTCCCCTACTCTCTCCTCTAGTACCCATCTGTTATTTCTGTAATCACAATTAAAGAATTGCTTTAGTAGATGTTAAATTATCACTTATAAATGGCTAATTAAAAGTATTAGCTTATTCTATACTTATTTTTTAAAGTTAGGCTTGAGTAGAGTTTTTTTTAAAAGTGGTTTTCTTTAAACTCCTAAAACCACAAATGACCTATGAAATTGTTTTTTCCCCTTAGTGTCAACAATTGGCGGCCTTGTGAAACTCCTGTTGTCTACCTTAGGAACTATATGTAATCACCTTCACAAAACTCTACGAAAAGTTTTGCTTAAATTATATAATAAAAAAATATAGACATTCTTATACGTGAGCCCTAAAGTCATACAATTTAACCACAAATAAACACTGAAACCATGACTGGCCATGTAACAGACAGAATGAAAATGCAATATGCCCCTATACTTACAGGATTACGAATCCACAAGCCCACTTAGCTCAGGAAAAGTTCTCTGTGCAGAAATAACTACTCTGCAAATTTGCATGTGAAGGCATCTCCAACTGAAGGGCAAGCCTAGTAACATAAACATTTCTAAAGTTCTGGATTCTAAATTACATATAAAGAAGTGACAATTTAACATACGCACTATTTTCCCTCTGGAGTCCATCCAGCTCTGGCAATATATTCAACTCCTTCAAACAGAATCTCAAAAGGTTGAATTAGTTCCTTATCTATGACATCGATAATCTATTAAAAAGGAAAAAAAAGGAATCGAGTTACAGAAGATTTAGATCAGTAACTAGTTTACTAGTCAACCTAAATCATCATCTTTAACAGCATGACATTTTTTCAGACTTAGGTATTTAAAAAGGCATGAGAGATACAGCAAAACCAGAAGTAAGTTATGGGTTACCTACACTGGTGTGCTCTTCATGCCTAAAAAAGTTCTAAGCACAAGAATTAGCACAGTCTAAAAGTCTTTTACCATGAGTTTATATATACTAACAGAGCCCTTGCTAATAACTGGTAAAAACAGGTTTTAATCACTTTATTTAGACTCTAGTTATCAAAGAAAAATAATAATCCCTAGTTCCCTATATTTTAGCCGAAAATATGATTTGTGTAATATATTAGTGAAATGGCCCTAAGTAAACAACTTTTTTCCTTTAAAAATCTAGCCAACACAGTTTGTCTGTTTACTTATTTTTAAAGATTTTGGGCGCCTGGGTGGCTCAGTTGGTTAAGCGACTGCCTTCGGCTCAGGTCATGATCCTGGAGTCCCGGGATCGAGTCCCACATTGGGCTCCCTGCTCAGCGGGGGTCTGCTTCTGCCTCTGACCCTCTTCCCTCTCGTGCTCTCTCTCATTCTCTCTCTCTCAAATAAATAATTAAAATCTTAAAAAAAAAAAAAGATTTTATTTATTTGAGAGAGAGCATGAGTGCAGGGAGGAGCAGAGGCAGAGGGAGCCGGAGAAGCAGACTCCCCGCTGAGCAGGGAGCCTGACATGGGGCTCGATCCCATGACCCTGAGATCATGACCTGAGCCGAATGCAGACACTTAACCGACTGAGCCACCCAGGCACCCAAAGAAGGAAATTTTTTAAAAAAAGGCAAAGGATCTGAATAGATAATTCTCCAACGAAGATCTACCAATGGCCAATAAGCACATGAAAAGATGCTCAACGTCATTAGCCATCAGGAAAATTTAAGTCAAAATCACAATCAGATACAATTTCAAACTTACTAGGATGGCTATAATAAATAAGACAAACAATAGAAGGGTTGATGAGGATGTGGAGACTGGAAACTTCACACAATGGGAATGTAAAATAGTGTAACCATTTTGGACAAACAGTCTGGTAGTTCCTCAAAAGGTTAAACATGGAGCTATCATATGACTGAACAATTCTACTTCTTGGTATCTCTCAAGAGAAGCGAAAACATACACACAGATTCATGGTTGCATTATTCATAACAGCCAAAAGGTGGAACACCCTAATTGTAACTGATACGTGGGTAAATAAAATGTGGTATAGCCACACAATAGAATATTACTGGGTGATAAAAAGCAAGAAAGTGCTGGGGCGCTTGGCTGGCTCAGTCGGAAGAGCATGCGACTCTTTATCTCAGGGTTGTGAGTTCAAGCCCCATGTTGGGTGTAGAGATTACTTAAATAAATAAATAAAAACTTAAAAAAAAAAAAAGGCAAAATAGTGCTGATACATGGTGCAATATAGATGGAGCTTGAAGACATGATGCTAAATAAAAGAAACCAGACTAGATACTGTATGATTCCATTTATATGAAGTGCCCAGAATAGGCAAATCTACAGACAAAAAGTAGATCAATGGCTGCCCAGTGCCAAGGGACATATGAAGGTTGGAGGGTGATGATTAAGGGATGTGGGGTTTCTTGTGGGGTGATGAAATGTTCTAAAATTGTGGTAATGGTTGCATAATTCTGTTAATATACTAAAAGCCATTCTAAAACTTTAAAAGAGTGAACTGTACTGTATGTGAATTATATCTCAATAAAGCTGTTAAAAAAAGTCTATCAGAGAAGACTGGGTTTTTGTTTTGTTTTGTTTTGTTTTTGTTTTTTGGTTTTTTTTTTAAAGATTTTTATTTATTTATTTATTTGAGAGAGAGAGACAGAGAGAGAGCATGAGAGGGGGGAGGGTCGGGAGGGTCAGAGGGAGAAGCAGACTCCCTGCTGAGCAGGGAGCCCGATGCAGGACTCGATCCAGGGACTCCAGGATCATGACCTGAGCCAAAGGCAGTCGCTTAACCAACTGAGCCACCCAGGCGCCCTTGTTTTTGTTTTTTAAGTAGGCTCCACACCCAGCATGGAGCTCAATGCGGGGCTTGACTCACTGCCCTGATATCAAGGCTTGATACGAGATTAAGAGTCAGATGCTTAACCGTCTGAGCCACCCAGGTGCCCCAAGAAGACTATTTTTTAATTAATCTTGTATGCAGTCAGCTTATAAGCATTCTACTATCCAAATGGAAAGCAGAAATACAAGAGAAATGTGGGACATCCAACACAGAAGGTAAGTCACTAGTCAATGACTGCTATTTTTAAAATATGGATCTGAAGAATTAACAATGGCAGAGAGGAAAAACTTTTGGAAAGGAGTGGTAAATATGCATATCCCTATATTCTTGTCTTGGGAACCAGCAAAGAGTTTCCAAAGCATGGTCCACAGATCTCAGCAAGTTAAATGAGTTCAAAAAATTAAAAAGTATATCTAGGGGCGCCTGGGTGGCTCAGTTGTTAAGTGTCTGCCTTCGGCTCAGCTCATGATCTCAGGGTCCTGGGATCGAGCCCCGCATCAGGCTCCCTGCTCAGCGGGAAGCCTGCTTCTCCCTCTCCCACTCCCCCTGCTTGTGTTCCCTCTCTCACTGTGTCTCTCTCTGTCAAATAAATAAAATCTTTAAAAATAAAATAAAATAAAAAAATAAAAAGAATACCTAAGATATCTACTAGACTGACTAGTTAAGTGACATAAATCAACTCAACATTTCATACTTACCCTTCCTTCAGTATCAATCATTATTTCTGACATCTTAAAGGTGACTTTTGGATTTGCTGTGCCTTTAGAAAGAGATATGAATAGTAATGAATAATCAAAATTATTCAAACTAATTTTGCTAGATCAATCCCCTTTATACTTTAAGTCAGGAATATTGTAGAGTCAGGGCTTTACTGTATAAGAATCTCAGAACTCCAACTCAAATTCATAACTCTCAACATTAGTATCAAAAAAAAAAAAAGAGACTGGAAAACATCAAGAGTCAATATGAAATAAATAAAAGAAATTCTGTGTCATTTTGTAATTGAAATGTTAACAGCAAAATAGAAAAAAAATTAGTGACTTATTAAATAATCCCTTAAAAATCTTTATTTCCTAGCAAAAACTCCTCTTTTTTCATTCCTTGAAGTAACCAGCTTTGTGTACTTCCCAACCTTTGAAAAGAATTAAATAAGATCACCCTATAATTAAGAAATCTACTTCAGTGATACTTAATGAATAACCTACCTTTACTAAGGCTGTAAATGACTAATGTTGACCATACCTCTGGATGATTGCAGAGAATCTTGTTTGGAAAGCAGAAATGAGTAAATATAAATGTCAATGGTATATCGTACCTGTTTTAGGATAACGGAATGAATCTGCCCTCCTTGTTTCCAACATAGGGGATGTAACATGAATAATTTCCACCTCAGATTCATCATTTTCTTCATATAGAATTCTCAGAATTTTGCTGCCACTGGGAGCTTTTAAAAAGGAATTTAAATATTGAAAATTTAGAAGAATTATTCCAGAGAGTAATCATAACTGACCATTCCCTCTAGTACTATATTTCCCACAGTGAAAAATAATTTATGTATAAAATACACTGCCTTTTGTATAGTGTATGAAAGTATCACTAGTCTTTGCACTAGAAAGGTGAGTTACTGGGGCACCTGGATGGCTCAGTCGTTAAGCGTCTGCCTTTGGCTCAGCTCATGATCCCAGGGTCCTGGGATCGAGCCCCACATCGGGCACCCTGCTCAGCGGGAAGCCTGCTTCTCCCTCTCCCACTCCCCCTGCTTGTGTTCCCTCTCTTGCTGTGTCTCTCTCTGTCAAATAAATAAATAAAAATCTTTAAAAAAAAAAGAAAAAGAAAAAGAAAGGTGAGTTACTACTAAACCACTTTTGCTGGTTAAAGGAAGGCAAAACCTGGAGATAATTATGTACATATACATATATATATGTATATATTTAAAATTTAAGTAGGCTCCATGCCCAACATGGGGCTTGAACTCATGACCCAGTGATCAAGAGTCATATGCTCTACTGACTGAGTCAGCCAGGTACCCCTGTACCTATACATATTTAAAACAGGGGAAACACACTTATGAAGGACTTCAGTCCAGGTATACCTTAAATGCATTCCTTGTTGAAAAACGGATTACTCAATTATATTTATAATATTTCCTATAACAAAATAAATGTTATTTTTAAAAAAAGATTTTATTTATTTATTTGAGAGAAAGAGAGAGAGCAGGGGGGACAGGCAGAAGGAGAGGGGGAGAGAGCCGCAAGCAGACTCTGTGCTGAACACAGAGCCCGATGTGGGGCTCCACCCCAGGACCCTGAGACCACGACCTGAGACAAAATAAAGAGTTGGACACCCAACCAACTGCGCCACCCAGACACCTGAAAATAAATGCTATTTAAATAGAGTCCAGTTTCCTTTTAATGGTTTCTCTAATTCACGTCAAAATCTTGTTCTAACAAACAGTTATGGCAAAACATTTTACATCTTAAAATTGAATGTCCAAATCTAAGATGTGGCTTAAAAATAAGTATTTTTCATGGTCCCTTAGAGAAATGTTCAAAATACAAGCTGCTGGGGCACTCAGTCAGTAAAGCGAGCAACTCTTGATCTCGGGGTTGTGAATTCAAGCCCCACACTGGGCAAAGAGCTTACTTAAAAAAACAAAAATGGTAGCTGCAATCCATTACTGCATCATGAAATCTACTAATGGGTAATAACAAGCATTTAAAATATACAACGAACAAAATATATACAATATCAGAGTGCATTACACATAAAGGTAAGTATTGCTTCATGAAATTTGTTTTTTTTTTTAAGATTTTATTTATTTATTTGACAGAGAGACACAAGCGAGAGAGGGAACACAGCAGGGGGAATGGGAGAGGGAGAAGCAGGTTTCCCACTGAGCAGGGAGCCTGATGCGGGGCTCGATCCCAGGACCCTGAGATCATGACCTGAGCCGAAGGCAGACGCTTAACGACTGAGCCACCCTGAAATTTTAGTTTTTGTATACAATATGAAGTATTAGGCTAGAATGTAAAGCAAATTTCTAACTGGATCTTCAGAGAAAGCTGTTTCACAGGCAATAAAATACTTGCAAATTCATCCAGAAAAGGGAGGAATTTGTGCCTTTTTCTGATCCCTTCATACACTAATTTGGCCATATGTTTATGCAGACACTCTAGTCAATCCTACGTTTTTTGTTTTTGTTTTTTTAAAGATTTTATTTATTTATTTGTCAGAGAGAGAGAGAGAGAGAGAGAGAATACAAGCAGGGGGAGCTGCAGGCAGCGGGAGAAGCAGGCTCCCTGCTGAGCAATGAGCCCAATGTGGGACTCAATCCCTGGACCCTGGGATCATGACCTGAGCTGAAGGCAGACGCTTAACCGACTGAATCACCCAGGCATCCCAATCCTACGTTTTTATAGCAATGCATCAGGGTATAGTTTTTTATTTTGTCACCAATATTGCCACTAAGACCAGCCTCTAGATGAAAGATTGGAAGAAAGAGTTGAAGGACCAGAGGCACTTATTTTTACTAGAATTCATCATGGTGGGATACAGCCTACATATTCTTTTTTTTTTTTTTTTAAGATTTATTCATTTGACAGAGAGACACAGCGAGAGAGGGAACACAAGCAGGGGGAGTGGGAGAGGGAGAAGCAGGCTTCCTGATGAGCAGGGAGCCTGATGCGGGGCTCGATCCCAGGACCCTGGGCTCACGACCTGAGTTGAAGGCAGATGCTTAAGGACTGAGCCACCTAGGTGCCCCCAGCCTATATATTCTAAATAACTACTGGTAGGATCCAGTCTTCATGACTTCATAATCTACTATTCAGGACTTAGCATCTGAGCACTTAACTAATTGGCAGTTCAATCTCATAATACTTTAATTAACTTATATTATTTTGAACCCCCTTACTTGTTTCAGCTTCTGGACACCACCAGTAGCCAGAATATCTATCAAATTCTTCTTGAAGAACAAAGGTAGCAACTCCAGCTGATCTGGGATCTTCTTCCATGTTGGCTAGCTCTAGACAAACATAAACAGCAAAATTATCACAGGAAGTTGTCTAACTTTTCATAGGTACTAAGCACAGTTAGTTTATTTTGAAATGCAGCTGTAGTACTGTGGTGAACTCAGAAGCCAAGTGGACTGGATATAAATCTGAGCTCCATCATGTACTGACTGACCTTGGACAAATCATCCAACCTCACTCCACTTCAGTGTCCTGTTTGTAAATGGGAGTAACAATGTACCTCATAAGGTTGTTAGGATTAAATGAGTTAATTCACATAAAACACTTAGAACAAAGCCTGAACCAAAATATGTGCACCATAAATGTCAGTTATTATTTCCCCATTTAGCTAGGATCATGGAAAAAAAGAACACATGGAAAGGGTCACAGTGACTTGTAACTTCTACCCAGAAAAGTCCAACTTTATGAGTCTTTTTTTTTTTTTTAAAGATTTTATTTATTCATTTGAGACACAGAGATACAGAGAGAGAGCATGAGCAGGGGTAGAGGGAGAAGCAGGCTCCCCGCTGAGCCAGGAGCCTGATGTGGGGCTCGATCCCAGGACCCCGGGATCACAACCTGAGCCAAAGGCAGACGCTCAACCATCTGAGCCACCCAGGCGCCCCTAACTTTATGGGTCTTACACATCAAGTAATCTTCATCATTCCCCCTCCCCTTCCTCCAGTCAACCAGAACATTTCAACTTTTATCTGTTTTACACTTTCCAGCAAATAGTTTGAAGAGAACTCTTGCTTTAAAAATAACCCCCCCAGGATGCCTAAGTGGCTCAGTCAGTTAAGTGCCTGCCTTCGGCTCAGGTCATGATCCCAGCGTCTTGGGATCAAGCCCTGTGTCAGGCTCCCTCCTTAGCAGGGAGCCTGCTTCTCCCTCTGCCTTTGCTGTTCTCCCTGCTTGTGTTCTCTGGCACACACACACACAAACTCTTTGTCAAATAAATAAATAAAATCTTAAATAAAAAAAAAAAGATTTCATGACATGAAGAAATGTTTGTAATATACTTGGATTAAAAAAAGCCCTATTACTAAATGGCATGTACACTATAATTTCATTCATAAAAATGTTAAACATGTATTTTAAAAAGTGTTGGGATATAAACCAAAATATGGTTCTCTCCAAATAGTGAGACAGACTACCGAGAAACATTTTTTAAAAATTGCTTTATAATTTACAAAATCTTAGGTGTACTGTTTGTGAAAAATGTATACACTTGTGTAACGAACCACACCCTGTCAAGACATAGAATATTTCCAACACCCAGAATGTTTTCTCATGCCTCTTCTTAGTCAATGCCCATTCTCACCCCCAGAAGCGTAAACACTGATCTGATTTCTGTCACCGTAAGTTAGTTTTGCATATTCTAGAATATCATATAAGTGAAGTCATATACTTCGTCTGCTTTTTGAGATTCACCAATATTGTTACATGTATCAATAATTCATTCCTGTTTATTGCTTGGTGGTATTCCATAGTATACCACAGTTTTTTTGTGGTTTTTTTTTTAAATTCATTCACCTGTTAATGGGTATCTAGGCTGTTACTATTGTCAGTTATTGGCAATATGAATAAAGATACTATAATCTTTCTTGCATCGGGATCTTTGTGGGTGTATGCTTTCTCTTGAATAAAGACCTAAGAGTGGAATGACTGGGCAGTATGATAAGTGTTTAACTTTATAAGAAACTGTCACACAGTTTTCCATAGTATTTGTATTATTTTATATTCTTACTAGCAATGTATGAAAGTTCCTCTCCAACATTTGTGTTCTTAATCTTTTTCACTTTCGCCAGTCTAATAGGTGTATGGTAACATATAGTGATTTCAATATTACAGACAAGTTTCAAAGTATTATTTTTGGTTATCTGTATTTTCTATATATTGTCTAAAATAAATATGCAACGTGAGCCAATAATCCCCTATCTAAAAATTTTGAGTCCAGAAGTGTTTGGAACTCAGAATTTGGGGGATTTTTCATATTTATCATATATCTACCATATAATTATATAACATCTCTGGCAGGGTAATTAAATACCCTGTAATTGAATACCCTAATATTCTTGGAGCAAACTTCTGAATAGACACACTAAGTAGGATTAAGATTATAAATAGCCACAGGTCAGTTCAGGGCAGGTTTTGCCACCAAATGAGTTTTAGCTCCGAGCCAGTGAAAACTAAGCTCAGTTTTCTTTTCTTTTCCTTTTTTAAGATTTTATTTATTTATTTGACAAAGAGAGCAAGAGAGCAAAAGCATGGGGAGCAGCAGGAGAGGGAGAAGCAGGATCCCCAGTGAGCAGGGAGCCCAATGCGGGGATCGATTCCAGGACCCTGGGATCATGACCTGAGCCAAAGGCAGACGCCTAACCATCTGAGCCACCCAGGCACCCCTAAGCTCAGTGTTCAACAGTTTTTTTGAATTTTGGAATTAATGATATAGGCAAAACTAGTGTTTGGTTTTCTTGGATCTTTCAACTACCCCAAAGTTATACCCACCATACTGTTTCATATTTGTTCTCTTTTGGATGTGAGAAGAGGTACCACTCATTTCTATCTCCCTTTCACTTACTATAGACCTCAATTATTAAGAGTTATTTATTAAATGAATAAAAGGTATCCCTTTGTTCTTCTGATATGTCAACATATCATTTGAGAGTAGAGGCTGGTACTGTATTACTTTTACATTCCTTTTCATACTAGGCAGAAAATAAACACATGCACATGCTCACTGACTAACCCTATTAAAAGCAGACTTTCACTTGGAAATTTATTGTAAGCAGAGTGAAGATGCTTACTCTGTACCTACCTTTCTACTTAAACACATCGCTCTTACTATGTTTCAGACACCATCCTAAACACTTCACAAATATGAACTCATTATAACCTCATAAGAGCACTATAATAACATGCCTTTTTAGATATGGAAACAAAGAGATCAGTTAAATAACTTACTCAAGGTCACAGAACTAAAAAATGGTAGATCTAGAACTCAAACTAGAATGGTTCTAGACTGCATTTTTAACAAGTACATTAATCTTGAAAATAATAAACATACCACATACCCATATGCACAGAAAGGAAAACAATAACAATACTACAGCATCCGGCAGGGTGCCAGTGCTTTCTACTTTAAATTCTGTCAATTCTTTTTTTTTTTTTTTTTTAAGAGAGAGAGAGAGAGAGAGAGAGATAGGGGCAGAGGGAGGGGGAGAGAGAAAGTCTTAAGCAGGCTCCACGCCCAGCACAGATCTCACAACACTGAGATCATGAATGACCTGAGCTGAAATCAAGAGTTGGATGCTTAACCAACTGAGACACCCAGGCACCACTAAATTCTGTCAATCTTCACAATAATCCTGTGTGGAAAAACAACTCTACAGAAGAAAAACTAGACTAAAAACGTCCTATTTCTTTCAGTTACTGTCAGAGCTTTGCACTCCCAGCCTCAAGTACGATAACTAGTACATAGTGAGTGTTCAATGTTTGTTGAAAGCATGAATAAATGGCTAGGATTTCCAACGCAGATTTACTAATCATCAACCTAATCCTACTGTCATTGGTAGCCATTCTGATTCCCTTACTCCAAATGGAGACCCAAAACATGTACTTTTCTTTCTTTCTTTCCTTTTTTAAGGATTTATTTATTTATTAATTCAAGAGAGAAAGAGGGAGAGCGGGAGCAAGGGGGAAGTGGTGGGTGGAAGGGCAGAGGACGAGGGAGAAGGAAGAAGCAAGCTCTCCACTGAGCTCAAGATCCTGAGATCATGACCTGAGCCGAAAGCAAGAGCTTAACAGACTGAACCATCCAGGCGCCCCCAAAACATGTACTTTTTACTTAGAAAGTTCCCTAATCCATCCCCTTTTGTCTATCTGATGCTCTATGGAATTTTAGACCACTTAAACCTAGGTAACTTCAACAGTCAAGTTTTGGTGTCCTTGCCTCTAGTCCTGGGCTTTTCAAATACAACTTTCACAAAGTATCCAGAACAATTTATCTATAATATGACTCTGACCACACCACCCAGTTGTTAAAAACTTTCAGTGGACCCCCACATTATGCTAGAGACTCTGTTGATTTACATGAGATACAATTAACCCTGGTCTTGGTTACCTTTCCCTTCTTCTTGACTCATACCTTACGCTTTAGAACCGTCAGACTGCTTTTAACTCCTCACACACCACCTTCTGCATTAAGACCTTTCTCACGTGGTCCCCTCAACCTGGAATGTACTGGTTAATGTGCAGTCATATCTAAGATCAGTTTAGGTGCCAGTTAGGTGTCATCTCTTCTGGGAAGCCTTTCCTGACCACTACCCCACATTGATGCCCTCATAACACCCTTTATCACTCTGTTTTATTATTCATATAGTTTCCTTGAGGGCCTGGGTTATGTCTTATTCAATTCTGTATCCTTAGTTTCTGCCATGTTACCTGGTGCACAGGAACTTAACCTATCTTTGTTGACTAACTGAATAGCTAGAACAGATTTCTTGACTCCTAATTCAGTGTTCTTTCTACCAACGTAAATTGTTCAGGAAAGGGCTTCTTCTGTAACGCTGATTACCCTAATAATGAAAAAAAATGTTTGTTGTCAATACGCTATTATTCTAAAATAATTTATTAAGAAAGATGCCCAATAATTCAGCTTTGTGAACATTAAGATTAAGCAAGAGTTGAATAAATGAATTTTGAAAGTGACCATCCTTCACTGTGGAACTTACTAATCTTAAACTTTGTTTCATGGTTTCAAAGAAAAAGCAATACACTATTTCCCATCTTCAATGTGTACGAAAGCTTTAGAGGAAAACATCTACATCTTTTCTGTGCTTTGAGCAGTGCTTAGTATTACTATAATCACTTTAATGAAAATTAAATATTTCCACAATACACAATTCTACAAAGTTTTGTTTTTCCTATTATGACAAAATAAATAGGCTCTCCAAAAAGGGGAGATAAATTTTTGTGTATTAGGTTTTTGTTTGTTTCCCAAAAGCAATATTAATTTTTTTTTAAGACTTCTTTTATTTGCAAGAGAGAGAGCACAAGCAGGGGGAGCTGCAGGCAGAGGGAGAAGCAGACTCCCCGCTGAGCAAGGAGCCCGACATGGGACTTGATCCCAGGACCCCAGGATCATGACCTGAGCCAAAGGCCGATGCTCAACCGACTGAGCCACCCAGTCCCCAATTGGTCCCCAATTTTGGGACCAAAATTAATTTTTTTAATTGAAATTTAATTTATTTTATTTTTATTTTATTATCTTAGTCATCATACATTCCATCATTAGTTTTTGATGTAGTGTTCCATGATTCATTGTTTGTGTATAACATCCAGTGCTCCATTCAATACGTGCCCTCCTTAATACCCATCACCAGGCTAACCCATCCCCCCACGCCCCTCCCCTCTAGAACTCTCAGTTTGTTTCTCAGAGTCCACAGTCTCTCATGGTTTCTCTCCCCCTCCGATTTCCCCCCCTTCATTTTTCCCTTCCTACTTTTTTTTTTTAAACATAAAATGTATTATTTGTTTCAGAGGTACAGGTCTGTGATTCATCACAGTTTTAATGAGAACAGTTTTGGGGAAATCCTGGCAGTCTTAATAAGCTAAAGAAACAATCATGTCAGAAGTGCTACAGTGCTATCTGAAAATGAACATTAAAATAAGGTAGCATTATGCAGGTGGTACATACTATTTATCCTCTGTACTTTTTTTAAAGATTTGAATTTAAAATATAAAAGTCGCCTCCTTTGCCTCAATTTCAAAAAGTGAGCAAAAGCAAAATTTTAAAAATACTTTTCAGAAAAGTAGATTTGAAGAACTATATGTTACCATTGTGCACATAGGTGAGCCTCCTTTCTTCTCTGGTTACAATGTTGGATATCCAAATATCATTGCTATGTATAAAAGCAATCCAGTCTGGATCAGCTGGGCATAATTTGGGATCCATGCGAATGTTGGGACAACTAGTCTCTACTAAATTCGGCCGTAAGGGCTGTTGCTAGAAAAGAAAAAACATTTTTAAGGCAAGTATCAGGCTGATACATATTCATTTGCCAACACCCTTCCTATAAAATGAACAATAATTCCAAGTAAAATGTCAACTATGATAATTACTCCTCAGAAAAATACACTTTTGCATGCCTTAACTTACAAGGACGGATTCTTTTTTCTTTTTACTATGAATTAGAAAGCTAAGGATAATAGGAAAGTAAATAAAGATTTTTTAAAAGATTTGTTTATTTATTTGAGAAAGAGAGAGAGAGCATTCGAGTGTACACGGAGGGGCAGAGGGAGAAGGAGAAAAGCAGACTCCCTACTGAGCACAGAACCCCGACATCCCACGACCCATGGGTTCATGACCTGAGCCAAAAATCAAGAGTCAGACACTTAACCCACTGAGCTAACCCGGGTGCCCCAATAGGAAAGTAAATAAAGACAATATAACAGTGCTTCATAAATTTTGTTATCCAAACCTGTTTAATAGAGTAATTATTGCTTGTTAAATACTTTTATTATTATTTACTGAATATTTATTAAATATTTCAAATTAATTTTACCAATATGAAACAGTTTGCTCATAAAGATTTAACAAAAGCCAGGATCATACAATTCTAAAAAAAGAATAGTTCTAATACTATGTAAAGAATTGCCTGGAGGGGTGTCTGGGTGGCTCAGTCATTGAGCATCTGACTCTTGATTTTGGCTCAGGTTATGACCTCAGGGTCATGAGATCAAGCCCTGCATCAGGCTCCATGCTCAGTGGGGAGTCTGCTTGAGATTCTCCCTCTCCCTTTGCCCCTCCCCCACTCATTCTTGCTCTCTCTGTTTCTCTCTCAAATAAATAAATAAATCTTAAAAAAAAAAAAAAAAAAAAGAATTGCCTGGAATAAAACCAAACATTTAAAACCATCTATTAAGATGGATTAAGTTTTTGGGGTGCCTGGGTGGCTCAGTCAGTTAAGTGTTCAGCTCAGATCATGATCCCAGGGTCCTGGGATCGAGCCCCACATCTGGCTCTCTGCTCAGCGGGGAGCCTGCTTCTCCCTCTCCCTCTGCCTGCTGCTCTGCCTACTTATGATCTCTCTCTCTCGCTGTGTCAAATAAATAAATAAAATCTTTTAAAAAAAAGATGAATTAAGTTTTTAAGGGAACCAAAATTAGACTGCCTTGTGATAACATTATCCCCAAAATCCCCCTCAGCATTTACTCAGAAAATGGGCATTGAATGCCCTTTACTAAATCTTCCTACACAGCAAGTGTTTTTAGCATTTCAAAAAATTACATATTGGGCGCCTGGGTGGCTCAGTTGGTTAAGCGACTGCCTTCGGCTCAGGTCATGATCCTGGAGTCCCTGGATCGAGTCCCGCATCGGGCTCCCTGCTCGGCAGGGAGTCTGCTTCTCCCTCTGACCCTCCCCCCTCTCATGTGCTCTCTCTCTCCTCTCATCCTCTCTCTCAAATAAATAAATAAAATCTTAAAAAAAAAAAAATTACATATTAATGTCAGTGCAAAAATGATTAATTCTTAATATTAGAAATTAATACTCATGTATCTTGTTTTCTTTACTATTAAATTTCTCACTTGGTGGGCAGATACAATTTTTTGGCTTAATTACCTTTCTGATTTGGATGCAAATAACCTTTAGGACCCAAAAACAGATTTAACAAATAGTAACACCAACTTACAGTAAATCCTTGTGGCCCTCCATCTTTTACATGATAAATTCCACTACCAGCTTGAAATAGAAATGTTCCACTTCCTTGGTGATAATCATAGGAAGCAATTCCAACAGTTCCAATGCGTTTTCTTTCTCTTAATAGTTCTTCTTCTCGAGAATACATTCCATAGTCCAGTGTTGCCTAATGCAAAAGGAAAGAGAAGTAACCTACTTCAGTCTTCTGAAAGCTTGCTATTTGCTTTTAGCAAAAAATTTCCAGTGAAATCCTAGCATCTCCCGTATTACTGAGTCTACATGTTCAATGACTCCAAAATATGCCAGTAACTCTGAGCAAACTAATTTCAAGAAGTCTGCTGAAAGATTTCCTGGTAGAGGGTCTCTAGATGATTACTGCATATAGTAGAGAACAAGAATTGTCTCATCACCTTGGCTTGGCATTCTAGACCTTCCACAACTTAAATGTAATTGAGCAGTGTTGCATGTAGTTAAGAGCACAGACTCTGAAACCAAGTGGTTTGAATCTAGGCTTTGACACTCACTAGAAGACTGACTTTGGGAAGTAGCTTAATTTCTTCAAAAGTAATTGTTCTCACTTTCAAAATAGTAATATATCATCTACTTCAGCTTTGTGAAGATTAACTTAGATAAAAACATGTCAAGCATTTAGCATAATGACTGGCATAGAGTAAGTTCTCAAGTATCAGCTGTCATTAATACCTTCCTACCACATCTATTAATACTCTTCTAATAAAACCCTAGATCAGGCTGATGTCATTGCATAAAACCCAACATATGAGTTGCTGCCTCCTGGTCTTTGTTTGTTCCACTATCTCCCTTTGAAAGGCTATTTTTCTTTCAAACATCCAAGTTTTACCATTATCCCAAAACTTTAGCTCTGATTCAACCTTGCCAAGGAAAGTTTCCTGATCCACTATGATGTACAGTTATCGCTTCTCTGAACTTTATATAAGAGTTATTCTCTCTTTTACTTATTTGACTATGGTATTGTTTTTCACTTTTTTCAGTATTTCTGACTAGAAATAGATTAAAAAAAACTTAAGAGCAGAATTTGTGTCATTTTGTTTTCCTACTTGCAGCATCTGTTAAAATCTCTCTCAAAGACTATTTGTAATTAATGACTGATGATGATGATGAGGGGTTTTCCTAAGCTAGAAATATTATTTGATACAGGTATAAAATTTAAAAAGGAATATAAAGAAAACAAATTTAGTAAGTGCTAACAAAAAAATTTACATCCACATTTTCCCTATGAGCTCCTTAATACTTTGAGTATGATAAATAAGGGAAGCAGACATGGTTTTTACTATCAAGGATACCTTACAAAGGAATCTAGATGAGTTCACTGGCAGGAATGTATTACTCCAAAACTAAGCTAGCACAATGAAAGTAAACATTGTTCAAGGATGGCAAATACATGTCTGTACTTGCAAACCTAAAATAATGTTAGGTGAGGATAAAAACGAGACAACCTGGAAATCTTGCTAAAAACCCACCTAGTTTTTTGTATTCATTGTATCACTTTTGTATTAATATTTAATTACATGTATATACATTTATACATGTGTGTTAGGCTCCAATAGAAAAAAACCTGTAAATTCAATGAACATATAGTTTTATTAATTCTGATCTCTTTAAGTATCTTTTTTTTTTTTTTTAAAGATTTTACTTATTTGACAGAGAGAGACACAGCGAGAGAGGGAACACAAGCAGGGGGAGTGGGAGAGGGAGAAGCAGGCTTCCCCGAGGAGCAGGGAGCCCGATGCGGGGCTCGATCCCAGGACCCTGGGATCATGACCTGAGCCGAAGGCAGACGCTTAACGACTGAGCCACCCAGGCGCCCCCCTTTAAGTATCTCTTAAGACTCTCCATTGAAGCCAAAAGCAACTTTGAGAATATGATTATATTTTAATTTCTCCCCTCATTCTCCCTGAACGTTACTGGACTTGGTCTGTACTTAATATGTCCTAATACTTAATAATCAGAACACAAGAAATTTCAGAGCTAAGAAATTAACTTTCACAAGAGAACTCTGTATTTATAACTTGGTAATTATAAGATTTGTTATTTGAAAGAACAACAAGCAAGATGATAAAAGAACCCTGAAAAAGATCAATTACGGGAAACAAAGCTCACTTTACCAGATATTTAAAAATTAAAACATGAATAAACATAATGAACAACAACAATGGTTCAGAATAGAAAATCTAAAATAGAAAGTCAAATATAGAAATTTATAAGAAAAAAACAGTAGGGGGCGCCTGGATGGCTTAGTCGTTAAGCGTCTGCCTTCAGCTCAGGTCATGATCTCAGGGTCCTGGGATCAAGTCCCGCATCGGGCTCCCTGCTTGGCGGGAAGCCTGCTTCTCCCTCTCCCACTCCCCCTGCTTGTGTTCCTGCTCTCGCTGTCTCTCTCTCTGTCAAATAAATAAATAAAATCTTAAAAAAAAAAAAAAAAGAAAAAAACAGTAGGAAAAAGATGGGACTTTTAAAATCAGTGATTACTGATTTAAATTTTAAATCAGAAATACTGCATAGCCACATGCAAAAAAAGATAACAATGGATCCATTTCTCACATATGCCAAATACATTAGAGATTTAAGTGTTAAAAATGAAACCAACTTCCACTTTTAGCCAAGATGGAGTAATAGGGACTTGGCTTATCCGCCCAGCCGAAACAACTAAGAAAATGAACAAAATACATGAAATAATGTTTTCAAGACACTGGACATTAGACAACAAAGGACAGTGATCTCTGAGAAATGGGAACCAAATGAGGTGAGCCTTACAGCTGTCCCAGTTAACTGCCCTGACAGTTTCCAGATGTTGGCATAAGTAGGGGTAGCCAATGGATCAAAGAAGAAATCACAAAGGAAATCAGAAAATACTTTGAGACAAATGAAAACACCATACCAAAACTTAAGGCACGCAGCAAAAGCAGTGCTCAGAGGGAAACTTACAACTATAAATATCTGCATTAAAAAAGAGATCTGAAATAAAAAACCTAACCTTCCCCCTTAAGACACTGGAGAGAAAGAGCAAACTAAGTCCAAAGCCAGCAGAAGTGAGAAAATAATATAAAATAAGCTGGAAATAAAACAAAGAATAGAAAAACAATAAAGCTCAACTAAACCAAGAGTTGTTCTTTGAAAAGATCAAATTTAGCTAGAATGATAAAAAAAAAAAAACCAACAACAGAAGACTCAATTTACTAAAGTCAAGAATGGAGGAGGGTCATTAGGAATAATTTCACAGAGGTAAAAAAGGTTATAAGGGAATAGTATGAACAACTGTATGCCAACAAACTCAATAATGTAAGTGAAATGGTTAAATTCCTAGAAACACACAAACCACCAAAACTGACTCAAGAAGAAAATAGAAACAGACCTCTAACGAGTAAAGAGACCGAGTTAGTAATCAAAAAACTACCCATAAAAGAAAAGCCCAAGACTAGATGGCTTTACTAATGAATTCTACCAAATGTTTAAAAAAATGAATACTCATCCTTCTCAAACTCTTCCAAAGAAAGAGAACAGGAGGAAACACTTTCCAACTCATTTGATGAAGTAAGTATTACCCAGACACCAAAATCAGACAAAGACCTCACAAAAAAAATGAAACTATAGACTAACATCCCCTAGGACTACAGATGCAAAAATCCTCAATAAAATACTGGCAAGCTGAATATAGCAGAATATTAAAAGAATTGCATACAACCAAGTGAGATTTATCCCAGGAATGTAAGCTTGGTTCAACATATAAAAACCAATCAATACAATGCACAATATTAATATAATAACGGGGGAAAAGTGATCTTCTCAATAGACACAGAAAAATCATTTGACAAAACCTAGCACTGTTTCATGATATAAGTGCTCAACAAATTAGGAATAGAGGGGTAATTTCTTAATCTGATAAAGGGCATCCATGAAAAACCCATAGCTAATATCAGTCTTAAAGGGAAAACCTGAAAGTTTTCTCCTCAAGATCAGGAAAAAAAAAAATGATGTCTGCTTTTACCACCACTATTATAGAGGTTCTAGCTGGGGTTGGAAAGGAAGAAGGAAAACTATTTCTATTTACAGATGACATGATATTATATATGGAAAACCCTTAAAACAACCTACAAAAAATTATTAGAGCTAATAAATGAGTTCAGCAAAGTTGTAGGATACAAGATCAATAAATATAAGTTGCATTTCTATACACTAGTAATAAACAGTCTAAAAATGAAATTAAGAAAATAACTCCATCTAAAATATCCTCAAAAGGAATAAAATACTTTGGAATAACTTTAAAGAAGTACAAGATTTGTATGTAGAACACTGCTGAAAAATACTAAAGATCTAAATAAATGGAAAGATATCCCATGTCCATGGATTGGAAAACTTCAGATTATAAAGATAGCAATATATGCCAAATTGATCTAGAGATTCAAAAAATGGCTATCATATCTGCCTTTTTTCCCCCAAATATGGATGAACTGATCCTAATAGTACTGATATGGAATTTCAAAACAATCTTGAAAAAGAGCAGCACTGGAGGACTCACATTTTCAAATTTCAATAGTACAAAGCTACATTAATCAAGACAGCATGGTACTGGCATATGGATAGACTTATAGGCCACTGGAATTGAAATAAGGGCCCAGAAATAAGTCCATACATTTGGGGTCAACTCAATTTCAACAAGGGTGTTAAGACCATTCCATGGGGAAAAAATAGCTTTCTGTAAGTGGTGCTAGGACCCACTTATGTAAAAGAATTCCACACGTAAAAGAATTAATGTGGACCCCTATCTCACACCATATACAAAAATTAACTCAAATAAATCAAAGACCTAAATGTAAGAGCTACAACTATAAAACTCACATATAAGAAAACAGACAAAAATCTGTGTGACCCTGGATTAAGCAACAGTTTCTTAGATATGATGTCAAAAGCACAAGCAATCAAAGAAAAAACAGAATGACTGTACTTTATCAAAATTTAACTGTGCGCATCAAAGAACGTATATTAGTTTCCTAGGACTCCTATAACAAATTACCACAAATTTGGTGACTGAATAAAACAGAAATTTATTCTCTCACAATTCTGAAGGACAGAAGCCCAAAATTAAGAGCTCAGCAGAGGGGCACCTGGGTGGCTCAGTTGTTAGGTGTCTGCCTTTGGCTCAAGTCATGATCCCAGGGTCCTGGGATAGAGCCCCGCATTGGGCTCCCTGCTCCGCGGGAAGCCTGCTTCTCCCTCTCCCACTCCCCCTGCTTGTGTTTCCTCTCTTGCTGTGTGTCTCTGTCAAATAAATAAAATCTTAAAAAAAAAAAAAAGAGCTCAGCAGGGTCAGGCTTCCTCCAAAGGCTCTAGGGGAGAATACTTCCTTGCCTCTTCCAGCTTCTGGTGGCTCTGGGGTTCCTTGGTTTGTGGCAACATAATTGTAAATCTTCAGATGATCTTTACCCTCTGTGTCTCTCTCAAATTTCCCTCTCCTTTGTCTTATAAGAACACGAGTTGGGTTGCCTGGGTGGTACAATTGGTTAAGCATCTGACTTCAGCTCAGGCCATGATCTCAGGGTCTGAATCGAACCCCATGTCGGGCTCCCTGCTCAGCGGGAAGTCTACTTCACCCTCTCCCTCTGCTCCTCCCCCAGCTCATGCTCTCTAACAGATAAATAAAATCTTAAAAAAAAAAAAAAATACTAGTTACTGTATTTAGGACCTACCCTATACCCAGGATTATCTCATCTTGAGATCTTTAATTACATCTGGAAAGACCCTATTTCTAAACAAGGTCACATTCATAAACACCTTTAGGATTTGGACATATCCTTTTGGTGGTAACTATTCAAACAATACAACACTATTAAGAAAATAAGCAAATAAGGAGCGCCTGGGTGGCTCAGTTGTTAAGCGTCTGCCTTCGGCTCAGGTCATGATCCCAGGGTCCTGGGATCAAGCCCCGCATCGGGCTCCCTGCTGGGAGGGAAGCCTGCTTCTCCCTCTCCCACTCCCCCTGCTTGTGTTCCCTCTCTCGCTGTGTCTCTGTCAAATAAATAAAATCTTAAAAAAAAAAAAAAAAAAGAAAAGAAAAGCAAATAAGCCACAAAAAACCCCAAACAACCTGAATAAAAAATGGGCTAAGAATTTGAATAGATATTTCTCCAAAAACACACAAATAGCCAATAAGCACATGAAAAGATGCTCAATATCACTAATAATTAGGGAAATGCAAATCAAAACCAGAATGAGATACCACCTCATACTCATTAAGATGGCAACTCTAAAAAGCCAGAAAATAATAAGTATTGGTAAAGATGCAGAGAAATTGGGACTCTTGTGCACTGCTAGTGGGAATGTAAAATGGTGTAGTGGCTATGGAAAACAGTATGGCAATCTCTCAGAAACATAAAAAACAGAGTTATATGATCCAGCAATTCCACTTCTGGATATATACCTAAAAGAACTGAAAGTAGGAACATGAAAATATATTTGTATACCCATGTTCATAGCAGCATTGTTTACAATAGCCAAAAGGTGGAAGCAACCCAAGTGACTATTAATGGATAAATGGATAAACAAATGTGGTATATACAAACAATGGAATATTATTCATCTTTAAATAGGATATTCTGACACATGCTACAACATGGACAAACCTTAAGTACATTATGCTAAGTAAAATAAGCCAGGTACAAAAAGACAAATATGGTATGATTCTACTTATATGAGGTACCTAGAGTAGTTATAGGAACGGAAAATAGAATGGTGGTTGCCAGGGCCTAGGTGGAGGGGTAATGGGCAGTTATTATTTAATTTGTACTGAGTTACAGTTTTGCAAGATGAAATTCTGTGGATGGATGATAGTGATGGTCGCACAACAATGTAAATGTACTTAATGCCAATGATATACATTAATGTACACTTAAAAATGGTTAAGATGGTAAATTTTATATTAATGTATTTCAGTACAATTTTTTTTAATGAAGATATAAGAACTTCAGATTAAGGTAAATGACGAATAGAAGAAAAAGGATGTCACAAAAAAATGTCTTATCCTCCATAAAGGAGAGATCAAAGCAACTGTATTTAACTGTATAGATCTAAATTAATGATTATAGTATTAAACACTTGTCAAAGGTAATTATGACCGATTTCATACTAATTAATGATTACTACAGTTAAAGAAAAAAGCAAAAAGAAAACTCACAGAATGGGAGAAAATATCTGCAAATCACCTATCTGATAAGCATCTAGTATCCAGAATATATAAAGAACTCTTACAACTTAACATTAGAAAGACCCAATTTAAAATGGGCACAGGACCCAAGCACAAAGAGATTTGTTCAAAAAACATACATAAATGGCCAATAAAGACATGAAAAAAATGCTCAACATCACTGATCATTAGGGAAACGCAAATCAAATGACAGATACCTCTTTACACCACTAGGATGGCTATAATCAAAATGACAGAGAATAATAAGTATCAGTGAGGATATAGAAAATTAGGAGCCTTATACACTGGTGGTAGGATTGTAAAATGGTGCAGCTGCTGTGGAAAAGCCATTTAGTACTTCCTTAAAAATTTAAACAGTTACCACAGGACCCAGCAATTCCATTCCTAGATATACACCCAATAGAACTGAAAATATAAGTCTACACAAAATTTCATACATGTTAAAAGCAGCATTATTCATAAAAGCTCAAAAGCCCAAATGACCCAGATATCCATAAACTGATAAATAAAATGTAGGATAGCCATAAAATGAAATATTATTCAGCCATAAAAAATAAATGAAGTATTGCTATCTGCTGCAATGTGGATGAGTCCAGTAAATACTGTGCTGAAAGAAACCAGTCATGAAGGCCCAAATAGTGCATGATTCCATTTATATGAAATGTCTAGGATAGGCAAACCTATCAAAGCAAATTAGTAGTTGCCCAGGTCTGAGGGTAAGCAGCTAGGTGGATGGGGAGTGACTACTAATGGGTTTCCCTTTGGGATGACAAAATGTTCCAAAATTAGATTGTGATGATAGCTGTACAACTCTGTGAATATACTAAAAACCACTGAATTCTATACTGGGATGAGTGAATTGTATGGTATGTGGATTATATCTCAATAAAGCTGGTAAAAAAAAATAAAAGAATGGAAAAGTACATTCCATGCTAACACTAATCAAAAGAAAGCTAGAGTGGTTATTAAATATTAAAGTAAATTTCAGAATAAAAAATACTGCTAGAAACAGGGAGGGTCATCTAGTAACAATAAAGGAGTCAATTTATCAGGAAGACATAGTCATCCTATCTATTTATGTATTTTACAACATAGCTTCAACATATATAAAGCAAAAACTAGTAGAGCTGCAAGGAGAAATAGTCAAATCTATAATTATGAAATGGAAATTTCAACATTCTCTCTTAAATAACTGATAGAACACACAGAACATCAGTAAGGACAGAGAAAATTTGAATGATACAATAAGCTAACTTCATCTAATGGTCATTTATAGACCCAATAACAACAGAACACATATTCTTTCAAAGTAAACACAGAACATTTACCAAGATGGATCATATTCTGAGCCATAAGACAAGACTCAAAAATTGGAAAAGATTCAAGTCATACAAATTATGGTCTCTGAATACCATGGAATTTGGTTAGAAATTAAATCTCTGGAGAATACCCAAATACTTGGAAACTAAACAGTACACATCTAAATAACTCATGGGGTAAAGGGAAAATAGAAAGTATTTTGAAGTAAATGAAAATGGAAACATGACATATTAAAATGTATGGGCTGCAGTTAATACGGTACCTAAAGGTATATTTATAACACTAAATGCCTATGTAAGAAAAAAAGAAAGGTCTCAAACTAGTAACCTCAGCCACCACTTTATGGAACCAGAAAAAGAACAATCGAAATCCAAAGTAAGCAGAAGAAAGGCAGTAAAAAAGATCAGAGAGTAAAACAATGAAATAGAAAATGACAGAAAAATTAATGAAACCAAATAGATAGTAACCCTAAGTCAGACTCATTAGAGAAAAAGAGAGAGAGGACACAAATTACAAGAAGATATCAGGAGTGACAGAGGAACATCACACAGATTCTGCAGACCCTAAAAAGATTAGGGAATATTATGAAACTTATATCAATAAATTCAATACCATAGATGAAATAGAAACATTCCTTAAAAGAGACAAACAACCAAAGCTCACTCAAAAAGAAACAGATAACCTGAATAGCACTACATCTAATAAAGAAATTGGATTTGCATGGGGCGCCTGGGTGGCTCAGTCGTTAAGCGTCTGCCTTCGGCTCAGGTCATGATCTCAGAGTCATGGGATCAAGCCCCGCACTGGGCTCCCTGCTCGCAGGAAGCCTGCTTCTCCCTCTCCCACTCCCCCTGCTTGTGTTCCCTCTCTTGCTGTCTCTCTCTCTGTCAAATAAATAAATAAAATCTTTAAAAAAAAAAAAAAAAGGGCGCCTGGGTGGCTCAGTTGTTAAGCATCTGCCTTCGGCTCAGGTCATGATCCCAGGGTCCTGGGATCGAGCCCCACATCGGGCTCCCTGCTCTGCGGGAAGCCTGCTTCTCCCTCTCCCACTCCGCCTGCTTGTGTTCCTGCTCTCACTATGTCTCTCTCTGTCAAATAAATAAATAAAATCTTAAAAAAAAAAAAAAGAAATTGGATTTGCAGTTAAAAACTTTTCCACAAAGAAAATTACAGGTCCAGATGGCTTCACTGGTGAATGCTACCAAATTCTTCCAGCAAATTAAAAGGAGGAAATGACTTCCAACTTATTCTGTGGCCAGCATAACACTGTTACCAAAATCATACATAATATGTAAGAAAAGAACTTTATAGACCAATATCCCTCATGAACATATAAAAAAAATTTAAACAAAATTAGAGCAAATTGAATCCAACAATACTTAAAAAGGATAATAAATCATAACCAAGTGGGTTTTATCCCAGGATTGCAAGGTTGATTTAACATTTAATAATCAAGTGATGCTTTGCCATATTAACAAATTAAAAAAGAAAACCTTATGATCTTTTCAACAAACACAGAATAAAACATTTAACAAGGGATGCCTGGGTGGCTCAGTCAGCTAACCATGTGCCTTCAGCTCAGGTCAGGATCCCAGGGTCTTGGGATCAGATCCCACATCGGGCTCCCTGCTCAGCGGGGAGCCTGCTTCTCCCTCTGCCTGCTGGTCTCCCTGCTTGTGCTCTCTCTCTCTCTGGAAATACATAAAATCTTAAAAAAAAAAAAAATTTAACAAAACTCAGTATCTCTTCCTGATTAAAATTCTAAGCAAGCCAAAAATAGAAGAGTACTTCTCCAGCCTACCCAAGGGCATTTATGAAAAACCTATGGCTAATAGATTTACTGATTAAGGACTGAATGTTTCCTCCCCTAAGATCAAGAACACAAGAACATCTGCTTTCACCATTTCTATTCAACTCTGTACTGGAGGGGTTAGCCAGTACAATAACCCAAGAACAAGAAACAGAAGGTAACCATACTGGAAAGGAAGAAGTAATACTGCCAGTGTTTATAGACAATATGACCGTTTATACAGAAAAATCCAATGGAGTCTACAAAAATCTAATGGAACTAATAAAAGAGTTTAGTAAGGTTGCAGGATAAGATCAATATATAAAAGCAATTTTATTTCTAAATACTGGCAATGAACAACCAGAAATTGAAATTAGAAAATACCATTTACAGTAGAATAAAAAATCTGAAATACTTAAGAGATAAGACTTATGAAAGACTGTACAAGACTGGTACCATGGTTGCCTGGGGATGGGTGGGAGGGGGAGACTACAAAAGGGTACAAGAAAACTTTTGGGGGTAATGACCGAGGTAATGGTTTCACAGGTACATACATATGCCCAAATCTACCATGTTGTATACTTTAATATTTGCAGTTTATTATGTCAATTATACCTCAATAAAGCTTTAAAAAATGAAACTATGTACGTACCAGATGAAAACATTAGTGAATTCTTTTATAATTTGGGGGTAGAGAAAACTGTCCTAACTCTGATAAGACACAAATTCTAGGAGCAATAAAGACCAATATATTTGATGATATAAAAATCTTTCACATGGCTAACACACACACACACACACACACACACACACACACACTGCCCCACCCCACAATAAAGTGAGTAAAAATACAAATGACAACCTGGGAAAAATATTTGCCAACCAAATCACAGACAAAAGGTTAATATCGCCAGTATATAAAAGGCTCCTAAGAATGAAGAAAGAGGCCCATCACCCTGTAGAAAAATGGGTTAGAAATACGAATAAACAGGGCGCCTGGGTGGCTCAGTCGGTTAAGCGACTGCCTTCGGCTCAGGTCATGATCCTGGAGTCCCGGGATCGAGTCCCGCATCGGGCTCCCCGCTCAGCAGGGAGTCTGCTTCTCCCTCTGACCCTCCTCCCTCTCATGCTCTCTGTCTCTCATTCTCTCTCTCGCAAATAAGTAAAATCTAAAAAAAAAAAAAAAGAAGAAATACGAATAAACAATATACAGAGAAAGAAATGCAAGTAACCTTTAACTATATAAAAAGATGGTCAGTTTTGTCTCTAACAGAAATGCAAATTAAACTATATTGGGATACCATTTCCATCTATCAAAGTGGCAAAAATCAAAATGTCTGACCATATATTATGTCAGAAAGCCTATGGGAAAACAGGTACACATGTCTTGCTAGGGGGGATTCAAAATGGCACAGTTCCTATGGAGGGAAATTTGGTACTCTCTAGAAAAATTACAAAAGCATATACCTTTCGGTCCAGAGATCTCATTTCTAAGAATCTAGCTTAAAGACATACTGGCAAAAATATAAAAAGTTGTATGCTCAAGCCATTTCACTGTGGTACTATTTGTAAGACAACAATTGAAAATAACTGAAATGTCCATCAATATGGAATTGGTTGAATATGATTAGTTTGCACAACACAACACAAATTTAAAAAGAAATAAAAATTATGTATAGATTCCTATGAAGTGGTCTGAAGAATACACTGTTATATGAAAACTGCAAGGTAGAAAAAATGTATATTTTATGTTACTATTTATCTAAGGGGGGATTATGAATGTCTATATACTCACATTTAAAAAAAAAAAAGAAGGATAAGCTATTTAAAAACAAAATGGCTAGAAGGAGAGGGAAGGAAATAGGGTAGAGGAGACAGGGAGCTTTTCTGAATATACCTTGTTTTGTGGATTTGAATTTGGAATGCTGTAACTATTTTATAAAACAAAATTCAATTAAAACTAAAGAATTCCAACACTTGAGAACAAAATGAAGCAAATGCACCTCACTGCATAGAACTGGTGGCATAACCACACAGAGAACAATTCCAAGTTACTGCTGTAAGTAATCACAATGTTGATTCCTTTGTTATTTTTAAACTGTTATGTGTGTACTATGGGGTAATTATGTTGAGCAATGAGTAATTATGTTGTTGTTTAAACTGGGATCTTTGGCATCTGAGAAAGGAGATTCATACATAAGATAAATGAGGTTAAAGAAAAATCCTGTAGTGTAAAATGTGAATTAGATGTATCAGTCTGAACTTATAGTTTATCTGAACTGATATGGATTCATATTGACACCTACATTTCAAACACACACACACACACACACACAATGTATATATTCCCTTGTGTGTTCAATAAAAAAAAACAACAACAAACAAACCCAGAAACAATCACCAATCCAATAATAACGAACATCCCTAGTACCCAGATCATGGTCTCTTAATACCAATTTCCTCTAAAGGAACCAGAGTTCATGGGAGAAATGACTGACTCCAAGCATGGGATAGGCAATGTTTAAGATGAACGTAGAACATTTTCATCATATTAGCAAGGATCATGTCAAAAGGATCTGACATGGGTATTATGTTGAGTGAAATAAGTCAAACAGAGAAAGACATGTATCATATGATCTCACTGATATGAGGAATTCTTAATTGTAGGAAACAAACTGAGGGTTGCTGGAGTGGGGGGTGGGGTGGGAGGGATGGGGTGGCTGGGTGATAGACACTGGGGAGGGTATGTGCTCTGGTAAGCGCTGTGAATTGTGCAAGACTGTTGAATCTCAGATCTGTACCTCTGAAACAAATAATGCAATATATGTTAAGAAGAAAAAAAGAAGAAGAAGGTAGCGGGAGGGGAAGAATGAAGCGGGGGAAATTGGAGGGGTAGACGAACCATGAGAGACGATGGACTCTGAAAAACAAACAGGGTTCTAGAAGGGAGGGGGGTGGGAGGATGGGTTAGCCTGGTGGTGGGTATTGAGGAGGGCACATTCTGCATGGAGCACTGGGTGTTATGCACAAACAATGAATCATGGAACACTTCATCTAAAACTAATGATGTAATGTATGGGGACTAACATAAGAATAAAAAAAAAATAAAAAAAATAAAAAAAAAAAAGGATCTGACATGTCAAGTTGAAGGGGCTGCCACCAGCCAATAATAAGACAATTTGTACAATAAGAATAACTATCAATGTATCAAAAAAATCAAACAAGTTTTTAAGTTTATGCAGATACAAAAAAACCCCCAAAACCACGAAAACACAAACACCCCTCCAAAAACCCTCATTCATCACCTATGGAGGATTGCAGGAAACAAATTATTTGAAAAATGATAAAGGAAAAGAATAAAACTTTATCCTGCCTTTTTATTATGAACTACACATCAGGATAACTGAATAACTGTTAAACAGTAATTTCTTTCTATAGCAGTATTTCAGCTAATAAAGAAGGAATGATAAAATATCACCATTTTATAACTCCTAATGAATTAATGGATCTTGGCAATGATCAAAGGGTGCCATCATCATAAGAAGAGAAATAAGACTCTATATGCCTCTTGATGGGAAGCACACCTTAACTATGAAATATTCTTTCTTTTAAACTATCGTAGAATATATAAAACATAAAATTTACCATCTTAGCTATTTTTAAGTGTACAGTTCAGTAGCGTAAAGTACACTCATACTGGTGTGTAACCCATCTCTGGAACTTTTTCATTTTGTAAAACTGAAATTCTCTACCCAATAAACAACAACTCCCCATTGTTCCCTTCCCCCAGCCCCTGGCAACCACCTTCTACTTTCTGTCTCTGTGAATTAGACTACTTTAGGTACCTCATGTAAGTGGAATCATATAGTATTTGTCCTTTTGTGACTGGCTTATTTCACTTATCATAACATCTTCACGGTTCATCGATGTTGTAGCATATGTCAGAATTTCCTTCTTTTTTAAGCTGAATAATACTCCATTGTATGTATATACCACATTTTGTTTATCCATCCATCTGTCCATGGACACTTGGGTTGTTTCCACCTTTTGGCTATTATGAATAATGCTGCTATGAACATGGGTGTACAAATATCTGTTCGAGACCCTGCTTTCAAAAAAAAGCAAACCTGGGTCTGATCAAGTTTCTAGATCTAACTACCTATTCATATTTACAGAAAATACAGGGGACCAAAAAATACATCAAATAACACCACAGATAAACAATCAGCAAAAACAGACCTTTCTTCAACAAAGTGCAATGGGGAAAAAAAAAAAGGATGGAGGGCAAACCAATCAATTAAAACAGACCCATTAATCAATTGTAAAATAGGAACATTATTTAGATCTTGATTTATAAAAATCAAGTATAAAAAATTATAGTTAAAAATCAGGGAAATGTGAACACTAGTTGAATATTTCATATGAAGAAAAGATCAACAACTGTTTAAGTTATGATAATGATACTGTGATAATATCTAAGAAGAATTTGTACCCTTGAGACACACACTGATTTATTTAGGAATGAAACAACATATCTGGCTCTGCTTCAAAATAATCCAAGAGGTGGGGGTAGGGATTGCGTGGGGGGACTGGTAGGGCTACAATGAAATGCAAAGAGTTGATAATTGCTGAAAATCACATATGATTCTACTAGTTTGAAATTTTCCATAATAAAAGTTTAAAATAAAAAACAACTTTGAGGGCACCTGGGTGGCTCAGTCATTAGGCGTGTGCCTTCGGCTCGGGTCATGATCCCAGGGTCCTGGGATCGAGCCCCGCATCGGGCTCCCTGCCTTTCGGGAAGCCTGCTTCTCCCCCTCCCACTCCCCCTGCTTGTGTTCCCTCTCTCGCTGAGTCTCTGTCAAATAAATAAATAAAATCTTTAAAAAAAAAAAACACACAACAACAACGAACAACTTTGATTTATTAATTTGCAAACTGTTCCATGAGGAAACTACCATTATTTTGGTTCTTTCTGTTTTAAAGAAAAGTCACAAGCCTATGTGAAAAACAACAGCCCTGATAAATAGTTACAGTCAAATGATTAGTTATCATGGAAATTATTTTTTTAATTCCTAAGAATAATATCACATTTTAGTTCATTTAACCCAAAATGCTATTTAATAAGGAAACACCCAATGGAGAATAATAAATGAGAACCAAATGGGCAATTACACCCAAATTATCATCTTGTTCTTGGGGTGTTTTTAACTATTTGCTTTTTGTGTAAAGATAAGATATTGAGGAAAAAAACAAACAAAACAAAACAAAAACAACCCTTAAGCTTTGATTCTACATAAACTGAATTCTATATTTAGAAACAAAAACTGAACTTAGTACCTTTCCTTAACCCTTAACTTAGCAGTTACTAAGTATTAGAACTACAAATTCAATTTAAAGATTTAAATAAAAAGCTTTCTGGAAATATAATTACTTTTATATGAACAACTCCTCCCCCCAAATGTGAGAACTATATAACTAACAAGTTTATAGAGGGGAAAGGTGATTAAACAGAGAGAAGCTAGTTTTAAAACTCAGAATTATAATATCCCTTAGTTTCAGATGTTGAGAATTAAATGGAATTTAACAGTCATACATTCAAAACTATAAAAATATTTTAATTCTTTTTGAGTCACCTCTACTTCAAATATAAAACCCCACTTGAATTTCTGCCTCTCAGTAAAGGCAGTATCTGAAAATGTACACCAATCACAGGAACAGCATTGTTTAATCCTACCTGAAAAAGATCCAAAAGAGGCTTCCAAGAGAGCATTAAGACTGCTGCTCTGTTGATGGTTTTGGGAATTTCAGAATAAAACAATGTATTTTCTCTGTTCTCACCAGACATAGCTATAAGAGAACACAATCATTTAAAAATTATTTTCAGGGACGCCTGGGTGGCTCAGTCGGTTAAGCATCTGCCTTCAGCTCAGGTCATGATCCCAGGGTCCTGGGATCGAGTCCCGCATCGGACTCCCCGCTCCACGGGGAGCCTGCTTCTCCCTCTGCCTCTGCCTCTCTCTCTATCTCTCATGAATAAATAAATTAAAAATCTTTAAAAAAAAATTATTTTCAAAAATAGCAATCTACTGCAATCACAGTCTAAATACATAATGCTTTAAAAAAAAAATTTATTGGGGCGCTTGGGTGGCTCAGTCGTTAAGCATCTGCCTTTGGCTCAGGTCATGATCCCAGGGTCCTGGGATCAAGCCCCACATCGGGCTCCCTGCTCTGCAGGAAGCCTGCTTCTCCCTCTCCCTCTGCCTGCCTCTCTGCCTACTTGTGCTCTCTCTCTCTCTCTCTGTCAAATAAATAAATAAAGTCTTTAAAAAAAAAAAAAGATTTATCCATTTTTACAGAGAGACAGGTATCAAAATATCAAATAATCAATATTAAAAGAAAAATCACAAATTTCTACATGACCAAAGGCACTAAAGGCTAAAGACAAATTAAACCTCAGAGGAAAATATCACAATGGGTTAATTCCCTCATTACACCCAAAAAAAAAAAAAAAAAAAAAAAACTTTAAGAAGAAAAACACCCACAATCCAATAAAAAATAGATAATGATTATAAATAAGTCACAGAAAAAGAAATACAAATGTCTCTTAAATATGTGAAAAGATGCTCAACCTCACTTAGAATTAAAATTACAATGATTGGGGCGCCTAGGTGGCTCAGTTGTTAAGCATCTGCCTTCGGCTCAGGTCATGATCCCAGGGTGCTGGGATGGAGCCCTGCATCGGGCTCCCTGCTCGGCAGGAGGCCTGCTTCTCCCTCTCCCACCCCTGCTGCTTGTGTTCCCTCTCTCACTGTGTCTCTCTCTGTCAAATAAATAAATAAAATCTTTAAAAAAAAATTACAATGATTAACCTTGTTGAAGGATAACTTGGCAATATCAACCAAAATTCAGAATACACACACCTTTTGTCCCGGCAATTCTACTCTTTGAAATTAGTCCTATATATAAATTCACAAATTCACAATGATCCACTACAGTGATATTCATTGCCTCATCTTTTGTAACAGTTTAACAGAAAAACCTAAATGCCCCTTATTAGAGGCATGGTTAAGTAAATATGGCACAATTATATAATGGAATACTCTTAAGTTATTAAAAAAAATGCATCTGTAATTACTGATGTGGACTAATGCAGAGAGTATCTCTAAAAAAATATATATGTACATGAGTGAAATAACTTTGGAAGAAAGAAGTAAACCTACTTTTAAAAATTTAATAAGCAAAGGGCACCTGGGTGGCTTAGTTGGTTAAGGGGCTGACTCTTGATTTTGGCTCAGGTCATGATCTCAGGGTTGTGAGGCTGAACCTGTCCTTGTGGAGTCTGCTTGTCCCTCTCCCTCCCCCTACCCCTCCCCCTGCTCATGCTCTCTTGCACGCATGCTCTAAAATAAATAAAATTTTTAAGAAAAATTTAATAAAGAAGTCAGTAGCATAATATATCTAATTTAGGCAGATGTTAAATGTGGAGTGAATAGGCTCAGGAAAAAGACACCAAAACCAGCCTTGGTTTAAAAAAAATGAAAGCAGCAACTGTTGAGAGTGGTTTTACTGTTTGTGTTCCTAATCTGACCATTCCTAAGGAAAGGCATTTTGTTCCTTTAATGGAACATCATTGATTCATTATTTATTCCCCAAAATTTGAGTGCCAATTGTATCTATATTTTGAATTAAGAAAGCATTTCCTCTCAGAACTATGACTTCATACTCACCAAGGTAATATATCCTGTCTGAATGAGGCCCATCTGGATCATTCCTCTTCACAAACATAAAATCGTGTGGTGCCTTAGCCATCATGTAGCCATGATATTTTCTGGTATCAGCAAGGAGCTTTTTAAGCTGACTCCAGGAATATCGCTCAACATAAAATGGCTCCAATTTAGGCCGATCCTGTGATTCAATATTCTCCTCACAATCTGCAGTTTCAAAGATCTCAACACCCAGCTGTTCTGTTTCCATCGCTGCTGCCATGTTGCATTTTCCTAGAAAAATAAGGCACATGAAGTTGTTCACAGGCCTGCCTTCTTTTATATTAATGGAATGACAGTCTGATAGTGGTCCCCCCACCAAAAAGGCAAGGAAAAAAATGCTCTTCAGCATAGTTGCAACGAAACCTAGTAAGAAAAGTAATAGCTCCACCTTCTCGGTGTTCAGTTTAAAAATGAGATTTTTTAAAAAAATGAGGTCATGTCTGTTTCACTGTGACTATAAATCCCTTTAGGAACTTTTGTAAAAGGATGTCCTTACCTATCTCTTGCCAAAATTCCTTTTTTCTTTCCCACACTGGAAGGAAACAGGCCATATGCCAGTTTGCTCCATCCAAGAGCATGTCAATAGTGAATCTAAATGTGCTAAGGGAGTTAAGTGTTTTTGCACTTAAAAAAGTAACACATTTGATAAATGTGGACTTCAGTTAACAGAAATAATCACGACCAATTAGAACAGTAATAAAATTGCAGCAAACAATGTACTTGTAATAAACTTCCCAGGGCACTTACCAAGATAATATAAATACTGTTTCCGTTTAAGTGGAACTCCAAACAATAAAGGACTTAACTGGCTGGTACATTTTTCTTTGTCTTCTTGCCTAGACATCACTATCTTATGATCACTTTTGGTGACTATAAGGAATTTATGTAACTATTATTGCAAATTATATAACTTTTACTCTCATGATTAAATGGGAGAAAAAAGATACTATCTTCAAGCAGCTTTAATGAGGTGAAGTAGTTTATGCAAAAAGCATTTAATGTTTGTACTATTGATATTCTGACAAAAATCTGAACCCAAGTTTGCAAATTTTCCAGTTCAACCCCAAAACAGTGTTAATATTTCATCTACTAATGATACTTCTTTTCATTTTACAAATTCAGAGGGGGATGTATTTTCCTTTATCTATTTCAATATTTAAACAATATTTCAATATTTAAAGCAGTGACGTATCAGAAAAAATAAGAAGTGTTATAACAAGCCATTGTGTGATATTCTGCCATGCATTATTCACGAAACTATCAAAAAGAAGCAACATAAACAAAAATTTTGGAGCAACCTGTGGATTTGGGAGATAAACAGATTATATTTATGTAACTACCTCTAGAACAACAATCAATGAATGGTTGTATATTTAATACGATGTCTTTTTTTAAAGCTCAATTTCCCAGGTTAACAAGAGTCCAAGGTAACCACCAACCGCAGAGAAAAAGTAATTAGCAGGCGTGGGTTGTGAATTAGTCCACCAGGCAAGCATTATGGCATGCAAAATGAAATGAACTGGGTGGCCAGGATAGTGTGTCTTTTTTTACGGTACAGTGAACTGTACTATCATTTTCAGTGTAACAGTAGCAAAAGCGACCAGAAAACCCATTCAAGAATTTATCAGGTATCCAACCTGTAACATTACTACAATGGGGCTTTTACCTCCAAGGACCAAAATCCAAACAGCTCAGCAGAGAAAAAGTCATTTAGCTCAACTGCTACTTAGCACACTGATAGTAAGTGGCAGTATATGAGAGTGGAGGCTGCCCATCTAAAAGCTAGTGGGAGGCCTATTTTCTATCAAATATGTCAGTGGATCTAGCTTGATTTCTAAGAGTTAGGGACAAGTGAGAGAAAAAGCTACACAAACCATGCTCATTATCCTCAACTCCCCAATTTTTAAATTTGGAACTTCATGTCCAAACCACTGCTCACAAGAATAAGGCTAGGGAATAAAACCAGGAAGCTCAGCAGGCAGATTTCCCAAGGCTTACTGTCCAGGTTCTTGAGTCACCATTAACTTGACATCTCTCCTGTGCCAAAGTTGCATTAGCTCGCACTCATTAATAGCGAATTACCTGCTATTCCTAAATTGTACTAGGCTTCTGGACTATTTCTGCCTCTCTACACACATACATACACACACAAATTTTTACAGTTCAAACGACATTCTACTACTCTGTTTATAGTAAATGAATATCCCACATTTTCTAGGATATTTTAGTAATTTACACAAATGTGTAACAAAATGATTTAAGTTCCAGATTTCCATAACACCGTATATTCAAATACATTCTCAAAGTGCTAATTTCAAAAATTGGAAAAGAGAATCCGCATACATTTTCAGCACATATATGTGCTGCATATACGTCACTGCCCCACCTACCTCCTCACTTAAGGCCCTTCCCTCGTGCCTACCTGATTGTATTTTCATCTGCTCAGATCTCTTCCACATTCAAAGAGATCTTTTTTCAAGTGACTCAACTTCAAGCATAGATCCCTCTGCTCATCTTGCTCTCTTCTCACAGGAGTCTTTCCTTTTCTCACCATCCAATCCTGCTCACCAGGATAACGAAATAAGATATAAGGCTGTTGATCATTATTGAAATGGATCGTATGTGGCCAAAACGATTAAATCTAAAGTCCCAAATAGTATATAGAAATATTCTTCTTGGCGTAATATATAATTATATATAATGCCTGCATTATTTTGTATCTGTATTTTAGATTATCAAAATCATAATTTTTAAAAAATTTCAGAAATGTATAGCCTAATTTTCTCAAAAGGATATCCTAACAACAGTGTAAATCCTGACATCTAGATGTACATTAAAAGGAAAATTATGGAAGAACTTTAGAAAGTATAAAAGGCACACAAATGTGAGGTTACTCAGGTGGCTATTGCAAATCCTCAAAAATGACAGATGATTACTAACATTTATTTCTGTGTGCTTGGTCCTGTTCCTGCTTTTACATTAATAATACATTTGTATTATTTTACATAATACATATTGAGCTGGTTGGAGACAGAGGAGACTTGTAGAACAACCAAAAAGAGTTATAAAACAGGCCATTTTTGTGGAAAGGGAACCAACTTGAATTTAATAATTTTTTCATAAGACCAAGAATGTGCTATCCATTTTAAGTGCATTCCACTTTTGCTCCTTTCCTTTCTAGCTATAGTCTGAAAATAACTGAATTAGGTAACTTTTCCATAAAAGGAAGCATTAAGTTGTTCTGGAATTCCAGTAAAAGAAAGAAAAAAAAAAAAGAGGATCTGTGATTACACTTGTTATTTCATTATCAGTTTTAATTCTGGGCTCTCATAGCCCAAGTAGGTGATGGAGAGAGATGTGGTGAGAAAAGCTCGGGGCAAATGGAGGGAAAACAGTGAAGTTATGCTAGTCTAAGAACAATGGACTAAGATGTCAAGACACGGTCCCATGCACTAAGCCCCTCACTCAGAGCAGAGCATCTTGGGTTAGAGAATAGCTTCAGAACTCCTGAATCTGGACGTACTCAACTGTCATTCTTATTTTTAACCCAAGAGCCAAAGAGTCGTCCAGTTGAACCCCGCACGCCTCACTGAAGCCCAGCTATTTCACTCTTCCGGGTCCACAGCTAGTTGAGAGGTTCATTATCACTGAGTGGGACAAAGATCTTGAAAGCTATGAATGGGGAAGAAGAAGAGAGGTGTAACAGAGAATGTTGAGAATGGGGGGACGCCAAGTCTTAGAAGTCTCAGGAGAAAGTGTGCGAGGGCAGAGTTGCAAAGAGGGAAAGAAATGTATCCATCCTGCCCCGGGGTGTGTGAAATAGAATGAGAAGGGGCCGGTGAGCAGGGAGGGAATCGACCTAGAGTGAGGCAGGAGGAAGGAAAAGAGCACCGGCTGGGAAATCAGAAAAATCTCAGTCCGAATCCGATCCGCCACAGTCGAACTTTAGGCAGATCCCTTCGCCTGTGCGGGCTTCCGCTTCCTCATCTGCAAGCCCGGGCAATACCCGGCTCCCAACCCCAGCGAGGCTCAATTAAGATAACGGACGTGGAAGTCCGGAGGCCAGCACCCAGCCAGCGCTCAGGGGGCGCCCAGTGAACGTTGGTGGAATCGGAATCTGAGAGCCGCGGCTTCCTCTTCCGGCAAGCGGGGCCTCGCCACCAGCTCTGACCCGCGCAGCGCGGCGCGCCGGGTAAACCGCAGGGCGGGCTAACCCCGAGAGCGCGCCGGGCGGCTCCCCGGTGAGGCGGAGCGGGCCCGCCGGGCTGGGGCCCAGGCCTCGCGGGCGAAGGGGAAGGAGAGGGGGCGGATACTGCACCTTCCCCCCCGGCCCCGCCCGGAGCGTCCCGACGCGTGCTACGGAGCGGGCCTGCGCCGCTTCATGCCGCGCCGCCTCCACTCCCGACCCCGCTGCGGCGGCTTCCTCGGCGACCGAGCCGGTGGTAACCCAGGCGGTGAACACGGCACTTAAAGGCGGTGGCGGCAGCGGCAGCGGCGGCAGCGCTCGGGCACTTCCGGTTCCTCGCGACCCGCCCTCCGACCAGCGAAGGCTCGGCGGGGCCAAGAAGGGCGCCGCTCCCTGCTGGGTGGGGTGCGTTGCCACAGTGCAATCTAGTGGCCGGAGGAACAAACCGGGCGCCGGACGGGGGACAGATGTGATCCAGAAACAGGCAGCGACTCGCTAGAAGTCACAGGACGCACTGTGGCGCGTCTCTGCTTCTTCTTTTTTTTTTTTTTTAAAGATTTTATTTATCTATCTGAGAGAGAGAGAATGAGAGACAGAGAGCCTGAGAGGGAGGAGGGTCAGAGGGAGAAGCAGACTCCTTGCCGAGCAGGGAGCCCGATGCGGGACTCGATCCGGGGACTCCAGGATCATGACCTGAGCCGAAGGCAGCCGCCCAACCAACTGAGCCACCCAGGCGCCCTCTGCTTATTCTTTTTTTTCATTCAACAAATATATATTGAGTGCCTGCTGTGTGCCAGGTAGAGTTGTAGATTAGAGCAAGGAGCTGGCCACCGAAAATCCCTGTCCCTGAAGGAAGATGACAGAGGGGAGGGACCAAGGCCCGGGGGTGTCTTTTATTTTTTATTTTTAAGATTTTATTTATTTATTTGACAGAGAGAGAGATCACAAGTAAGCAGACAGGCAGGCAGAGGGAGAGGGAGAAGCAGGCTCCCTGCTGAGCACGGAGCCCGATATGGGGCTCGATTCTGGGACCCTGGGATCATGATCTGAGCCGAAGGCAGACGCTTAACCGACTGAGCCACCCAGGCGTCGCAAAGCGGTTCACTGCTGTGGTGGAAAGAAACCTGAACTTGGAATCAGAAAGCTTGGCTCTCATACTAATTAGTTATCTTTAGCAGGTCACTCAATCTCTTTGTGCCATTGTTAATCTGTAGAAGAGATGTAACAGATTAGTTACAATTAAGGAAAACCATATGTATCACAGTAATACATAACGATGAGGAAAGTGGGGACTAGGGCAGGAAAGTGAGTGACTTGCAACAAGAGGAGTTCCTTTTATCCGAAATCTTTGTCCTATTTTACACCAGACCTTGTCTGAGAAAAAGGGAACCAGGCATGATTGGGAAAGTGGCAGGTGTAGAACAGAACAATAGAAAAGAGGGGCTTCCGGGCGCCTGGGTGGCTCAGTTGGTTAAGCGACTGCCTTCGGCTCAGGTCATGATCCTGGAGTCCCAGGATCAAGTCCCGCATCGGGCTCCCTGCTCAGCAGGGAGTCTGCTTCTCCCTCTGACCCTCCTCTCTCTCATGCTCTCTCTCATTCTCTCTCTCAAATAAATAAATAAAATCTTTAAAAAAAAAAAAAAGAGGGGCTTCCCCTCTTTCCTATATTACAAAGAGCAATGTGTCAGAGGTATGTATCATTAGGATTTATTATAATGGCACTAATAAAATCCATTTAGGTGCCACATTCCATTCCTCATTGTGTAGTTACTCACTTTGAGGCTTTTTTTAGTTGGACTCCCTTAAAAGAAAAGTACAGTCATTTTCACTGGGACTCCTCTGTGAATTTTCTGCAAATGACCTGAAAGTAGGTTTTAAGGCTTTGAATGCACATGCACATACTAACAAAGTACAATGTAATATCTTGCAGTTCATTTCTTTCAACCAAGTGTTTGTTGAATCGCTGCCATGTGCCTATCACTGTTCTAAGCACTGGGGCTGCAAGAGTGTATAAAGTAAACAAGATCCCTTTGTGCAGTTTACACCCTAATAAGAGGAAAAAGTCCTCGCAAAAAGCAAGCAAACAAAAAATATATGATTTTATGGATTAAAAAAAAAACAAGCTCTGGAGAGGTTAAGTCACTTGGCTAATTATGGATTGATCTAGATCAGATTTCTTGGTTTTCAATCTTATTTTCTCTATGGTGGGCTTAAAAAGCCTCAAACCAGAGAAGGCTGTAGGGGAATATCTCCATCATCTACCCTGGCAACCTTGCATGTATGTATCTCCATAGGCCTCACGGGCCTTGAACCAAAGCTTCTCTGAGTCTTAGCAGAATGCTTTGTGATCCTCCCAGAACGGCAGAGGATGGAAGGCTTATGAGGATCTTAGGGCAATCTCCCCTGAGTGCTTCTCATCTCCCAGGTTCTGATGAGGTGTGGGCTTTGTGCCCCACGCCCTCAGAATAGAGCTGCAGAATATAAGAATCACTTAGCTGTAGTCCAGAGTGGGCTCCTCGGCAGCTGGGTATCCCACAACTTACACTGCAGTCATCTGGCCCCTTCTGTTTCAATATTCTTTGTTTGGATTTGTGGGACAAGGACCACTGGCAGCTGGGACCTTAATGCATTCTTCCTTTGTTGTATAGGTAAGTAATAAACTGTCTGAATCTGAGGTGGCTCCTTGTATCTTTACTGGCTGACTCAGTCAGGCCTGGGTCTTGCCAAGCTCGTGTGTGTGCTTGCCAAAGCCTAGTCGGCTTTTTGGGGCCCTGTGCTCTAGGAACTCGTTGGGAAAAGGCAAGTTGTCTAGCATACGAGTCTGAATAAATAGCATGGCAGCGTTGACACAGATCTGTGCCTGCCTAACATCACAGTCATGTTCTGGCATAATGGAGGGCAGGCAGGAAGTGTGAGTAAAAGTTAGGGTGGCAAGGTCAAGGGAGAACCATTCCTAGGGAAATCGGGGCTGAATCCGGAAGCCATGCCTGTTTGAGGCAATCAGGTCCTTGTCTGGGTCTGGGCTTATGTTTTAGAGACCCCGACAGTTTTCTACACTGGGCGTCAGCAGAGACCAACCCACCAGTCCTTCTGTGTGTAACACTCCATGATCTTCGAGCAGTGGTATTTTTCCTCTGGTACTCATGGGTAAGAGCGTGCACTCCTGGAATCAGCCAGATGTGGGTTCACATCCTGGCTCCTCTCCTTACTGACAGTGATATTGGGCTTTCCTAAGCTTGATTTCTCTCATCTGTAAAATGAGTTCGGTAACATCACTGAAATGAATGAATGAAATATATAATGCATCCAAAGTGCTTAGCAATGCCTGGTGCACATTAAGCATTCCATTTATTAATTATATTCATAAATGGTGGTGATGATGATAAAGATAACAGAAACTTTTCCTCTGAGGAGGTAGGAAAGGAAAGAAGAGGCAGCAAAGGTAAACATGAGCCCTGGATGTGTCCCAGAGATCTACTACTGAGGCTGGGACCATATCCCCAGGAAAGACCATCCTGGCTCTGTCCCCTCGGCCCTCTGATTTTGTTTACACACACACACTATATCTATACCTATACTTAAAATCAAAGAATCACGGAATCAACAAATTGGGAGTGATTTTGGAGATGATTAAGCCTAATTCTTTTATTTCACAGAAAGAAAAACAAAGACCCAGAGAGGGAGTGTGACTTGGCCAAAGTCACACAGCTACTTATTAGCAACTCTCACATGGATCTTCCAAAATCAATTGACCACATGTGTTAATCTTTTCCTAGGTTTAGAGCATGGCCCAGACCACAGGACGAGAAAGTTCTGGGAACTCTGGCTTCCCAGAGGGGCATGCCCAAGCCTTGCTAGGTAACACTATCTGTACCACCTCCAGGCAACAATAAGCATCATTCTTCCCAATTTGAACACAACATTCTAACATCATTACAGAAAGATCCATCCACTTTTTCTTTGTTTTGTATACATATTTTATATAGGTAGCAGGATCAATGTTTTCAAGCCACATACAGATTTGTACTACATTTAATTTCCTTAGTTTTTCCATAATTCAACTCAACCTGTATTTATATGACCCATTTCACCTCATAGTAAAAAATGTAATCTTGATTAATTCCAGGCACACCCAGTCATTCAACTCAGCATCCTTCCTGGTGAAGGGGATAATGGCCAGTCCCGGTTCTATACCAGGATCTCCTATGATGTCCTTCGTCCCAGCTGTACTGGTCTGAAGAGTGTCCTCCCCAAATCCATGTCCATCCAGAGCCTAATAATGTCACCTTACTTGGAAATTGGGTCTTTGCAGATGTTATTAGTTAAAGTAAGATCTAACAAGTAGAGTGGGTCCCAAATCCACTGACTGATGTCCTTATAAGAAGGCCATATGAGGAGCGCCTAGGTGGCTCAGGAGGTGGAGCATCTGCCTTTGGCTCAGGTCGTGATCCCGGGGTCCTGGGATCGAGCCCTGCATTGGGCTCCCTGTTCAGTAGAGAGCCTGCTTCTCCCTCTCCCTCTGCTGTTCTCCCTGCTTGTGCTCTCTCCCTCTCTCTAGTAAATAAAATCTTAAAAAAAAAAAAAAGGCCATATGAGCCCAGAGAAGGCCTCATAACCCCAGAGAAGGTCATGCAACAATAGAGGTAGAGATTGGCATGAACCCCTATAAGCCAAAGAGCATCAAGGATTGCCAGCAACCAACAGGTTGAATTCTTGCCTAGAAACTTCAGGGGAGCATGGTCCTGCCAGCATCTTGATTTTGCACTTGTAGCCTCCAGAACTGTAAGAAAATAGATTTCTGTTGTTTTAAGCCCTCTGCCCTCCCCCTCCCATTTGTGATATTTTGTTATGGCTGCACTAGGAAATGAACATACCAGCTAATCTTCAGGTATGACCTCCCACCCCACCCCTGCCATCATGAGGTACCCGATGAGATCTGTTATCTGTCAATCTCTAGTTGGTAGTCCACACTCTTCTGTTCCTTTCTGCCCCAATTGTTAGTCCTTCTTACATACTCTCCTGCACCTTTACCCACACCCACATCCAGGAAGCCTTGGGCGCTCTTGCTTATATTCAACCTTTATCTCCACTAGGTTTCGGTGCTTCTCAAGGGTCTTGCACTAATGCCTGGTCATGAGCACAGGGCTTCTCTTTCCCTAGTTCCCTAAACCTGCCATGGGTGTTGAGGGGGGAATGTACTATTCCCTTCAGCTTTGGAGAAGCCCTTAAGGGGAGGTGAGGGCAAGATTCAGGCTCCTTCTCAAGGGCACTCCCTTAGTTCCCCCTGCCCCTTTAAAAAAACCCTCGTACTGGGGCACCTGGGTGGCTCAGTCAGTTGTGTGGCTGGCTCTTGATTTTGGCTCAGGTCGTAATCTCAGGGTCCTGGGATGGAGCCCTGCGTTGGGCTCTGTGCTCAGCGGGGAGTCTGCTTGAGGATTCTCTCTCTCCCTCTTTCTTGGCTCCTTCCCCTACCTGCTCTCTCCCTCTCTCTCTCTCTCTCAAACAAATAAATAAATCTTTCAGGGTGCCTGGGTGGCTCAGTCGGTTGAGTATCCGACTTTGATTTTGGCTCAGGTCATGATCTCAGAATCCTGAGATCAGGCTCCACACATCCGGCTCCACTCTGAGCATGAAGCCTGCTTGAGATTCTGTCTCCCCCTTTCCCTCTGCCCCTCCCCTCACTCCTGAGCCCTCTCTCTCTCAAATAAGTAAGTAAATAAATAAAATCTTTATTTAAAAACAAAATAAATAATCTTTTTTTTTTTAAATATTTTATTTATTTTTCAACAGAGAGAGAGAGACAGTGAGAGAGGGAACACAAGCAGGGGGAGGGGGAGAGGGAGAAGCAGGCTTCCTGCGGAGCAGGCAGCCCAATGCGGGGCTCGATCCCATCACGACCGAGCCGAAGGCAGACGCCTAATGACTGAGCCACCCAGGCGCCCCTAAATAAATAAATCTTAAAAAAAAAATTCTCTTGGGGTTTACTGAACTCCAAAGTCAGGTTTATGATTTGTGTAAATGCCACTGAGCAGAGTCCCTTACTTCTCTTTTGACTTTTTTCTCCCTATTCTGCTTGGAGATTTTTTATTTAGTTTGCATATTATTCCAAATATTTTATTATATTATATTTTATTTGTTTCCTTTGTATTTAAATTCAAGTTAGTTAACATGTAGCATAGTATTGGTTTCAGGAATAGAATTTAGTGATTCATCACCTACATCTAACACCCAGTGCTCATCACAAGTGCCCTCCTTAATGTCCATCACTCATCAAGCCCATCCCCCGCCCACCTATTGCAAATAATTTCTGTTTTACATGTGCATCCAGGTTTAAAGAGAAGAATTTGATGTTTCTGTTCCCATCATTACAACTGCAGCAGAGCAAGGGTTACCACATCCCAGCTCCCTAAATTGGGAAGTCTCAAGGGTTATAAAGAAGCAAAACAAAAACACAAGATATTTCCCTGTATTGCAGCACTACGTAAAGTTGCAATTGGAATTTTTGAAAAAAATTTTTATTTTTATTTTATATAAGTAGTCTCTACGACCCAACACGGGGCTTGAACTCACAACCCTGAGATCAAGAGTCACATGCTCTTCTGACTGAGCCAGTCAGGCACCCTTGTAATTGGAAATTTTGTATTTTTTTATCATAAACATTTCAGTATTGCTAGTTTCTAATTCACCATTTTGCACTGCTGTATTGTTTTTCCATTGAGTGGTTATACTACCATTCATTTGGGCATTTTCCTTGTGTAATTCCCAATGTTTCACCATGGAACACCATGAACATCTTCACCACGGAACACCACAAACATCATAAACCTTTCTTGAAGTTATTTTTATTTTTTTTAAAGATATTTATTTATTTAATTAATTATTTATTTATTTAGAGATAGAGCACATGACGGGGGAGAGGGGCAGAGGGAGAGAGAAAGAATCTCAAGCAGACTCCCCTCTGAGCACGGAGTCCGAATGGGGACTTGATCTCATGACCCTGAGATTATGACCTGAGCTGAAACCAAGAGTCGGACTCTTAACAAATGCATATAGATAGATAGATGATTTTTCCTCCTACTATTCCACTATTTTTCACACAAAGGGTAGCATACCAACTGTCTGCACCTGGCGACCAGGTAGGCAATTCAGAGAGCCAAGAATTACCAGGTATATCAAACTGAATAGGATGCAAAGGCCACTGCTCATACCCAAGGGGTCATTTTGCACATTGTTCTGGAGTATGGGTTGACAAACTGAGGGGAAGTTTTTTTTCTGTCAATGACTGGCTGCAGTGCCCACCCTCTTAGAATAGCTAGGAGGTTACAGGGATATGAGCTGGGTCCACGCAATGCCCCAGTAGGTGCCTGGGCTGACGCAGTGAGTCTCCCTCTCCGCTCAGCTTTGTGCTGGCTAGATAGACAAACATGATTTTCATTAAGGATATTTCTCTGGGTGATTCTGGGTGAGGCACAAGACAGCCAAATTCTATAGCTCGTTTTCTAAAACTTCTTCCGGGAATAGAAGATTCTGTAAAAAGATGAACAAGGAGAAAGGGCCTGATCACTTGTCAGAGGCTGGGAAAAAAGCCTTAAGCACTGAGCATGTGCTTCATTCACAGCAAATATTCAGCAAATGCCTCCTGTGGCCTGAGAAGAGAGAGATGGCCTTGGCCCTGGGGTGGAAAGGTTGCATCTAGAAGGTAGGACACATAGACAGTGCTTCATTTGCATTTTATTTGACTAGTATTATCATAAAACCCTCAGCCTTACTTCCTTCATTCAGCTTGGCAGTGTTACTTGGCTCTGTCTTTTTATCCCCTCTGCCATCTTTTAGTTTTATAGTTTACCCAGACGCTACTCATTCCTCTCTCTATTTCAGTTTTTATCTTACTGGATTTCCCCTGGAGAGAGGGGTCCATAAAAGCTGGTGTCTTTGCAGGAACATTTAGAAATAGCTAATAAGATCATCAGAAAGGGCTGACTCTAACTCTCTCATTTGATGGATATGGAAACTCAGGCCAGTAGGTTAACCATGGTGGTTAGTTGAAGCAGGCTGGATAGGCCCCCTTCCTTTGGACCTTCTTATGGAAGATCTGAGGCAAAATGTCAAGATTCAATCTTCTAGCTTATCAATAGCTGTCACCTTGGATGGAGGTCAGCTGATAAGCCTCAGGTTTTAACTACTCTGAATTGAAATTATTTTACTGTTTATTACATACCCACCACTAGAATGGCTAAAATTAGAAAGACTGAAAATACCAAGGAAATAAAGCAACTAGAACTTCAAACATTGCCTGTGGGTTTGTAAACTGATCAGAACACTTTGTAAAACTGCTTATCTCCTGTGTCAACTATACTAAAAACAAAAACAAAATCTGCTTATCTACTAAAGAGATAGCCTATGTCCTAGCATTTCTACTTCTACATATTTATCCAAGAGAATTAAGCACATTTATATACCAAAAGATAGGTACAAAAATGTTCATTGCATTCCATTTTTTAGAATGGCTAAAAATGGAAAACAATGCAAATGTCCTTCATGAAGAGAATGGATAAATAATTTGTGCTATATTCATACAATGAAATACAACACTGGAGAGACAAACTAAAACCATTCCATTTATATGAAGTTCAAGAACAGACAAAATCTACTTTATGGTGATTCTTGGAGGAAGGGCTGGGAGGCAAAGGTATACTAAATGAGAGAACCCGGGGGATGCTGGAAATGTTCCTGATCTTGGTCTAGCTGGTAATTAATTACACAGATATAAATGTAAGTAAGTAAAAATTCAGCTTAAGCTAAACATTTCAAATTTGCTCATTTCCTGTATACCTCAATTTTTAAAAAGTGTCCCATGTTGGATCTGCATTGTATTAAAGACAATGCAATGAAAACACTTTTATCATTTCAAAAATATTTTATTTTTAAAATTCAAGGTTATCAAGTTTACTGCTTTCGTTATCCCATACCCAGCAGATTGCATCACCTCCAACCAGTTTGCCTGCTATCAATTCCTCCTCACTGACAGGTGGGTCTGCCAAGCACATACTTGATTTGGCTAATCGCCAGTTTAACAAACGTCCCTGGCTGCCATGTGTCTGTGGAATACAGGACAAATACCTCACTGAAGCAAACAAAGACTTTCCTAATTCACTCCTTATCTGCTTTTTTGGATCAAGGATTTCTTTCTTTCTTTTTTTTTTTTTTTAAGATTTTATTTATTTGACAGAGAGAGACACAGCGAGAAAGGGAACACAAGCAGGGGGAGTGGGAGAGGGATGAAGCAGGCTTCCCGCGGAGCAGGGATCCCGATATGGGGTTCCATCCCAGAACCTCGGGATCATGACCCCAGCTGAAGGCAGACGCTTAACGACTGAGCCACCCAGGCGCCCCTCAAGGGTGATTTCTATTCTCCATGTCCTTAACCCCTAGCACACAGAACTTTCCACATTTCTTCACCTTTGAACTTCTGACCCATATTTCCACTATCCTACCCCTGCTTCTTTCTCTATCAAATTTCTCCTCACATTTCACTGTCCAGCTCTCAACGACTCACTCTTAAATGTCCACTGATTGTTTCCAAAACCCTCAGTTCCCACCATCCTGACTTTTTAAGCTCCGTGCATTCACCATATTAAAACCCCCATATTTTATACTATCTACCCCCTGAATTTCCTGAGAGCCCGCATCATTTCTCTTCATCTCTGGATCCCTGTGCTCAGCACTTTGCTAAACAAATGGGTGCTATCAGAACTGAATTATAAGTTTCATTTTTGTCCCAGACTTCTGGTTTTCACAGTAATGTTGCTTCCTATTAAATTCTTCACTGTAGCAGACTCAGGGATGAAAGTGGATACAGACGAGATAGCTTAAATTAGACACTAATTAGTGTTGTATCTAGTTTGGGTTTCCTATTTTAAGAGAGACAAGTCTCCTGCTCTGTCCAATAGGATAACCGCTATTATGTCGCTATCTAAATTAAGTAGAAGTAAATAAAATAGCAAACTCAATTTCTCAGTCTCACTAGCCACATTCGAGTACTCAAAAGCCTCATGTGGCTAGTGGCTACCATACTGAACAACGCAGAATGTAACATTTCCATCACGGCATAAAGTTCTACGGGACTGCGCTGAAAATCTCTGGCCTTTACGCTTACGAGATCTCCCCTCTTAGAACACCCTTCCATCCCCTTCCCACAGTGCTCCCCCTATAACCATCACCAGCCTTATTGTGTTTGTAATTGCAGGGTTCCAGGACAGCAGGGACTGTGCCTTACTGCTGTAACTCCAGTGTTTAGCTTTGAAGCCCAGCGCAATTAGTAGGCGCTCAGTAAACGTTGATTTAATAGGTGATAGGGCAGGAGGGACCTTCCAGATACACCAGCCCCAAGCCCTTTCCCATGCTGATCAGTCCTTTAGGTGTCTCCGGCACTTTTCATTTTTTAAGCCTATCTTAGAGCATCGCCCTGGAGAAGAGAGAAAAGCGCCATGCACGCACCTGCTGATTCTCAATTGCCAGGCGGCAGCCTCAGGCTCTGGCGTCACGGGCCAGTCGCACCTTTGCTCGGCTCCGCCCCCTCCCGAACCCAACAGAGGCCAAGAGCTCACGCCGACACCGCCCACAATCCTCACTGCGCAAGCGCAGCCTGCGAGCGTAGGGTGTCTCGAGGTGGCCGGGTGCCCGCGCTGAAGAGCGCGGGGGTTTGTGGCCTGCGTTCGGCAGGCTCCAGTCGCCCACTATCCGAGGCAGCGAAGCGCAGCGATCCGTCTCCCCGCGCCCTGGGCAGTGTGGCCATGGAGAACCAGGTGCTGACGCCGCACGTCTACTGGGCTCAGCGACACCGCGAGCTGTATCTGCGCGTGGAGCTGAGTGACGTGCAGGTAAAAGCCGGTGCGGGCGGCGGGACGAACGCGGGGTCTCAGCTCCCGGGACCTTCCGATCTCCCCCATCCCCTTTGTCCCGGTGCGCGAGGCAGAGCTTGCAGTGCGCCAACGGGGTCGGCGACGCGGTGCACTTTGGGCGTCCGGGCCGGGGCAGGGGCTGGCCCTCGTCGAGGAACACTCGTGGACCCCGGGCCTGGGGCACAACCCCCTGAGGGCTGCGGGTACTTTCGGATGCTGCGTGAGTCCTGTGCGGCTCTCGGAGGCTGCCCCGGGGCCTTCTCTTTGTTCCTAGCCTGGTGGAGCCCGCGCCCGGCCCGGGAGGCCTAGCCGTCGGGGTTCGGGTTTGCCTAGGCCCTGCGAGGCATAGGATGAGCTCTTTGGGCCGGGGGTGCAGAATGACGGTGGCTTGCTGGGTCCTGGCTGGACGTCTTGGCGCTGGCCAGAGAGGTTCAGCCAGGCCGGTCTGACGTTCACAAGGCCCGTCGCGGCTGCCCCCAGAGGGGCCACACCCACCTTCCAACCGTTCAGTGATGGAAGTCATTCTTGTTAATTTTAATTTTAAAATCCGGAAGACCCGGAGAAAGTGATTTTCCGTCTGTTCTGAAGGCTGTGAGCTCGGGTTTGCGGAGTTGCATAGAGAACTTAAAAATTAAGTTACATAGAGCATTTATGTTTGATTTCCTTAGCTCCCTGTATGAACAAGCCCATGCCTCCTAAATGGTGGAGATACCAGGACCTGTGTACCCCCTGCCTCTGTCCAAACCATCCAGGATTCCAGGTTTTGAGAAACTGGAGTTTTCAGTCTGGAATGTTCTTTCTTCAGTCAATCCTTACTACTTCTCCGTGACATCTATGGCAATTTGTAACCTCCTTCACTCCACCTAACTTTTGCTGCCTTTTGACTCAGTCGGTCATATTTCTATCTGTCCACCTGTCTGGCATATTTCTTGCAAAGTGTAGGTAGGTGCTCTTTGGGTGTGGATTTGAATTTGTTGAATTGAATCTTTGTTTCTGGAATCTAAACCCATTTTCCCATTGACACATAAAGACAGTACTGGCCAGAAAGCCTTTAAATAGGATAGGACAGTGCATGGTGTGTCATTTAATGTGTTAAACCAGATTGAATTATACTTTTGCATCAGAAGATGAGTAAATGGTCTGTGCTGTCACCCTCTACTGTGCTCCAGGGTGTTGCAGTAAAGAAGGAAACAAACAAAATCTTTGTTGATGGGGATCAAAGTCTCCATCTGGAGAGGGTTCTCAGTAACTGTGGAACATGTGTTACGACAGTCTCTTTTTTAAAAAAGTAATTTAGCCAAGTGTTACGTAAACAGATTACACTCAGGCCCTTCCCTCTCTAGATGTTATCATGTAATAAGGATGTATTGTTCTGGGATACAAGCTGCAAACACTAAAGGTGTTTTTAGGGGAATAGGTTGGTGGTGGTGGTGGAAAGAAATGGAAATTAGTTGGACAATGAAAGAATGCATCATGTTTATGTTTGTCTTGAGAGATCTAAACCTCTTTGTTAAGAGATATGAACACATGTTAATCATATTTGGTATATTTAGAAATATGAAAGGTATACATTTGAAATGTATTATATTTAAAGAAATGCAAAGGTGGAGAAAAAAATGGAAGATTCTTTTGGAGAGAGAAATCCTTTTATTTTTGGGAAAAAATAAATATCCCCCCCCCAAAGCAATGTTTTAATACCACTCATAAAAGAAATCCTCTACCATGTGTGAGGTACTAGAGATTTACGGAGATGAGTCAGACAGCCTCAGCTTTCCAAGAGCATACTCTCTAGAAGCAGCATATTATCATATACAGACAAAAAGTTTTGTGTAGGAGTATGTTTATTGGTAGAATTGAAGTTGAATATTAACCAGGTCTCTGGTGTTAAAGGAATTTGTTACCTCTCTTATATTTAGTTAGAAATGACTTCCAGAAATGAGATGAAGTGTTCTTGTCAAACTGAGATTGGAAGAACGTTCCAGGAAGAGAAAGGCGTAGATTCTTAGGTTGTCTGACTTGTACCATGTCAATGCACTGCAGCCAAAGACTGCCAGGAAACACCTGTGGTTAAACGAGTTGGGTTTATTACTCATTTCAGCAAGGGAGAGCATAGCCCGTGGGGGACAATGATGTCTCATTAAGGGGGTTAGACCTGATTATAGGATTTGGATGCTGTCAGAAAACGGGTAATTCTGTGGCTGGTTATCAGAATAAATCTTACCTGTAGGGAGGAGAGACTAGCAAAAGAATAAAAGTAATTGGTAGAGAAGTCGCAGTCACTCATTTTGGCCAAGACAGAAAGGACGTCTGGTATTTTGGGAGTGGCATAGCAGCCACGTTTTTGTCTGTGCTTACACAAAATTATGAAATGACTTTTGTCGGGGTGCCTGGGTAGCTAAGTTGTTAAACGTCTGCCTTCGGCTCAGGTCATGATCTCAGGGTCCTGGGATTGAGCCCCACATCGGGCTCCCTGCTCGGCAGGAAGCCTACTTCTCCCTCTCCCTCTCCCCCTACTTGTGTTCCCTCTCTCGCTGTCTCTCTCTCTGTCAAATAAATAAATAAAATCTTAAAAAAAAAAAAAAAAGAAATGACTTTTGTCTCATTTTGTCAAGGTTCCAGAATAACCTTGTCCAAGGTTGGTATTCTGTGCCATTATGTCCAATTGGAGAATAACATGGCTGAGCTGTGAGTGACAGACCACCCTCTGAATGTCAGGAGCTGCTGTTTTTGTTTTTGTTTGTTTTGTTGTTGTTGTTTTTTAATTTCTCACTTAATTGCTCAGTGCGGGCCTGTCGAACCTGTGATTCAGGCTCTGGATGAAGCAATTCATTTTTCAATGAAAAGCATTTGGGGAGTGCCTACTCCTAGCTCATTAAGCTAGGTGCTGGGTTGTTGGACAGCTCTCTGTTACCCTCTGCTTTCTGGTGTTTCCCACAGTTACTGAGTTTTAGTGTTGAATTCCGATTTGGGGACATCAGCTCTGCTCCCCTCCCTTTCTGAGACACAGAGAACTGTCCAGTTTTCACATCTCTATTCTGTCCTTGGAGGTGCAGGGCTAGTGGCTGCTGAGAAATGACTGTTAATGTGAGGAGGGATGGTGCTCGGTAAAGACTTACAGCAGCAGTCTTGTCTGTGTTTGAGGTAAGCAGTAGCAAAGATGTCAGCTGGAGTCCAGGGGGCCAGGGCAAGGCTATTTTCAGAATAGAGTTTATTTTCAAGATAAGCATAATAGACAGCTTTGTGCCAACAACCATAGTTGTTAAAGCATTTGTTCATTTATCAAGGTTTTGGTTTGTTTTAGTTGTATGTGGACAAAGTGCATACCTTTGTTTGGGAGCTGTTTGACAGATACTGTTCTTGTCCTTACTTGATAGGCACTCTGGTAGAAAGAGGGGTAACCGAAGATAGGGGTGGAGATAGGGGTCTTGGGCTTCTACTTCCTACCTGGTGGCCATGGATAATTCACTTAATCCTTATGTCCCTCAGTTTCTTCATCCAGATAAATGTGAAGGCACTAATTCACAGGATTGTTTTGAGGTCTGAACTAGACATTGGATTTGAAAGTGCTTTGTAAATTCTAGTTTGCTATTCAAGTGAAAGGATTATTATTGTTATATTAAACCTTAGATGAAAGAGAGAAACACAAAGAGCAATAGGATAGGGTAGAGTCTATGAGCAGAGTTATCCATATATGAAAACGTATTGTACAGCAGAGGTGGCTTTGAATATTAATAGGGCAAAGGATGAACCATTCAGGAAATTGTTTGGGGACAGTTAGTAATCCAAATAGCGAAAGATAAAATAAGATCTTGCCTTATGTCATACATAAAAGTCAATTCCAGGGGGGTTAATGACCTGAATGCATAAAGCAAAACTACTAAAAGAAAATATAGGAGACTATCTTTATGGTATTGGAACAGGGAATAATGTGTTAAATAAGACACACAAAACATAAATCCTAAAGATTAACTGATTTAAGACAAGCTTGAAGAAGATATCTACAGCACATATCACAGACAAATGACTAGCATCTGAAATATATAAAGAACCACCTACAGACCAATATGAAAAAGACATATTACCCATTAGAAAAAGGGGCAGGAAATATAAGCAATTCAGAGTAAAAGGAAACAAGAATGGCCAGTAAACCTAAAAAGATGCTTGATCTCAGTTGTAATCAGGGACATGTAAATTAAAGGAATAGTATTTGTTAGAATATGATAATATATTTCTTATATTAGATTGGGAAAAATGGAAAGTCTAACATTACCAATTGTTGGTGAGATTGTTCAGCAGTGGGACATTTTTTTTTAAGATTATTTATTTATTTGTCAGTGAGAGAGAGAAAGGAGAGAGAGCACAAGCAGGGGGAGCGGCAGGCAGAGGGAGAAGCAGGCTCCTCGCTGAGCAGGACCCTGGGACCACAACCCGAGCCATAGGAGACGCTTAACCAACTGAGCCACCCAGGTGCCCCGCAGTGGGACATTTTTATACAATTTCCCCCTGCCCAACCCTTTTAAAGACCACCAGGAACAGCTTGTTTTTTTTTTTTTAAATTAAATTAAATTTTATTTATTTAAATTCAGTTAATTAACATATAGTATATTATTCATTTCAGAGGCAGAGTTCAGTAATTCATCAGTTGTATATAACACCCAGTGCTCATTACATTATACATCTTCCTTAATGCCCGTCACCTAGTTACCCCAATCCTTCACCTCCCTCCCCTCCAGCAACCCTCAGTTTGTTTCCTATGATTAAGAGTCTCTTACGGTTTGTCTCCCTCTCTGATTTCATTTTGTTTTATTTTTGCCCCCTCCCCCATGCTCCTCTATTTTGAGAAACATCTTGTTTTAACAAGTGGGTTTATTGCTTGTTTCAATGGGGGAGAACACATTTTGGGAATCGTGGGGCATCTCAGTAAGAGGGCACTAGAAATAAGTGATTATAGGTTTTAGGCTTTGGTTGGATGATTGGGAAAGGGACTAAGGAAGTAGGGATTCATCTTAGATGGGATGCTGTTAGAGAATGGGGACAATTCTATGATTGGATATGTTTTGGATGACATAGCGAGTGACTTGTTCTTAGACAAAATTATGAGTTGACCTTATTTTGTGTCATTTTATCATGATCTCAGAGTAACCTGAGGTGGTTTGGTATTTTTTGAGATTGTTTATGTTTAATAGGAGAGCACAATGGCCTTGCTGTAAGCTTTAGACCAGCTTGTAATAATTTTGAGATCTAGCTGTGAATGTCAGATCAGTTTCAGATATCAGGGCTGCTTCTTTTCTTTTCTTTTTTTTTTTTTTTAAAGATTTTATTTATTTGACAGAGAGAGAGAGAGCACAAGCAGGGGGAGCAGCAGGCAAAGGGAGAGGGAGAAGCAGATTCCCCACTGAGCAGGGAGCCGGACGTGGGGCTCAATCCCAGGCCCCTGGGATCATGACCTGAACTGAACGCAGACGCTTAACCGACTGAGCCACCCAGGTGCCCCCCATTTTCATATTTTAGAGTCTACTCTTCTGAATCACTTTTCACCTCAGGGATGTCATGGTCTTTGTTTTCCCACATAGTATCATCCTCCGTACCATTAAGAAGGACTAGTAAATGCACCATTTCTGGAAGAATGCCTTACTGTTATCTCTGGCATTTTTTTTTTTTTCAAGTCATCATGACCTATTTATAAGTTTCAATGCTGGCACTTTCTGGATCTGACCAGAAGATGTCAAGAAAATATTTCCAGACGAGAACCAGGGCTCATACTCCTTCCTCAAAGGCCCTTTAAGTGGCTTTTTGACTGAAAAACAGTTGCAACCGTCTAGTCACGCCATCTGGAATGATAGCCAGTTCACACACATTCAGGCAGTGATAGGCGTGTTATGGCTGCCCCTTGGCCAAAGCACTTACTTGCCAGGTGCTGCTATCGATTGTATTATATATCCTGATTTTAGAGATACTAAATTGGAAAAAAATGTGCATTTTAGAATTGAAGAAATGTAGCAAATTTTGGAATTGTCAGTTAATAAGTTATAGTATTTAAATTCCTGAGACAGGATGAGCTCACCCAGATAAAGAGAATAGATCAGAAATTACCAACTCAAATGCCCAAAATAGTGATGAGGAGCTAGGGTGTCTTTTTGCCTTGATTTGAATCTGGGTCTTGCCCCTTGCTGATTTTGTAATCTCGGGCCTGTTATATAACCTCTGTAAGCCTTAGTCGCCCATTTGTAAAATCCTCATAATAATAGTACCTATTTTATAGGGCTTTGTGTGTGTGCATGTGTGTGTGTATGAGCTAGTAATGTGGAACACTTTGAACGATACCTGGCATCTAGTGAGTGCCCAGTGAATGTTTGTGAAGTGAGCTGGGTGGGGAATGTGGTTAATTGGAGAGGATAGGGTTCATCCTAAAGGGAGAGCTATTGTCATGCAAGAAGGCAGATCTGAGGTTGGCATCTGATTTTTCTAATTTGTGAAAGAGAAGCTAGAAATCCAGATTTTTTTTAAATGTTAAAAAAAAATCCTTATAGTTTTACACTTGACTTATTCAACAAATACATGTAAAGGCTTACCGTGTGCCTGGGAGTCTTCCAGACTCTGAGACTTGGGCAGGAGGAGCAGACGGAGGTCCCTCCTCTTATGAAGTTCATGTGCTGAAACCGCTGGTGGTGAAAGAGTGACAGTAAAAGTGAACAAATTCATCGAACAGTTTCAGATTAATAACATTTTGGAGAAGGCAAAAGAAGACCAATCTGAGCAGGCATCACGAGAACTGCTACAGATTGGGTTGTCAGGGAAGGTCTCTCTGAGGAAGTGAGCAGAGACCTAACTGCGAAGAAGCTGTGCGGAAGTACGAGGACGAATGTGGCAGAGAGAGGGGACAGCTCCTGCAGAGTCCCTAGGTGGAAAGCACTTGCTGGTGAAGTCAAACTAAAAATTAATACACACATAAAACAAAAGCAATTCTCTGCAGGCCGTGTAAAATACTGTGGCTTTAATTTGGCCCTTTCACATGCCAATTTATGACAGAAAACTGATAGATATTAAAAACTGGTGGTGGGGCCACCTGGGTGGCTCATTTGGTGAAGTGGCTGCTTTTGGCTCAGGTCATGATCTCAGGGTTTGGGGATAGAGTCCCGTCGTTGTTGGGTTCTCTGCTGCTTCCTTCCCCTCCCTCCTTCCCCCCTCCCCATGTGTGCTCTTTCTCCCTCTCTCAAATAAATAAGATCTTTAAAAATAAATAAATAAATAAAAACTGGTGGAGATAGGAAGGGTTGAGTCCTGAGCGACTCAGCCATTGAGAAGTTGAGCAGAGGAGAAAGGACAGCAAAGGATAGAAAAGGAGTAGCCTACAGGGCAAAATGCAGACGGTGCCCTGTGGTGTCCTAGAACCCAGGAGACAGGAGCATTTCCATGGCATGTAGTCAGCTGTGTCCAGTGCTGCTTGGAGTATGATGAGACTGTATGTCTGTTGGATTTGCCAGTATGGAGGTTATTGGCCTTGATAATAACAGTTTCAGTGGAGTGGTGGGGATAGAGGCTAGACCAGAGTGGAGTTAAGAGTAAATTTATGGTGAGGAAGAAGTAATGATTATAGATAACTTTTAAAGAAGCTTCCTCTTGGTGGGGGGAGAGGATGAGCAGAGTAATCAGTGGTACAGTGTTCTTGGAGTTCCGAGAAGAGAGGAAGCCTTTCTTCCTAAAGCATGTGGGCCTTGAGCTTTTTTTTTTTTTTTAAAGATTTATTTACATATTTATTTTTGAGAGAGAGAGAGAGAGAGAGAGAGAGAGAGAGGAGCGGGGTGGGGGAGGGGCAAAGGGAGAGGGAGAAAGAGAATCCCAAGCACACTCCCTGCTGAGTGCAGAGCCCCACTCAGGGCTCCATCTCACGACCCTGAGATCACGACCTGAGCTGAAATTGCAAGTGGGTCGCTCAACCAACTGAGCCACCCAGGTGCCCCCTGAAGCGCATTTTTAAGTGTAAGTAGAATTTGGATCCAAACAAGGGGGATTGCAGGGGATATGTACTAGTATCTACACCCCGTTGAGTATATGCAGCTGTAAAAAGGAGTGAGACCTCTGTGAACTGATGAGGATTGATCTAGGTGAAAAAAGCAAGGGGTGTGAGAATGTATATTGCATGCTACCATTAACGTAGCATATAAGGGATATAAGAATATCTGGGTATATTTACTTAGTTTTTGGAAAATGTGTGTGCACACATACGGAGGAGGATAAACCAGAAACTCCTGAAATGCTTACCTGTGGGTGGTGAGTAGGAATGTGGTGGAGGGAGATAGGTTTGAGGTAGGACTTCTGGAGATACGTTTCTACAGTTTGACTTTTGACCGATGTGAATATTTTACATATTCAAAAATAAAACTTAATAAAAAAGAATACAGTGGCAAATCTTGAAATTCAATGCAAACAGAATCAAAAGGACCTAACTGTGTATATAAAATTGATAACATAACCATCCAGATGAATAAGTTAATACAAGTAACTTTGCACAGCACTCTGATTCTTTAGTAGAATGCATTCTAAGAACAAAAAGAAACGTTGTACTTCACTCAGTAGGTTTATTGTCAGTAAAAATACTGATATAATTCTGAAACTTTTTGAGGATCAAATAAATAAATGTGTTAATGCTATTAGGAACCAAGGTTTTCACTGTAAGAAAAGCGATAAAAATAATAAGTAACAAGATGAGAAACTCTATAATAGTAAATTTGAATGGGAAATTTAAATATGACAGCATGACTTTAAAAATTCCCAGCTAGACACTAAAAATGAGCATTGAGTATACCTCAATGTGCCAGATCATGTTTTCTTTTCTCTCTCTCTCTCTTTTTTTTTTAAAGTATGCTCCACGCGCAACATGGGGCTTAAACTCAGATTGGGAGTCAGATGCTCTACTGACTGAGCCAGCCAGGTGCCCCCAGATGTTTTCTAAATTACCATTCCTTGCTGAAGGAACTAAGGCTCCTTGAAGAAATGGCTGATTATTCCAAGTCTGTGCTAGAGAAAGTACATGGTCAAAGGTCACAAAGTCATGTCAGAATAGCATAGGAGCTGGTTTGAAGGGATTTCCACCAGCCAAATTTGTGATCATTTGAACAGCAAAAAGAATAAGAATAGTAGTGGATTTTGACAAAGGGAACTAAAAAAGAAGATCCATCAGTCCATAATGATATTCAAAAGGAAAGGAAGATGGAGGTGCTGGGGCGGTGGAGGGGGGGAGGCAAGAGGAAGGGGCAGGAGGTGGGTGTGGTTACAAAAGGGCAGCACCAGGGATCTGGAACTGTTCAGTATCTTGACTGTGATGGACAAACCTATGCTTGTAATAAAATCGTATAGTACTTACACACATACACACAAATGAATACAAGTCAAACTGGGAAATTATGAGTAAGATAAGTCGGTCCTATCGGGGCGCCTGGGTGGCTCAGGTGGTTAAGCAACTGCCTTCGGCTCAGGTCATGATCCCGGAGTCCCGGGATCGAGTCCCGCATCGGGCTCCCTGCTCGGCAGGGAGTCTGCTTCTCCCTCTGACCCTCCCCCCTCTCATGCTCTCTCTATCTCATTCTCTCTCTCAAATAAATAAATTAAAAAAAAAAATCTTAAAAAAAAAAAAGATAAGTCGGTCCTATCAATGTCAATATCCTGACTGTGATATTATACTATAGTTATGTTAAAGTACTATCTTTGGGAGAAACTGGGCAAAGAGTACAAGGGATCTCTTGGTGTTATTTCTTATAACTGCATGTGGATTTATAATTATTTCAATAAAAATTTCAATTTAAAATATAAAGAGGGAACAGAGAGAGAAATGGAAAACTCATCCTTACAGAAGAATGCCAGCTAAAAAATGAAGAAGGAATGATTGAATTAGAAAATCATCTCTGTGCAACCTCCAGATCAGGTAAGGATTATCAGTGGATGACAGTTCCATTGGAAGAAAAAGTATAGTTAGAGAATAGGAGATTACACTGTTAGATTACTTACTAATTACAAAAGAAAAAGAGTACCTTTAAAGTAGAGGGTTCTGGCAATCCCCATCTCTTTTTTTTTTTTTTTTAAAGATTTTATTTATTTATTTGACAGAGACACAGCGAGAGAGGGAATACAAGCAGGGGGAATGGGAGAGGGAGAAGCAGGCTTCCTGCGGAGCAGGGACCCCGATGCAGGGCTCGATCCCAGGACTCTGGGATCATGACCTGAGCCGAAGGCAGACGCTTAACGACTGAGCCACCCAGGCGCCCCAAGGCAATCCCCCATCTCCTAATTAAATGATCAAGGTGTGGCCTCCTCTTAGGATGCCTTAAGAAGTACTCATATCAAGAAAAAAAAAAGTACCCACGTCACCTATGAAATATTCTTTTTTTAAAATTTTTATTTGAAAAATATTATTTATTTATTTGACAGAGAGAGACCCAGCGAGAGAAGGAATACAAGCAGGGGGAGTGAGGGAGGGAGAAGCCGGCTTCTCGTGGAGCAGGGAGCCCGATGCGGGGCTCAATCCCAGGACCCTGGGATCACGACCCCAGCCGAAGCAGACGCTTAACAACTGAGCCACCCAGGCGCCCCAATAAATAAAATCTTTAAAAAAAATTTTTTTAAGTGAATTAAAAATTTTCAAAATAAAATATTGGGTTGAGACACCTTTTTGGGGGAGATGCCCAATACCCACCTATGTGTTTGATGATTCACTGGAAGAATTCATGGGATTCAGCATATAGTTGTACTCCTTCCTGGCTAAGGTTTATTACAGTGAAAGGATATATGACAGGATCAGCAAAGGATTAAAAACACAGGTGGAGGGGCGCCTGGGTGGTTCAGTCGTTAAGCGCCTGCCTTCGGCTCAGGTCATGATCCCAGGGTCCTGGGATCAAGCCCCGCATCGGGCTCCCTGCTCGGCGGGAGGCCTGTTTCTCCCTATCCCACTCCCCCTGCTTGTGTTCCCTCTCTCGCTGTCTCTCTCTCTGTCAAATAAATAAATAAAATCTTTAAAAAAAACAAAACAAAAAACCACAGGTGGAGTGTGGAGAAATTCCATGTACAGGGCTCCTCATCCTCTGTCCTTCCTGTGAGGGTATACACTTGAGTTGCTCTTTTTTTTCTAGCAATGAAAACTGCAGTAAATCACGTATATTTCTGCCCAGGGAAGCCCATTAGAAAGTCAGCACCTCTGTACCCAAATTCTAGACTCCCAGAAGGAAAGTTGGTGTTTACCACTAGTCACATTGTTTGTAGGCACAGTCTAGGCCCAGTGAACAAACTGTTAGGGGACGGAGGAAAGGCAGGTTTCTCGATGCCAGCCAAGGGCTGATCTTGGAAACAGTCCCTTATAAAGATAGCAGCCTCATGCTTGCCGTATAACTTTTTTTGTGTGCATATATTAATCACACACATGCGCAAAACGAAATACTAATGATTTAAATGAGATCTAAATGTCTAAAGGCTGTGGTAGCAGATAGTTCACTGAACTCTGTAGTTCTGTCAGAAATTATGAAAATGGAATGAATTGATTTAATTGCAATTCACTCTGTAGTTAATGAGACAGTAGGGATTCAGAGATGAATAAGACATAGTCCCTGCCATCAAGGAACTCAAGTCTAGAGGGGCAGATAAACCAATAAACAATAATTGCAGAACAGTGTGGTAAGTATTATAATGAAGGTGAAGAAGTAAGGAAACAATTTAATTTTATTTTAAAGATTTATTTATTTATTTATTTGAGAGAGAGAGCACAAGCAGGGTGAGCGGCAGGCAGAGGGAGAAGCAAACTCCCCGCTGAGCAAGGATCCCGATGAGGGGCTTGATCCCAGGACCCCAGGATCATGACCTGAGTGGAAGGCAGACGCTTGACTGACTGACCCACTCAGGCACCCAGGAAACTATTAATTTTAATGTTGGAAGTGAGTAGGAGGGAAGAGGAATTGATATTTGGCCTGGACTTTGAAAGATAAATAGTATTCAACAGATAGGGAAACTTAGAAGGGCATCATCGTAGGCAGAGGGAGAAAAGCAACCAGATTCTGAGTGCTTACTAGTTACCAGATTCTTTACATGTTATTATAATTCAGTTCTCACAACAATCTTGTGAAATAAGCAGTGTTACTGTTGTTTTAAAAGTAATGACAGTTGCTGTGGATTTGAAAGTGAATGATAGAAATAAAAAGTGGTATAACTAGGATTTGAACCCAGGTCCATCTAACTTCAAAGTCACCTTTTCCCTTCTTCCCTATCCACTCCTCTTTTTGTAAGCAAAGGCACAATTCCTCTACTAGTTAAAGATGGGCTAGGTTGTGCAGATCCTAAAAACAACTAAAGATGTTCAATAAAAATCTTAAAATCATCAAAGAGTGAACAAGTTAGAAATTATAGTGGGAACTCTGGTAAAGCTGAGTGCTGAAACTGCTTTTGCCTTGAAAACATTAGCTCAGCTGAATGAACTTGAACTTTGGCTTTTACAGCCCAACAGAGTGCAGGGGACAGGATAAGACCAAAGCCCACCAAAGATACAATATATAATAGGAAACCCTTCTCCCCATAAACTACTTCAGAGGATTATATTCTTAGGGTAAGGATGAACTAAAAGTAAATGCATCCCAGCTTCCCATCCCCAGAGGCCTTAGCACAGAGCAAAGTAGTGGAAAAAAGGTCCTTGAGCAGTTACAATCATGAGTTGGCTCTTAAAAGATTATATAGCTCAAATGTACACAATTTTGAAGATCTAAAAATCCTCAGGGTCATGAATTTAGTTTAAAGTGGTCTCAACTGGTAGGGCCAGCTCCTAGGTGCCTGGCAGAAGCAAACACAGATCCCTGTGATCTAGCTAAGCTGATTCAGATAAGAGTTTTAGACAAAAATGTATTTTTAGAGATAGAAAGGTCAGTTCACAATGATAGAGGTTTGAATTCATCAGGAAGGTAAAACAATATTAAAGTTATATGTAACCAACACGGCCTCAGTACTATGTAAAGTAACAGAAGTAGGAGAAACAGACAAGTTGACAATAGTGTGATTTCTCAGTAACTGATAGAATAACAAGATAAAATCCAGTAAAGATAATAGTAGATTACGTGAACAAATAGTAACAGGAAATCCAGTAGACATGTATAGAACTCTGCATCTAAATTACAGAATACACATTCAGGTTCACTTGGAACATTTACACAATTTATACTGCTTCCAAATGCAAGTCTCCACAAGTCTGAAAGGATTAAAATCATACAGAGAATGCCCCCTGGTCACAGTACAGTTCAGATGGAAGTTAATAATAAGATAACGAGAAAATCTCATGTGTTTGGAAATTAAATACTTCTCAGTAACCCAATGTGTCAAGAAAGAAACTGTAATATTAGGAAATATGTTAGAATGAATAATAATGAAAATGCTATATTCAAAGCTTGAGAGATGCAACCAAAGTAGGGGTTGGCAGGAAATATATATTCTTTTTAAAAAAAATTATAGCTGACATATTCGTGTCAAGTGTCAATACACAGCATAGTGATTTGACGTCTGTATACATTATGAAATGATCACTGCAGAGTCTAGTTACCATCAGTCACCATATGAAGTTACTATAATATTATTGACTAGATTCCCTTTACTGTACTTTATGTTCCCGTGACTTATTTATTTTATAACTGGAAGTGTGTACCTCTTAATCCCCTTCACCTATTTCACTCACCCCCTTGCCCTTCTCCTCTCTGGCAACCACCAGTTTGTTCTCTGTACTTTTGAGTCTGTTTTTGTTCTGTTTTTTAGATTCCACATAGAAGTGAAGTCATACAGTATTTGTCTTTTTCTGTCTGACTCATTTCACTTAGCACAGTAGCCTCTAGGTCCAGTCCTGTTGTCACGAATGGCAGGATTTCATTCTTTTTGATGGCTGATATTCCATTGTGTATACATCTTCTTTATCCATTCATCTGTGGGTGGACAGTTATGTTGCTTACGTATCTTGGCTGTTACAAATAATGCTGCTGTGAACATAGGGATGCATGTATCTTTTCGAATTGGTGTTTTCATTTTCTTTGGGATAAATCCCCAGAAGTAGAATCGCTAGATTGTATGGTAATTCTATTTTTAATCTTTTGAGGAACCTCCATTCTGTTTTCCATAGTGGCTGTACTAATTTATATTCCCACCAGCAGTGCACGAGGGCTCCCTTTCCTCCGTATCCTCACCAAGCTTGTTTTTTTTCGACAATAGCCATTCTGACAGGTGTGAGGTGAGACTGTGGTTTTGATTTGCATTTCCCTGCTGATGAATGATGTTGAGCAACTTTTCACGTGTTTGTTGGCCACTGGATGTCTTCTTTGGAAAAATGTCTATTCAGATCCTGGGCCCATTTTTTAATTGGATTTTTTTTTTTTTGATGTTGAGTTATAGATGAGTTCTTGATATATTTTGGATATTAATCCCTTATGGTATCTATCCCTTACAAATGTCTTCTCCCATTCAGTGAGTTGCCTTTTTGCTTTGTTAATGATTCCCTTCACTGTGCAAAAAGCTTTTTAGTTTGAGGTGGTCCTGTTTGTTAGCTTTTACTTTTGTTGTCCTTGCCTGAAGAGTAGGATCCAAAAAAATATTTCCTTTTCTTTTTTTTAAAAATATTTATTTATTTATTTTAGAGAGAGAGAGTGCATGCAAGCAATGGGAAGTGGCAGAGAGAGAGGGAGAGTCTGAAGCAGATTGCGCTGAGCACAGAGCCCAATGCAGGGCTCGATCTCATGACCCTGAGATCATGACCTGAGCTGAAACCAAGAGTTGGACACTCAACTGACTGTGTCCCCCAGGCACCCCCCGAAAAGATATTTCAAAGACCAATGTCTGGGAATTTACTATGTTTTCTTTTAGGAGTTTTACTGTTTCAGGTCTTACATTTAAGTCTTTAATCCATTTTGAGTTTCTTTTTGTATATGGTGTAAGAAAGTGGTCCAGTTTCATTCTTTTGCATGTAGCTGTCCAGTTTTCCCAACACTATTAATTGAAGAGACTGTCCTTTCCTCACTGCATATTCTTGCCTCCTTTGCCATAGGTTAATTGACCATGAAAGCATGGCTTTATTTCTGGGCTCTCTGTTCTGTTTCATTGATGTATGTGTCTTTGTGCAAGTACTATACGGTTTTGGTTACTATAGCTTTGTAGTATACTATATGGATACTATAGCTTTGTAGTTACTATAGCTTTGAAATCAGGGAGCATGATGTCTCCAGCTTTGTTCTTTCTCAAAATCGGTTTAGCTATTGGGGTCTTTTTGTGGCTCTGTATAAAGTTTAGGGTTATTTATTCTAGTTCTGTGAAAAATGCCATTGGTATTTTGATAGGGATTGCACTGAAGTCTGTAGATTGCTTTGGGCAGTATGGACGTTATAACAATATTCTTCCAATCCATGAGCATGGAATATATCTTTCCATTTATTTGCATCCTCTTCAATTTCTTTCATCAGTGTCTTACAGTTTTCAGAGTACAGGTCTTTCACCTCCTTGGTTAAATTTATTCCTAGGTTATTTTATTCTTTCTGATGCAGTTGTAAATGAGGTTGTTTTCTTAATTTCTCTTTCTGATAATTCATTATTAGTGTATAGAAGTGAAGCAGATTTCTGTATATTGATTTTGTATCCTGCAACTTTATGGAATTCATTTATTAATTCTAGTAGTTTTTTGGTGGAGTCTTTATAGCTTTCTGTATATAGTTTCATGTCATCTGCAAATAGTGACAATTTTACTTCTTTTTTTTTTTTTTACCAGTTTGGGTGCCTTTTGTTTCTTTTTTGTCCCTGCTGAACAGGGAGCCCGATGTGATATGGGGCTTGATCCTAGGACCTCAGGACCATGATGTTTAACTGACTGAGTCACCCTGGCGCCCCTCAGTTCACTAATATTTTGTTGAAGATTTTTGCTTCTGTGTTCATCAGAGATTTTGGTCTGTTTTTGTTTGTAGTGTCTGGTTTTGGTATCAGGGTAATGCTGGCCTCATAGAATAGGTTTGAAAGTATTCCTTCCTCTTCAATTTTTTGGAATAGTTTGAGAAGTTGGGTATTAACTCTTCTTTAAATGTTCAGTAGAATTTACCGGTGAAGCCATCTGGTCCTAGACTTTTGTCTGTCAGAAGTTTTTCAACTACTGATTCAATTTCATTCCTTTTTCCTTCCAAGTGATTTAGAGTATGGGAAACACACTGAGTTGGGCAAGAAGTGACCTGGGTGGGAACCTTACCTCCAAGACATTCTAGAACTTTAGCTTTAATGAAAATATCTATATCAAAACCCTGTTTCCCTTACCGAGGAACCATGCCCCTGAAAGTGTAGCCTCTCTTGCTAAGGTTCCCTAACTCCCTGTTCCTGCCACAGAGATCATCTAGAAGTTTAGCTCCTTTGGGTGAGCATCTCAGCCTAAAGTCTGTACTCCTGCTAGGGAGGTTCTCACCATAAAGCTTGGCTCAGATGCTCCCTCCCCGTACCCCCCCCCCCGTACCCCCCAGCCTTCATTCTTTCCCTTTTCCTAACACTCTTGGCTGTGAATAGAGCACTAGGCTCCCTCTCCCCACCCCCTCTCCAATCTTCTCTCTGTATCATTTGTTGGTTTCCTTCCATGCATGATGGAGCACAGAGAGCTGAGCCTGCAGGAGAAAAACAAATGACTTAGTTCCAGCACTAGAAACATGCTGCTCCTTGCTTATTAACTTTGGGCTGGGGTAGGAGGTGAGTCATTTCTCATCCATTGAAAAAAGAGCTGAGTAGTATCACTTTAAGTTACGCTATTAAGGGCGCCTGGGTGGCTCAGTTGGTTAAGCGTCTGCCTTCAGCTCAGGTCATGATCCCAGGGTCCTGGGATCAAGTCCCGCATTGGGCTCCCTGCTCTGCGGGGAGCCTGCTTCTCCCTCTCCCACTCCCCCTGCTTGTGTTCCCTCTCTCGCTGTGTCTCTCTCTGTCAAATAAATAAAATCTTTAAAAAAAAAAAATAAGTTACGCTATTAAAGTCACGTAGCAACTTCTGGGAATAAGTGAACAATCTGGAGAGTTTTGAGCTCTTTAGTGTTGGTTTGGGTGGGGGTTAAGAGCTCAGAACCTGAGGCGAGGGCACTGTCGGTTTCATTTTGAGTGAAATCCCTTGTAATCATCAGCCCTTCTCTCTACCTACTGGAATGAATTTATTCTTCATGTTGCCTTGTAGGTCTCACTTCTGGCGAACCTTTCCTCAGCCATCCTATTCTTGTTGTGCTTGCTCTCTTAACACTTAAAACACTTAACTGCTTTTTACTACTCTTTTGGTCTTGAACATATGTTACTTGATACTGTTTGAGATCTTCTGACAGGAAGTGACTCATCGTCTGTTCCACTAGGATTCTCTGCCTCCGCAGCTCAGGGATTGAGTCTTAAGAGATCTGGCTTCTCCCTGGAAACACCTCCCATAGCACCTTTGTACCATTTGCCATCATTAGAAGGGACTGATTCAGTATCTGATTGTTCTGCACAGTTGGAGCAGCTTAGGGTTATTCTTGCAGATGCCTACAATCCCAGATGGGTACAGGTAGACATAGAGAAATCCTGCCCAGAGCTGTGCATAAACAACTAAATATATTTTCTGGGGGAGGCCCAGGTAGGAGGCCGAGTCCCTAAGGGGGAAGGATGGAGGGAAGAAAGCCCCGGTTTTAATTTCATTTTTCTCCTATTAAAATGCCCTTCTCGCATCCTTGGTCTCTTTTCACAGAATCCTGGCATCAGCATCACTGAAAATGTGCTGCATTTCAAAGGTCAGTATCCGGGCAAATGCTCCCAGCTCTCTACACAGCTAAAGAGGCATGGTGGTGGTTTCTTTTTCCTTTTTATCGATTTGTTTTATTCACTTTCTATTGATGTTCACCTCTCTGCTGCTCTTGGGGTAAACTAGATTGTTTTGAAATATATGATTAGAAAAGTCAAAGAACTTATTAGGACTTAGAAGTCCTGCTTTCCTCTTAGAGAGGCAGTAGATAGAGTGAGAAAGAATCCCGGGCTGGAAATCAGGACATCTGTCTTCTAGCTCTAATTCTGCTATCCTTGGACAACTTACTGACTTCTCTGGGCTAATAAAATGAAGGTATTTGGTTATAATCTGTATTTCTCAAATTTTAGGACCTATGGACACCTGAGAAAATGTCCTAAGGATCCTCCTGGGCCATGGACCCCAGTTTGAGAAAACATGTGAAGAATTAAATATGTTCACTTTATTATTATTATTATTTTTAAGATTTTATTTATTCATTTGACAGAGAGATAGAGCCAGAGAGTACAAGCAGAGGGAATGGCAGAGGGAGAGGGAGAAGCAGGCTCTGCACTAAGCAGGGAGCCTGATGTGGGGCTCGATCCCAGAACCCTGGGATCATGACCTGAGCTGAAGGCAGACGCTTAACCATCTGAGCCACCCAGGCGCCCAAAATATGGTCATTTTATTTATTTATTTATTTATTTATTAAAGATTTTATTTATTTATTTGACAGAGACACAGCAAGAGAGGGAACACAAGCAGGGGGAGCAGGAGATGGAGAAGCAGGCTTCCCGCTGAGCAGGGAGCCCGATGCGGGGCTCGATCCCAGGACCTTGGGACCATGAGCTGAGCTGAAGGCAGATGCTTAACGACTGAGCCACCCAGGCGCCCCAAAATATGGTCACTTTAAATGATATTTGGCTCCATTGCCCCTGGGAACACAGCCTGTATTCTTGGCATGTCAGTATTTAATTATAAGGTAGCCATCTAGATGATCCAGAATACATGTCTTTTTTTTTTTTTAAGATTAAAATCGAAACAAAAAATAGAAATTTTCTTAATGAGACTTTACAGTTCTCTGATGCTATACTCACAGACCAGTTTAAGAAACACGGCATTCTAGATGATACCTAAAGCCTTTGCAGCCCTGACAGTCTTTGATTCTGTGAATCTGCCTCCGTCTTCTTCTCGGTTTGTCAGCAGCTATGCTGCTGTGCCTGAGAGGGTAGGTCCGGCTCCCTTGTCACCCAAGGGGTGGGATTCTCCCTCCTCTCTCTTTGTGCTAGTTCCTTGGAGTGTCGTTAGTAAGTGGCTGGGCAATATGGGATATTGACGAGTTTCTGCTTTACTGGAGATTCCATCTACCTCCATACGCTTGCATGAACATGCAGCCTGGCTTTTGTATCTGCATTTCAAGACGAGAGCCGTTGTGGTAGCAGCTCAGATTTTTTGGGTGTTAATACATTTGAAAGGAAGTTAAGTGATGGAAGTATGCTTTGCCACTCGGAGATTATGGACTGCTCGACCTTAAGGAACTTATGGTCTTAGAGAACAATAGCCACCTGTAGCAAATATTAGGCAAATTATACCACATGTGGCCAGATGAGGAAAGAGAATCCCAGGAGGGAACCAAATGACGGGCAAGTCAGAGAGTTAGAGGGGAAGGGATGTGCAGCAGACCTTGGCACCTAGGCATGGCACCTGTTTGTTTTGGGCAAGGGAGCCATGTCAAGGCACAGGAATGGTGGAATGGTCAACCCAGGGACTTTCCTCCCAGGTCATTTTTCCTCTCTTAGGAACGAGCGGAGGAGATTATATTGCTCTTTTTCGTTCCATTCGGGATGTGTTAAAGGAGAAGTCAGCTTCTTCATTTTATGTCCCTGGTTGGGAGGTTCTAGATTCGGAGCTTTCTTTGAGACAGTCCAGCATTTCCATATACCCTGCAGCTTTCCTTAGCTGCAGTCAAGATAATGTACCTACCTGATATTTCTCTGCCCTGGATTCAGTGCCAAAGTAAATGTTGAAAGTTACATTTATAGCTCTGTGATACCTTTGGCTTTGCTTTTGGTATTCTTTTTCCTGCCTATTATTTGTACTTGGTTATTATCGAGCTCACATTGGAAGATGAAGTAAATATTCTGGAACTGATCATCAGAAGGACATATGGAGATAAGCTTTTGTCCGGGATTCAGCTTATCTAGCTTGTCTGAGTAGCTCTGCTCACAAGCCCCCACTGATTTGGGCAGGACCCATTACTGTTTGTATACTTCCAAAAGAACTGCACCAAGCTTTTGGATGGCCTTGCTCTGCCAGTTCACTTTAATCCACATTTCTTTCTTTGTAGCTCAGGGACATGGTGCCAAAGGAGACAACGTCTATGAATTTCACTTGGAGTTCTTAGACCTTGTGAAACCAGAGGTATGTCCTTTCTTTTCTCACTTCCCTTTCCATTTCAGGAAATAAATATGAGGAGTTTAGTGAAATAGGGGGGTAGGGGTTGTGAGGAAAAAAAAAGATAAAAACCAGAGAATATAGTTCTTTTGTTGGGAACTGAGTTCCGATTTTAGCTGCAGAGGAGTGGGAAAGACAGAGAGCCTGAGGGGAATCTGGGCTCTGCCATTTACTAGCGGTACAAACAAGTCTCTTCACTTCCGTGAGTGAGTTTCCTCATGTGTGAAATGAAGGGTTGGACTAAGAAATCCTTAGGGGCCTTTCTAGCTCTGACACTGTCTGGTGTTAGGGAAGACAGAGCAGGATGGCACTGGCAGGGAGCAGAGTTACATAAGGTAGGTGAAGGCCACGCCAAGCGCTTGCTTTCATGTGACTTGGCTACAGGGGCAGTAGAAATCAGAAAAGGTGGAGACTGCCAACCTTTAGAAAGAATGGGGAAATATCCTTGAAGTTTCCTTTCTCTCAGAACTTGAGGGAAGCTTTTCTGACAGGAAGAGAGAATCTAACAGAAGGTGTGTTTTGGGTTCTGGAATTACACTCTTATCTCCCGGGGCTTGAGCATATTGATCTCTCTGTGCAGGAGGGCTCAGTTGTTTTGGTTGGTTTAATAGTCAGCAGTGGTTTAAGGGGTAGAGAACCTGTCATGGGTCTTGCTTGAGAGGCAAAGGAAGAGGCCATGTAGAGGAAGAATGAACTGGAACAGCCTCTTGAGAATTTGAGTTTAGCTGGGAGGTTGTTCTAGGCTGACCCTTGTGATAGAGCTGTAACTGATCCAGTAAGTTCCAGCCTTGAATAGACCTTTCTAAAACAAGGGCTTGTTATCCAGGGACTGTTGACCATTCTAATTCAGTCATCTTCATGGGAAGGAGATTTGGAAGGTGAGGATGTACTGAGAGAGTGACTGGATGTCGTGCCATGCGTGGTAGAGATCTGGCAGGAGGTTCATCTAGAACCAGAACTATATGCCTTTCTTACCCCGATTTCCTCCTGTGTCCTTCACTGGACGATCAGAGAAAGACAGTGCCATTCTTACCAGTGCTTTGCTCTACCAGCCCTTGGTCTGGAGGTTCTCTTTGCATCACTCCTTGTAGGACCCGAGAAGGAAGGGGAATGACCATGCTGTGCGGCTTCCGTGCGGAGCCACACTGGCTTGGAGCAGGGGAAGGAGTCAGGGACGGGAAGGAGAGGGCGTTCTCACATTCTCACTTTCTCTTCTAGCCGGTTTACAAACTGACCCAGAGGCAGGTAAACATTACAGTACAGAAGAAGGTGAGTCAGTGGTGGGAGAGACTCACTAAGCAGGAGAAGCGCCCACTGTTTTTGGCCCCTGACTTTGATCGCTGGCTGGACGAGTCTGATGCAGAAATGGAGCTCAGAGCCAAGGTTAGTAAGGACCGTAGGATCGAGACAAATCGTAAGGAACACAACTTATTTGGAAGTTATTTGGGCCACCTCAGGTACCTATCTGGGTCTGATAAAATGAGGACAAAATTGCAAATTCAGTTAAAGACCTGGAAACATGTTTTTTTGTTTGTTTTTAAGATTTTATTTACTTATTTGATAGAGAGTGTGTGCGTGAGCGAGAGGGCACATGCAGGGGCAGGGGCAGAGGGAGATAGAGGGAGAAGCGGACTCCCCACTGAGCAGAGAGCCTGATGTAGGACTTGACCCCAGGACCCTGGGATCATGACCTGAGCTGAAGGCAGACGCTTAACCGTTTGAGCCACCCAGGCATCCCTGGAAACATGATTTTACAGAAGTACTGGTCATATGTTTTGTAGACTGTCCCTCAACTGGGGTTTGTTGGATGTTTTTCTCATGATTTAGAGAGGGTGATGGGATTTCAGGGAGGAGGACCACTGAGGTTTCATTCTTACTGTGTCACATCAAGGGTATATACTGTCAGCATGGCTTATCACTGTTGATACTAATCTTGATCATCTGGCTGAGGCGTATTCGGTTTCTCCATTGTAATGTTACTCCGCCCCCTTTCTTAACTGTACTTTTTGGATGGAAGTCACTATGTCTAGCTCATGCTTAAGGAGTGGGGAGTTACGCTTCCCATCCTTACTGCGGAGTATCTACGTACTTTATTTGGAATTCTTCTGTATGGGAGATTTGTCTGTTCTCTTCCATGTATTTATTCAGTCATTTATTTATATCCGTATGGACTGATGAATGTTTGTTTTATAGTTTGGTTTATAACCCAATACTATGTGATTTGTATGTTATTTATTTTGTTGTTCATGTTGTCCCAGCTTTGGCCATCGGAAGCTCTTTCAGTTGGCTCTTGTGTCCTTTTGACAAAGCTCTGTCATTGTGGGGCTTTTTTTTTTTTTTCTTTTGGACATCCTTAATTTCTGGCATTATAAGCTGCTCCAGGCTTATCTTATGTATTCCCTGCTCCAGCCCTAGAGTCAGCCATTCTTCAAGGAGCTCTGTTCTTTTTATTGGGGAATAGTAATGGAAACCAAGATCTGGGCTCTAGATATTGCTTCTAGATCCTCTCAGGTGACACAATGAGGAACTATATGTGTGCAGACTAGCCCATTCATATACTACCCATACCTATAAATATTTCTGTCTGTAACCATCTGTATCTATGTTGACCTAATGTGAGTTCTTACTGATGTTGGAGACATGATTTTAGCTTCTGGAAAAACTATACTAAAAATCTACAAGTCTTAAAAAAAAAATAAAACAGCGATCTATTTCCCGCCCTAAAATTCTGTTTTGTTTCTATGACTGTGACACATCTTCTGGGGGTCTTTTCCAGCTCCAAGATTCTAAGACTCTCCACTTTGTAGTTTGGAAGCCAGCTGATTGGTTGAATTCTGTGAGCACAGGATGAGCATCCTGTGGTGCTGGTGCTACCCAGTAAGGAGGAGTCAGGCTGAGGATGTCAGGCCCGAGCTAGGACGTTTGCTCCGGTGAAGCGTGAACACAGTTGGAGGAGGTGGCTTTGAGGGATTCAGATCACTTATTCAGCATGTGGACTTTTGCAAGCATCTGGGAATTCTAACCTGTGTTCTTGGAAAACTTCTGTCCAAATTCTAGGAAGAAGAACGCCTAAATAAACTAAGAATTGAAAGCCAAGGCTCCCCTGAAAGTAAGTTGCCCTGCTGCTTCTTTTTTTTTTTTTTTTTAAGATTTTATTTATTTATTCATGAGAGACAGAGAGAGAGAGAGAGAAGCAGAGGGAGAAGCAGGCTCCCAAGGAGCAGGGAGCCCGATGCGGGACTCGATCCCAGGACCCTGGGATCATGACCTGAGCCGAAGGCAGACGCTTAACCGTCTGAGCCACCCAGGTGCCCTGCCCTGCTGCTTCTGTGGTAGCTACCAGTTAACTGACGATAGAGATGGGGGTATGGAGGGGTGCGATGCGGTAGGAGAGCTAAAGTGGTGTGTGTGAGGTGATGAGGACCCCTTCATGCGCAGGGCTTACTCTGTGCACACCCACATCAGAAGCCTTCCTTTTAATGTTTCCCTTCTGTTTGGAGCCTAACATCACCTGAGGGCACCAAAGCCGGTCTAGCAGAAGGGAAGAACCATAGTTTCCTGGACTGGCCCAATGTCAGTGGCCGCAGGCCCTGCCTAGACACGTGGAAACACCACGTCGGTCCAAGGCTACACTTCCTCCAGCCTGGTGTTTTTCTCCCAGATAAGCGTGGCTCTCAACCTCAGAAACTCTATTCCTGTTTCTCTCCGTCCAACTGCTCAGAAGCAAGAAGTTCTGTGAGTGTATTGTGTTCTGGGCGACGCAGATGAGATGCAGCAGCCGTTCACTTCCTTTCCTGCTGGGGGGAAGCATCGTAGCAGGCCCTGGAGGGGTAGAGCCTGGGACTTCATCAGAGCACCTGCTCTCTCAGAGCATCCGTTCCAGGGGGCGGACCACGAAAGACTGTATAAAATGCAGGCAGAAAAGCAAAATAAAATCAAGGTTTCTCGTGTGTCCATGTATTTTCAAGTTTTAGGGACACTTATGTGGCATGCCGTAAGTAAGGAAGGGGAAAGTTTTAGAGTGGCTGTTTTCAAACTACGTCCCGTGGTCCCCAGGGGTTCCCAGGGATGCTTTGGAGGGACAGGCCAAGCAAGCGGGTCCACTTCAACCAGAGAAGTTCTGCTTGTGTTTTATGTGTTAGGTTCTGAACAAAGTTCGTTTTGAGGAGGAGGTTTCATTGCTTTAGAAAAAGATTTGAATAACCACTAATGTAGAGGAATACTCCTTTAGAAAAACAAAGAAGGGGAGAAGTTAGTGGAGGCAAAGAATAAAGATTTGAGATTAAGATTAATTTTGAGCTTGAAAATTATTTGAAATTTAAGTTAATTTTGGAGGGCGGTTTAGAGGGAGAAACTTCAAAAACGTAAAAATTCTTATATATGGATTTTTAGGACATTAGATAATGCTTTTACTGTTTTATCTCAGTTCATGAAGTTTCCTAATGAAATAAGTTCTTGAGGATGGTGAAATCTAATACATTTTTGTGGTTTTGAAGAAAAAATTTTAGTTCAGTGTTGCGAAAAGTCTGACTCTTTTGACTCCTTAGGACTAGGTTGCTTTTGATTGACCACCCTGTTTAGCTTGATTATTTGAGCATCCGCCGAGGGTTACATGCAGAATATCTGTTGCCTTGGAATAAATATGGAGCAGCAAGATCTGAGCTCCATAGCTCTTCTCTTGAGAATTATCCTTTCCTTTGCCCCACTCCTTTGACTCAACCATGACTCTAAGCTCCTTACTCCTTCCTTAACTCTGTAATTGGCTGTGTCTTCACAAGACTTAGGCTGCAGACAAAATTAACAATTCCTTATCCTCCTGCCTCTCACGCTGTACTTTTCCTTCTTCAGTTGTGTCCTCATTCTGCCCATCTCTTCCAAAGTACAGGGCAGGCACCATGTCATCTCTGCAGACTTGCCTGCTTCCCACTTCCCCAGCCGAGTGTCGTTTTCTCACCTTGAGGGTTTCCCAAGATGCTACCTGTTACTCTCTCTTGTATTACGGCTTTCAGATTGTAAATTCTTTGAGGGTGACATCAAGTCTTGACATCTTGGAATCCCACTAGTGCCCCTCAGTACCTCGCACTTGTGGGTGTTCAGTTGATTCTTGGTTAGATGCATATATGATCAAATATCAAAATTCTTTTTTTGTGTGTGTTTCTATTTCTTTGAGCTAGTTTGACCTACATGACCTTAAAAAATTGTGGGAAAGAAGAAACTGTAGATTATATGAAAATGACAAGAGTAGGAGTGGAGTGTAGCTTTATTTCCCTTCTTTAATGCCTCCTAAGATGGTCAGTCATTCTTTGCCAGAAGTAATTTTTCTCCTTGGATTTATTATGTCTGTACACTTATCCCTCAAGGCTGTGAGAGGAAAGACTGCTAAAGAAATATCTTGGAGTGCATTGTCCATAATTTCACCTTACCCCTTTCTCTTTGGGCCTAGAAGCCCAGGCTGATGCAGATTTGGGCCAGATATCTGTTTGGGAACTCAGGGCACCCAGTGGGAGAGAGGGGTTGAAGTCAACCAGGTCTGTCCCCCACCCCTCTGTTGCAGCTCTGCTTGTAACAGTTTCCTGTCTCGTTTTGCTTTTCAGCTCTTACAAGCTTGAAGAAAGGATACCTGTTCATGTATAATCTCGTGCAGTTCTTGGGATTCTCCTGGATCTTTGTCAACATGACTGTGCGGTTCTTTATTTTGGGAAAAGGCAAGCACAAAATTTCAACACTAACCTTTCTTTCTTTCTTTCTTTCTTTTTTTTTAAAGATTTTTTATTTATTTGACAGAGAGAGCAGGAGAGCACAAGCAGGGGGAGCAGCAGAGGGAGAGGGAAAAGCAGGTTCCCTGCTGAACAGAGAGCATGACGCAGGGCTCAATCCCAGGCCCCTGGGACCATGCCCTGAGCCTAAGGCAGATGCTTAACCGACTGAGCCACCCAGGCGCCCCAACACTAATGTTCTTTTGTCAGTAGTTTGGCTTACTACCCACCAAAGGTGTCAGCAGTACCCTGCCTTTGGTATTAATAATAACCCCCCCCGTTTGTGTAGCAGTCACGCCTTTCATTGTACGTCCGTGTCTCTGAGTTCCCTGGGCCTTGTGAAACAAGCAGGCTGGAGAGTGTGTCCATTTAACAGGTGAGGAGACAGGCTTAGAACTGGTCCACGTTCACACGGCTGGCCAGAGGCCCACCGTGGGCTTGCATTCCTTTCTCTGCTCACTACATGGAGTTCATTTATAACCAGATAAACTTGCGTGGTACTTTCAGTGCCAGAGTTAATGCAGATCCAAAAGGGATCGCGCCCTTTGGGAGCCTAAGTAGATGGACTCAAATGGACTATTCCAAAACTGAATGAAAAGACTATCATAAAGATATTTGTTCTTGATAAATTAATTTGTGTGTTTTTTAAAACTAATTTGTATATTTAACAGAATTCTGGCAAAAAGTAAATGACAGTGGAAAATTTTTTAGAATGTGTGCTGAAGTATTCTGAACATAATACATACATACATAACACGTACATACTTGTATTATGAACAATAAATAGGTAATAAAATTTGGGGGAAGAAAGGGTAATGGGAGAGCACTTTCTCTGATATGAAAGAATGATATTTCAAGAATGATAATTAAATAATATAGCATTAGTATAAGAAGAGAATATCAATAGAGCAAATTAGGTGGTCCAGAAATAGCTCTTACATTATATATATTATATATAACATATATATAATATACATAATATATAAATCTATCTATCTCCCAATTATATATACAATATAAAAGGAATCATGAATCAGTGGAACGGGAAATATCCAATACTTTTTTATTGGATGGGAATTCTAACAATGTTTCCAGGGAAAATTGGTTAGGTTTGGGTGCATGAGGAAGGCAAGGAATCTCTTTGACTCTTTTCCTCACACTGTGTACAAAAATAAATTCCCCCAAAGGATTTAAGATCCTATATCAGAAATTTAAAACATAACAAGATACAAGTAAATGTTTATAAAAATCTCATGTGGAAGGTTCGGACTTTCTAAGCTTAAAAGAGAAGAAACCATAAAGAATAAGGTCAATATATTTGACTACATAAAGTATCTAAATTCCTGTGTATTTAAAAATATCCCAGCTAAGACAACACTCAAGATTAAGAGTATATTGAGGTTAGTAGCATGGGGAGGGAGGGTTGGTGGAAAATTGCAACAAATACTAACAGGGGTTGATTACACATAAAGAATTGGTTACAAATTGATCTAAAAACATAGAGACTCCATGGAATAGATAAATAAACAGAAGTCATGTGCAGGCAGTTCCTAAGAGGTAGTAAAACCAATTATATACAGAAAAAATGTTTAACTCAATAATGATGAAGAAAATAAAAATATGGTTTTTGTCTGTCAGTTTTGCAAAGTTAAAAAAAGATACCTATTTCAAGAGGACATATGCTAAAGTAGACACACCAGTGGCTACTGGGAGGGTGTATGAGCACAATAATTCTTGGAAAATCATTTGGCAAAGCTCATCAAGACACCTAACTGTTCATATTCTTGAACCTGGTTATTTAACTTCTGGAAGTATGTTCTAAAGAAATCACTGAAACTACCAAAAAAGCTTTTTCAAAAGGTACACATTGTGGCATCATTTATATTAGTGACAAGTTAGAAGCTACCTAGATGCCCATCAACGAGGGCTTACTTTAGAATATTCGTTCAGTGGAATGTTGTGAAGCAAATATAAAGTATTTAAAGAGTTTATAGTAACATGGAGAAATACTTATGATAGGCTAAAAAAGTAAGATAAATTTGTTCTTCCAGTTTCATCACATCATATAAAATGGGGAAAAAACCGAGCCAATACATGCAAAAGATCGAAAGGAATGCACCATTTGAAAATGGTTTGATGTGGATAATTTAAAAATTTGTCCTTATTTTGTACAAGAAATAGGAAAAATATAAGTATAATGGAAAATATAAGCTCTATTTTGAAAAAGGAAAAAATCCTATAGTCTATTTTATTTTTTAGTCCTAAATTTTCCCATCTGAGGTTTGTAGTAGGTGAATTGCCTTTAGCTCTAAAGTCACTTCAAAGAAGTGCATGCTGTTTGTCCAGCCTTCTTAACACCTTAGAATTCTGCAAAGCACAGCAGCAGGCTAGTAAAGAACTTTCCAAATGCCTAGTGTCTTAGAGTCTCATGTGACCAAAGGTCCACAGATGAGTTACTTGAAAAAAGGCAAGTCTCAGACCTGGGTTTTTCTTACTGTGGATTGATCACAAGTCCCATGGAATCAATAGGGACACGCAAGTACCTAATCATTTAATTTAACATCGTTGGATTCTCCGTGTTCCTGTGCAAACCTGCAAGCCATTAGGTGATCTAGTCCAAAAGCTCCTAAGTTATCTGGGTCATGTGTTTAAGCTGCTTGGATTTGTCATTTCTATTTTGGCTCTCAACCTCTTACTAACCATCTTCTGGAATGGAGCTGCTGGCTTAATTCTTCCCTTATCAGGCGTCAGAAACGGGGTAAGGACCTGGTGCCCGGCACCCAGTTTGCCCTTTGCAATTTTCTCCTTTTGAATGAAGGGTGTTGGTAAATGGCAAATCCCCACCTGTGCTTGGTTTTTCATGTAAACATGTACTTGCTAAACTTTTTATGCTAAGGAAACACTAGCAAACTCTTGGGCTTATGGAGAAATTCTTGAGCTTACCTAGCTCTCTATTAAGGAATACTCTTTTTAAAAAATAAAATTAAAAATTTTTTTCTAATTATAAAAACACGTTAATCACAGAAAAATCAGAAAATAAAGACTTAAATAAAACAAAAGACTCTACCGTAATCCCATCTATGAGAGCAACAGATTCTCGGCACCTTGGTGTATGTATATCCTTCCAATCGACTAGACTTCCTTAGGAACAACGGACAATTACTGATAAGGAATTGTGAGATTAATGGCAAATTGTTTTTAAGGATTTTCTTTTTTTTTTTTTTAAGATTTTATTTATTTGCGAGAGAGAGAATGAGAGACAGAGAGCATGAGAGGGGGGAGGGTCAGAGGGAGAAGCAGACTCCCCGCCGAGCAGGGAGCCTGATGCGGGACTCGATCCCGGGACTCCAGGATCATGACCTGAGTCGAAGGCAGTCGCCCAACCAACTGAGCCACCCAGGCGCCCCCTTTTTAAGGATTTTCATGTATCCTGCCCCAAAGGGTATACTGTATTATACTACCACTATTAGTAGTATCCCACATCCCATTAACATGAGTGCCTTTCATTACTTAAAATGGTTCTTTGTTTTCAAATCATAAAAGTAAATGTGCTGATTTAAGCCAGTTTGGAAAGTGGGGGAAACCAGGGTGGTGGAGGTGTAGGGGGAGAGAAGGGGAGGTGAATAAGTCATTGTCCATCACTATTAATATAGCCGTGCAGGGGCGCCTGGGTGGCTCAGACGGTTAAGCGTCTGCCATCGGCTCGGGTTGTGGTCCCAGGGTCCTGGGATCGAGCCCCGCGTTGGGCTCCCTGCTCGGCGGGAAGCCTGCTTCTCCCTCTCCCACTCCCCCTGCTTGTGTTCCCTCTCTAGCTGTCTCTCTCTCTCTGTCAAATAAATAAAATCTTAAAAAAAAAAAAATATAGCCGTACATTGGGGCACCTGGGTGGCTCAGTCGGTTAAGCATCTGCCTTTGGCTTGGGTCGTGATCCCAGGAGTCTGGGATCAAGCCTGATGTTGGGCTACCTGCTCAGCTGGGAGCCTATCTCTCCCTCTCCTCCCTGCTCATGTTCACTCTTGCTATCTCTGTCTCTCACAAATAAATAAAATCTGTAAAAAAAAAAAAAAAAAAAAAAAAAAATATATATATATATATATATATATATATAGCTGTACATTTCCTTTTAGTTTTTCTCCTATACTTAAACATTGTAATCCTACTGTGTACACCATTTTCTGTCTTGTTTTAAAAACAAAATTAAAAGAATTTTAATGTTACTAAAATCCTTTGTAACTGTCATATTAGAAATCGGATTTCGGGCACCTGGGTGGCTCAGTTGGTTAGGCGACTGCCTTTGGCTCAGGTCATGATCCTGGAGTCCTGGGATCGAGTCCCACATCGGGCTCCCTGCTCTGCGGGGAGCCTGCTTCTCCCTCTGACCCTCCCCCATCTCGTGCTCTCTCTCTCTGTCTCATTCTCTCTCTCAAATAAATAAATAAAATCTTTAAAAAAAAAATAGAAATCGGATTTCTATGCCTGAATTGAAACAAGGATGTAAAATCAGAGCAAAGCCACAAGATCTAATTTTTGTTCACCATGTGCCAAATCTTTTTTTTTTTAAAGATTTTATTTATTTATTTGAGAGAGAGAGAATGAGAGACAGAGAGCATGAGAGGGAGGAAGGTCAGAGGGAGAAGCAGACTCCCTGCCGAGCAGGGAGCCCGATGCGGGACTCGATCCCGGGACTCCAGGATCATGACCTGAGCCGAAGGCAGTCGCTTAACCAACTGAGCCACCCAGGCGCCCCGACCAAGTGCCAAATCTTAAGTCACAGCTTTGTGTTTTCCAAATGGGAGGTCCTCATTTTTCAAAGATTTATCCAGGAGAAACGCCACCTTAAAGTGAATCCCCTTAAAACGGACACCAGAATTTCATTGTAAATGGTGACAAAAAGATTTGGTTGGGATTTTGTCTTGAAAAGGGAGATTTAAAGTTATGAGAATAAGTTTTTTTAACTTATATGTAGCAAAATTTAAATTGTAAATGTAAGTTTGCATTAATTCTTCTGAGAAAAGAATTAGTCCAATTTTGAACTCAATTACTGGTGGAATTTTTCTGGCAAAATTACATAATAGTACTATATACCATTCTTCATTTCACATTTGACTTTGTAGCAGGATTGTAAAGTGGATTATTTCTGCAAAAATATTAGAGGGTTTCTTTAAGTTTTTATTGCAAGGGCCTCTTATTCAACTGATGTTTATTTTTTATTTTTTTTAAAGATTTTTATTTATTTGAGAGAGAGAGCGAGCATAAGTAGGGGGAGCAGCAGAGGCAGAAGCAGGCTGCCTGCTGAGCAAGAAGCCCGCTGCGGGACTCGATCCCAGGACCCTGGGATCATGGCCTGAGCCGAAGGCAGATGCTTAACCGACTGAGCCACCCAGGCGTCCCTTTACTTTGCCTTTTAAAATGAGGACATACATAACCAGTAGAGTTTCCTATTCAAGACCTCACAGGCCTGTTCCCCTCCAGCTTAGTTTGGATAGTAAATTTGAATCTGGGTGGCTGATTAGACTTTTCCTTAAATTCCTTTCATGCAAGTAGGTACATAGTTTGAGAAATAATTCTCTTGGAATTTGCCGTTCGATTTACCCTTAATGTGTATTTGTCCCATAGAGTCCTTCCATGACACATTCCACACCCTGGCCGACATGATGTATTTCTGCCAGATGCTGTCAGTTGTGGAAACCATCAACGCGGCAATTGGTGTCACTAAGTCACCAGTGACGCCTTCTCTTATCCAGGTACTGAACAGTTGACCTCAGATCTCAGTAGTTAGTAGGTACGCCACAATTTGCTGGGAAGTCACAATGAGTAAGAATCTCTCTTTGCACGGGAATAGCATCATTTTCTCTGAAAAAGGAAAACTTGAAGCCCAGGGATATTTTCCAAAGTAGACTTTTGCCATTTCAGGTCTGGTTGGTTTGTGTATAGTATCTTCATGAAATCACAACGTTATAAAAAGGGCTTTAAAACCGGGGAAACTTGATTCTCAAGCAGGAGCAGAAAAACTTACCCACAATCTTCTTATGTAAAGATGTGCTTGGTCTCCTCCCAACGTGGGTAGGTGAAGGCGATGCAATCCTAGGAGCTCTTTTCACTTCGGACTTTCTTCCATATATGAAGGGGACTCTTTTGACTGGTGTGGGGATACCCCCCTCCCTTGATACATCTATGTTGTTTCCTAATATTTGGAAGATTGCTATCAGGAACGGGTCATCAAAGTCTTTTAACTTCCTTGCCCTATTTTCTAACTGTGTGATTATATACTATTAAACCCCCCCACTCCCCACCCAGACTCAGGGGGCAACAGGTGATTGCTTTAGCTTGGTCTCTTCTGGAGTTCTGATAGTTCTACCCTTTTCTGGGATACCAGCCCTGGCATTCTGATAGTATCAGTTGTATGGTAAAGAGTGTTAATATAATAGCCTTGTTACTCCTGGGTTTTCTGTTCTTGGAGAGAGGCTGTTTTGTTCAGTCTAAAAAATAAGTGGATAGTGAGGGGCCCACTAATGTGGAATAATACTTTTTGTATGTCAAGGACTAGCACAGATAAGCATGAGACTAGAATTTCTAGGGTATGATGGAAGGGAGGGGTTCAGTATTCTCACGTTGCTCGGCTCCAGGGAGTGCCATTCATGGAGAATGCAGCGTGAGCGGAGCCTCGTGGAGTCGGGCATGCGACTGCAGCTCGGAAGCGTAACAAGGAGTAAGAAACAAGTCACAGAATAAAAATAAGTTGTATTTCAGAAAGTTTAAAAACAGGCAAAGTGCAACAGTATACTATTTAGAAATAGGTACATAAGCAGGAAGCCTATAAAGAGAAGCAATGGAATGGTTAACACAAGATAGTTGTGTTAATGGTCTGGTTAAGAACAGACCATTACCAGTGGGCGGCTGCCAGACTGGTAATGGTCTGGTTCTTAACTTGGGTTATGCAGACACAAATGTTCATTCGGCAGTACTCTTCACGCTGTGTTTGAATGTGTGTGTTTTTGAAAATACACTATTCGTGATGATCTATTTACACACATATACACAGTCTATTCAGAAAGACTGGTTTGGGTAACCTTAACTTGTTCCAAAACTGGAACAGAGGTTTAAACTTGCTGAGCTCAGTCTTTTTTTATTATTTTTAAATTTTTTAAAGTAACCTCTACCCACAATGTGGGGCTTGAACTCACGACCCCGACACCAAGACTCGCAGGCTCCACTGACTGAGGCAGCCAGGTGCCCCTCAGTCTTTTTCTATTTACCCTGAATTTAGTGGGGCTAGGTTTCAGGTAACACATTTATATAGTTTTTGTAGAATATATTTTTAAACTTTTCCCTCTCTTTTGGGTTCTTTTAATAGCTTTGTGGAAGAAATTTCATTTTGTTTATCATCTTTGGCACCATGGAAGAAATGCAAAACAAAGCTGTGGTTTTCTTTGTGTTTTATTCGTGGAGCGCAATTGAAATTTTCAGGTGGGTAGAAATGCCAGCATGGTGGTTTGAACGCTTCTCCTTTCTCTGGAGCAGCTCTCTTCTGGAGGGAGTTTTACTCAAAGTCTCATTTGGTTTGAGATTAAGGTTCCCTGTGTGGAGAGCTCTAGCTGCATCTGTGTGCTCTGCAAAGGAGGCATGTTTTTTTAAAGCAGTCATTGGATCATAGTATCAGCCTGGGCACTAGGGAGCAGAGGGAGTCGAGAGGTGCAGAGAAGTGAAAAGACCCATCTTACCCTTCAGGATTTTGCTGTCTTGTCGGAAAGAGGACTCAACTGCATGGAAAAATTTTGAAAGGAGAAGAAACATGGGATTGAAGGAGTAGTCAGGCTGGATGGAACTTGTGAAGACCAACCTTATAGAAGGAATGATAGAAATAAATCTTCTACAAGATTACTCAAGTTTGAATCAACCTCTTATCTGATTCTGCCATTCTCAGTTGTCAGTAGAAGAAATATCTTAAAAAAAAAGATCCAATTAAAGTAGAGGTACTCTTCTCTACCAGACCTAACATATTCCACTTCTTTTTTGGTCAGGTGGAGCAGTGGTTTTGCAGATTGACTCCTCAGCTCTAGGTCTGGGGATATTTTGGCAAAGTTAATAGCTGAAAGGGAGAAGAGACAGTAGCAGTCCTAGGTTGTGTCTGAACTGTGGTCTGAATCCCATAGTATATTAATACAAAGGTGAAAGAGATTATAATTACTTAATGTTAACTCTGGGAAGAAAAAATTCTTTTTTGTGTTACCTCTTTATTTAAATAGAGTATATCTGATTTTAGATTAGGGGTCTTTTGTATACTTTAATTTTGGAGTTTGTTTTGTTTTTGAGAGAGAGGGAGAGAGAGCAGGGGAAGTGCACAGAGAGAGAATCTTAAGCAGGCTCCATGCCCAGCATGGAGCCCAATGCAGGGCTTGATCTCATGACCCTGAGATCATGACCTGAGCTGAAATCAAGAGTCAGACACTTAACTGAGCCATCCAGGCGCCCTGTTTACTTTGATAACATTCACTTATCTGGAGATAAATTGTCAAGGTGTCTGTCATCCTTACCTACTTAGAACATAGATCAGAACTAGTAATAAAGGCAAAAAGCTTTTGAGCATTCATTCCATAAACTGAACTATTCCAAAGAGGGTTCCTATAGGACCTAAACTTAGTCTACCATCAAAGAGAGTTCACATCCATTGAAAATTGGGGGAAGAATGTGATGGGAGTTTGTGGGTAGATAGCCCAGGATTATCATTCTGTTCTGAAGAAGCCATGTGTGGCCAATTGTGAAATTCTATTTCTTGAATGATGTTCTAGAGCTGCATTCAGGACCTGAAGTGGCTTTTCACATCCGAATTCCTTATTTCCAATAGGTACCCCTTCTACATGCTTTCCTGCATTGACATGGATTGGAAGGTGCTCACATGGCTTCGTTACACTGTGTGGATTCCCTTTTATCCTCTGGGATGTTTGGCAGAAGGTACTTTCAAGAACACTAGGTTTTACAAGCTTAGTTCCAAAGGATAGCTAAGCTGATAGGCCATGGCTTGCTTCCTTCCTCTGCCAGCCTTAGTCTGATACACAGGTGTTAGACTTTTTAAGACTTTCTTTCTAGTGGCCTCCTTCCATAATACTCCTGGTACCCAGACTATTCCAGGGAAGTAGCTCGTTTTTGTGAGGTTTGGAAGCTGTGCGTTCATGTGTTGCATGCTTCCTATTTATATGGTATTTAGAATTTTTCCAAAGCAGGTTCATATTAATGACTTCATTTAATTTTGACAGACACCTAGTGAGTGAGTCAGGTAGGGAGTTTTCTCCCCATTTTATAGAATAGAGAACTAAAGCTCAGTGCTGTCAAGATGAATGTTCCTCATTCATCTTGTTGTCAGCTTGGAGGCTCATCGCTTATGAAAACTAGGGGGAGAACTAGAATAGGCATGAGCCCTATGTACTAAGGGGAAGGAACCATTTTCTGCACACCCAGAAGTGACACTGGGGGGGGTAGAAGCTTCTCTCACTGGTTGGCACTGTATTTCATATGCTTCTGACAGGTTCTTGTTTCTGCTTTTAGCTGTCTCAGTGATCCAGTCCATTCCAGTATTCAACGAAACAGGAAGATTCAGTTTCACGTTGCCATATCCAGTGAAAATCAAAGTTAGATTTTCCTTTTTTCTTCAGATTTATCTTATAATATTATTTTTAGGTAAGTATTTGCTCTGTAATAGACTTTTTCCTGTCACTTCTTAGAGGGTAGAGTTAAATGATTCAAAGCTTTCAAAGCCTTTATTAGGATTTTTATTTCCAGAAGAGTAGTATAGAGTTAGAGAAACATTATTTTATACAACAGGCCCATGAGGAGAAAATGCTATGTATTTCTTCCAAATCACCAGTGGTTGAGTTGTCTTCTTGGTATGCTCTTGGGTCACTGGGAATTCACCATATTTCATGTTTAAAACAATATAGAAGAAGCTCTTTTAAAGTAGAATAAGAAGCACATTTTAATTTTACTAATTTCATTGATACATTCCTTATCCAAAGTTTACAGAAGTGGTAATACCACTGACAGCAAGGAAGGAAGAAGGCAATCAAGGCCTCTGAGCAGCCAAGAGATGTCATAAAGCTTCTACCTAATAACAGGAAAGCCCCGCCCCGCCCCACTACTGTAAAACCAGCTTCTATATTAATTTATATAAAAATCACAAATCTTTGCCTTAATTCATAAAAACTAAGAACTAGAAGAAGTAAACCTAATTATTGCAAATAAAGCCTCCCTAATCATAAGGACTGTTTAGATAAAGTTCTAATGCATTTTTAAAAAAAGATTTTATTTATTTGGCAGAGAGAGAAAGTGAGCAAGCACAAGCAGGGGGAGCAGCAGAGGGAGAGGGAGAAGCAGGCTTGCCCGCTGAGCAGAGAGTCTGATGTGGGGCTCGGTCCCAGGCCCCTGGGATCATGACCTGAGCCGAAGGCAGATGCTTCACCAACTGAGCCACCCAGGCGTCCTTAGTTCTTTTTTTTTTTTTTTTTTTTTAAGATTTTATTTATTTTTATTTGAGAGAGAGAGAATGAGAGAGAGGGAGTACATGAGAGGGGGGAGGGTCAGAGGGAGAAGCAGACTCCCTGCCGAGCAGGGAGCCCGATGCGGGACTCGATCCAGGGACTCCAGGATCATGACCTGAGCCGAAGGCAGTCGCTTAACCGACTGAGCCACCCAGGCGCCCTCAGGCGTCCTTAGTTCTAATGCATTTTAATATAATTTATATATTTCTCTCTGTTTTAGTTCACAATGATCTTCAGGTAGCCCTAAATAAGTATGGCTGGCTGGTCTTCTAGCAACAGGATATGACAGCAGATAGTGTATTAGGAGCTTAAGACAACAAATGTTTATTACTCACATGGCTTCTGAGGGTCAGAAAGCAGCCTAGCTGGGTGGCTCAGAGTCCCTCCTGAGGTAGTCAGGCTGTCAGCCCGGTGGGGGCTGCAGTTTCTGCAGTCTTGACTGAGGTTGGAGGATCTGCTCCAAGCTCACGTAACTGTGAACAGGAGGCTTCAGTTTCTTGCCACAGTACTTTTCCATGTGGCTGCTCGGGACACGGCTTCCCCCAGAGCAAGTGGTGTGAGAGCCAGAAGCCACACTGCTTTTTTGCCTTTAAAAAAAATGTATCTACAGGGACGTCTGGGTGGCTCCGTCGGTTAAGCGTCTGCCTTTGGCTCAGGTCATGATCCTGGGGTCCTGCGATCGAGCCCCAGGTTGGGCTCCTTGCTCAGCGGGGAGCCTGCTTCTCCCTCTGCCTGGAGCGCCCCCTGCATATGCTCTTCCTCTCTCTGACAAATAAATAGCATCTTTTAAAAAAGTATCTATTTTTTATAGAAATATATTTGATATGTAACATTGTGTACATTTAATGTATACACCATGTTGATTTGACTCATTTATATATTGTAATATGAGTACCATTGTAGATACGACTCACACGTTTATCATGTCCCCACTGCCTTTTATCACCTAATCTCAGAAGTGACATACCATCACTTTTGCTGTATTGTTGGTTACACAGACCAACCTGATACAGTATGGGAGGGGATACACAAGGGTATGAGATACCAGGAGGTAGGATCATTGGGGGCCATCTGGAAGGCTAGCTACCCCAGTGAGAGGAAGACCACAAAAAGTAAATGCAAGAAGCCAGAAAGCTCAGTTCATGTAGCACTGGGGGACAAGAGCCCTGCACCCTTAGGAGCCACTCAGGGTAGCAGTGCATGGCAGAAGCACAGTTAAATATTACACATCATGGGCATAGATCATTTGCCAAAGGTTTTTTGGGTTTTTTTTGGGTCAAAGGTTTCATCCAATTTCTCCTTTCCTATTTCAGAAAGGCTATAATTTCTTTCAGATAGCTTTCTAACCAAAATATGTTAAAATGTTTGGCCCTTGAAGGGAATATGCTTCAATTTGGAAAATGCACTCATTAAGAACTCAGTAAGAGTTCTTTACCTCTGTTACTGGATAAACCTAGTGTTACTGCAACCAGGCTCCATGAGGTGTGCATACTGAATGTGTTAAAGAGGACTAAGTATTGGAAAGACCCTTACTAGACAAGTTAGAAGGGCAGAAGTATTTTAATGTGCATTAACCCTACTGGCTTTTCCTTGTGTTATGTTGTTGTACACTCTAATTTACAAAGTTTTATACTCCTATTTAGTTTGCCTATAATGTAGTTGTTCTAATTCTTCAGAATGAAATCTTAAATTTGTGTAATTTAGAAGCAGTACTACACCCAGTTACGTTTGCATATAGATCAAAGTGCTTTTGTAAACATACATTCTCTCAATGAAAATAGGTGTTTTTAACCTTGTACAATGAGGAAACTGAGGTGAGGCTAAGGCACAGAACTAGTTAGTGGTCAAGTAGGATTGAACGTTTTTTCTGACGCTGAAAATCCTGCATTTTCTAATTTACTTCCTAGAAAAGTGTTTCATACCTTTTAGACTATTGCTTAATACATGTTACTGTGTAGCCTTGAATTAAAAATTGGGTTGTTTTTATACTTTAGATTTATAGATTTCATTTTATGTAAATCCTCCCTTGAAAGAACAAAGGAAAACTGAACTCTAGTTAATGAAATGTTTAGGGGTGAAGTATACTGATGTCTGCAGCTTACAGTGAAATGCATCAAAAATGAGATGGGAATGAGCAGGTGACAAAGTGAATATAATAAAAAGTTAAAGTTTAGATCTTAAGTGTTGGTTCACTGTACAGTATTTTACTCTTTTTGTATGTTTGAAAATTTTCACATTAGAATATGGGAGAAAATCAAACAGTAAACCCACCGGGAAACAAGCAAGTGGTGTCTTGTGCATCGATGAGAACTTGGTCAGAGTTGTGATTCCCCAGCGCCCTGCAGGAAGCAGAGTGCCGTGGGCGAGGATAAGCAGCCAGCTAGAGACTGTCCCTGCCCCAAGAGCTTCTGGTTAGGAACAAAGACAAAGATTGCCTTTTCTCATTGCCTTTTTCTTTTTCAGGGTTGTACGTAAATTTCCGTCACCTTTATAAACAGCGCAGGCGGCGCTATGGACAAAAAAAGAAAAAGGTCCACTAAAAAGATGTAGATGACATCTTGCCAGTTTGAGCCTAATCTATAATTCTTACAGTTTTACCTTCTTGTACTGATGTAAAAGTTTTTTTTAAAGTTAAATGATTAAATTCTCAGGCTATATTCCCTTTCCCCCCAGTAACATTCCTGAATTTACAGAATTATCTTAGCGTAGTACTTGCATGACATGGATTCCTGATATCTGATGACAGGTTTGTTCTCGTGTGTTCCATTAACAACAGCAAGAGACTCAGCCCTACCCCCATGCACTCCTTGTCCAGTTGCTCTCACACGGGCCAGAGGTCCTGCTTCAGTGCCCTAACCGTACCAGGTACCGGCCATTCTTACAGTTGGCACTGTTTATTTCAGCTGTTGCTCGGGGAAAAAAAAGCACTGTTGCCTCTGCAGGAGGCTGTGAAAGTGATTTAGGCAGGACCTTACACCTTCTGTACCCAAGGGGTTGTCTGTTAAGTGGGGTGGCATTGATAAAACATTTCTGAGTCTGAGTGGGGCTAGAGAACACCTAGTACCTCTGAGCGTCTTTTGGCTTCTACCACCACCTGTCACAACAGTCCTTACCTGTGTGCACACAGAGGAGGCACAGAATGACCTGGGAGAAACCAGTCAGAACCTTGGAACACCACGGTCACTTACTTCATTTCTAGCTAAATCAGAACGACCTTCAACACTAAAGAAAGATGAAACATTAGTTTAGAAAACCGTGAGATTTTAAGAGTTCCAACCCCAGATGGCTACAGGTGTCAGAAGGGTCAAACGGGCAGTAAGACAGCTGCTGGAGTGTGGCCTGCGGCAACCCCAAGCGGATGCAACACGCCTGCAGACCAGGCCTAGGCTGTGCACATACATCAAACGGCTCTCTTCCTCTGCGCTGGCCGAGTCCATTTCCTTGTAACCTGTCAGTGACTGGCGGAACTGACCTCAGAAACGCCTGCCTTTGTTCTCCTGTTGTTTCACTGGTCTGCTCTCGGAGAGGGAAAACAGTGAGAACTTTGGCGGGAGAAGCTTAATAAAAGCTTCCTGGCGGGAAACCCACCCACAGAGGAACTGAGAAAAATGTAGACATTGTGAAGTTTGGCTATTGTCAAAAATATTGTTTCCTCTAAAACATTCCAAGTTAAGCCAGTAAAATATGTGTTAGAAGTAATGCTTGTGTAAAAGAATTTAAGAGCATGGTAGTTCTGTTCTGCCATTCCTGTTGTTCTTGGGGGAGAGGAGACACCATGAGCTACGCTGTTTCTCTGAGCCCGATACAGAAACTTGGTTTGACTTAAAACATCAGATTAGCATAGGCTGGCTGATTTTTTTTTTTTTTTTTTTTTTTTTACAAGTTCATTGCACTGAAGGGTATCTTGCATGTCTGTAACTTCTGTCAACACTTGTTTGTGTTAACTTCTGATGTTCTTTCACCTGACTTTGTTTATTTGGACAGATGAGCTTTGCAGTATATGCTGCATCTTTGTGGCAGATTCCTGTATTCTTAGTGATTGTTATCAACTATTGCTGAGAAAGCAAAACATTGTGTATTTCTATTAAACATTTACAATCAAAATCCTAACAACTTGTGTTCAAAGATCATTTAGTCTGATAGGTTTTCAAGTTGTTAATGATAAAGTCCTTTGTTCAGAAAAAATATATAGCATGGTAAAATGTTAAATTCCGCATGGGAAAATGGTTGCTTGGGGGTGAAGCCTGCGGGAGGGATAACCCCAGGAAGTCCACAGAGCAATCTGAAAAGCATTGATGACAGAAAGCTCGGAGAAGTTACCTGACTGGCCTAATGTCATGATGAACTGGTACCGTAACTGACTACAGTGATCAGTCAGAAACCACTTGGGTGGAACCTGGCTTAGGCAGAGACCTAACCAGTGTCAGAAACAAGGAAGTTCGCATGGAACCCAAGGACCGCTCAGGATTTATGAATCTGTGTCACTTAGGAAGTTGATTACATTCAGGTGATAGGACAGACTGAAAGGCAAAAACCCATTAGTTTCCCAGTGAATCTATTTTATAGAAAATCAAGTATTTAATTTTCATTAAAAAAACCCAAAACTTGAAGTGGGAATCATTTTATACATTTATGGTTGCTGTTTAAAAGTCTGTATCTCAAGACATACTAAAAGCACCAAAGGGTTACCATCAAGTTTTTGCCCAAGTTCTAAGGACAGTTCTGAAACTTAATGGTATTGGGCTTGTATTTAGCAAATCCCAGACAGTTTAGGCTGCTCATTCCAAGGACGGAAGCTGGAAAATGTCCTTACAGTTGGGAGAGGAGAGGAGAGAGAAGGTGCCTTTCAGGAAGCCAGAGAACCCTTGCTGATTGGGTTTCCTGAGGAAGTGGGGAGAGCTCTGTGCTCATCAGTCCTTTAAGATTCTCAGAAGATGTGCCCACCGTGGGAGGAACAATGATGTTTTGGGCTTAAAGACTCAGCCCCAGAAAGCTAAGGTCAAAGCCCAAGCAGCCGACCAGCCTTCAGAACCCTCCTCAGATTCTAGCAGAGTACTGAAACCAGCAAGTGGTGCTTCTGAGGCAGCCTCAGGAAGGTCTTCGGGGGGCTCTTGCAGAGGTGAATAAATTGGAAAGTTTTTACCCTACGTCATTTTCACCTGCAATGAAAAAAGCAGGAAGGCTCCCAAAGTCCGCTTCACATTCTTTCAGTGCTGCTGCCGGAGAAGTCTGTGTGCAAAGGCGTGATGTTGTGCTCGTAGCCGGCATACTCGGAGCCGCCGGTGCCGGCCAGCTTGAGCTGCTGCGCGGCGTGCGTCAGCTGGAAGGCAGCGTCCGGGTGCGCTGTGTCGGGCAGCAGCGTGCACTCCCTTTCCAGCATGTCGGCCACCCCTTTGAGCAGGTCCAGGAAACCAAATGCCAGGGCAGCCTTTCGCAAACGGTTTAGCTCCTGAAACAAGATTAAAAAAAAAAACAACAACCCACCAATGTTCCTGAAATGCATTTTCCTTGTCACATACTTTCTAAGTCCTCAACTTAAACTACGTTTTTCTTGATCCCCAAACTTAAGTGAGCATTTTCACAGGAGAACAAGTGCTTGTACAGAGACACCAGTAACAAGAGGGTGTGATGACATGAGAGTTCCTCTACAGGTGATCAGAAAGCTGGCTGATCGAAACACAGGTGGTCACCACCACAGCCGATGAGCGCTTACACCAAACACGATGAGACGCTTCGCACACATTTCATTCACTCCTAACTCTCAGGAGGATGACTTTTCCCATTACTCAGGCATGGAAAAGGCTAGTCCCAAACCTCAGAGGGCTCTGAACCCTCCGGTGCCTTCTCTCTGGCTGGGCCTCAGACCGAACAACAGTGAACATGTTTGGAGGCTCTGGAGGATGCAAGAAGTCTGACCTGAAAGACTGCCATGAAAAGAAGGATCGGGTAGTAGACGGAAGCGGAGAAATACAAAGAGCCCCATCATCAACCACTTAGCGGTGCGATCTAGGCCAGTTGTGTAGCCTCTCTGGGTCTCTGGTCTCATTTATAAAGCAAGGATGACCTCTTGTTTGCCCACTGCAGGGGCTGACGCAGGTGCCTGGCAGAGGCCCTTCCACAGCCCATATGTGGGATTCCATAAAGCCAGAAAAGAGAAGTGGGTTTTCTGACCACCTCTCTCCTATCATCTGTTAACAAGTGAAAAGTTCAGAAGAAGGCCAAAGTACAAGTGTGCCTTCTTCAGTAGACAGGTGACGACTGTAGGGGAGAAAGGGATTACAGCCAGGAGTGGTCATCAAGGGCCTGTGTGAACTATGGGCTTCATGGGGAGGGAGGGCATGGCTGGCTGAGCAGCTCTCTGGACTCTGATTAAGATTGCTCTTGCTTGATTTCGCCAGCCTGCCACATAATTAGGTTTGAAGACAACAGTGACATAAAGGTAATGAGATAACACCCAGACAAAGTGGCACGTATGTTCTCCAGAAGAGATGCTAGCCTGGGGTAGACTGTGTGCACCACCAAATACTAGTAGCTGGGCTACAGCTCACAACACAGCATGCCTCACACCGCCGCTTAATTTCAGCCAAACACCAGATGGAAAGGGAAGAAACAAGGTGTTTACTTAAACGCACCCCCAACTCCATCCACTAGTTATAACTTTATTCCCTCCACCAATAGTTCTGGATTATCTAGGGAGGGTTCCGGAGGGCCCTCCTTTTGCAATTCGTAAAAGTACAATTTTAGTAGTCATTCCTGGAAGCAGCTTCTCTGGTAGAGTAAGAATGTTTTGGGAAATCATCCTCCCGGGAAGTCCCCCTGGTTGTCTGGGGTTAGACTGGATACGCCTATGAGAGTGGTGAGGAGAGTTCAGGGCTTTGACCCATAGGTTCTTTTGACTCCTTCCCTCAGCCATTCACAGCAGCACCAAGACAGAGGAGCCTTGTGCACAGAACCAGGCCACTTAAGCACTTCTGATTCTTGGATTTTAGGGCAGCAGTGGACCTATCATTGCTATTGACTTTAACAATGAAAACACTGAGGCACAAGCCAAACATTTCTAATTCCTGTCCATGTTCATACTCTTCACTATTGTGAATGATTTATTTTTGGCACACATCCCAGGGCCCACTCTCTTCCACTATAATTCTGATAGTCTCACCTTATAGAATGTCTGTGTTTTTTCAGGTAATTTCCTTGCATTTCTTAAAATCTTCTGTACATCTGTCTATCAAGGGTAAAAAGATTTCAGCATTAGGATTCTGTGGTAAAAGGGGAAAGAATACAAAAGGATGGCTCTAAATGTTTAGAGAAATGAAAATGGGAACAGAGGTGCAAGGTCAAGATGAGCTTCCCTTCTGAGTTAATGTCACTGTTCTGTTCAACATTAGTAAAGCACCTCCCTCCTTTAAAATGTTTGATGATAATAAATCCCTTAGTGACAAAAGTGAACTCGTCTCACAGAAATACACCCAATAAACCCATACATCTATAGCCAGCTGCTCTCTGGCCAGGGAGCCAAGACCATTCAATGGGGGAAGGAATAGTCTCTTGAACAAATGGTGCCAGGACAACTGGATATCCTCATGCAAAGGAATGAAGCTGGACTCTTACTTCACACCATATACAAAAAAACCCCCAAAAAACAAAAAACAAAAAGACTTAAAATGGTTCAGAGACCTAAATGCAAGAGCTAAAACTACAAAACTCTTAGAAGAAAACACGCGTAAATCTTCATGACCTTGGATTGGTAATGATTTCTTAGTTATGACAACAGCATAGCAACAAAAGAAAAAAAATTTTGACAAATGTTCTTAGCACCGTTATTCACAATAGCCAAAAGGTGGAAACAATCCAAGTGTTCATCAACTGAATGAATGGGTAAACAGAGGTGGTCATCAAAAGGAATAAAGTACTGATCTTTGTTACAAAATGGCCGAACGCGGAAAACATTACGCTAAGTGAAGGAAGCCAAACACAAAAAAAGTCATACATTGTATGATGCTATTTATATGAAATACCTAGAATAGGGCAAATCCACAGAGTCAAAAAGCAGATTAGTGGTTGCCAAGGACTAGGGGAAGTCAGGAATGCAGCGTGACTTGCTTAATGGGTACAGGGTTTCCTCTTGGGGTGATGAAAATGTTCTAGAACTACACAGTGATGATGGTTGTATAACATTATGATCATACTAAATGCCACTGGATTTTCAGTATACTTTAAAGTGGATGAAATGGTAAGTTTTATGTTATGTTTTTTCACAATAAAAAAAATACACCCAGACCAAAACAAAATTTAAAAAATAATTTAAGAAAAATTCAGCTTTCCTTCTGACAGGGAAGTACTGGGGTCAGGGATGGCAGGAGAGAACCTTATTTTCCAACAAAGCCCCTACCCCCTTAGCCATGGCAGGATGTGTCCAGTCTCTGTGGAAAGAAGAAACTGTGCCATCAACAGAAGCTATTTCCCTTGTCAGCTGGCCTAACCTCCCCTTCTCATCTGGCTTAGGTTGGACTCATTAGAGGAACAAAGAAAAAAAGATGGTGCTCAGGGCGCCTGGGTGGCTCAGTTGGTTAAGCGACTGCCTTCGGCTCGGGTCATGATCCTGGAGTCCCGGGATTGAGTCCCACATCGGGCTGCCTGCTCAGCGGGAAGTCTGCTTCTCCCTCTCCCGCTCCCCCCTCTTGTGCTCTTTCTCTCTCTCACTCTCTCTCTCAAATAAATAAATAAAATCTTAAAAAAAAAAAAAAAGATGGTGCTCAAATGAGAAAAAAGGCTAAAAAAGTGATTTTTAAAAATAGGCAGAAATGACCATACGTCAGTAGAAGGAGAAACATCACTGAGTACCTTGCCTGAAAACAGCATACCTTGAGAATAGTGTAATCTTAGCTTCACATAAAAGTAGTGTTTTGGTGGAATTAAGGTGTAATGCCATTGCTTGGGTTCTACTGTGGGGACAGAAGAAATAACCCCATGAAGATTTTTACATCCTTCTCAAAAAACTGCTGTCAAAGATAAAACCCATTATGTCAATGCCTCACCATGTCAAAAATTTTACACTGAAATTCAATGCCAGGAGAATATGTCTCTCTAGAACTGACATGCTTCCTTCTGTCAGACAAGAAAAACCATATAACCCTACATGTTGCTTTTCTGACCTTGGTAGCAGGAAGCTTGGAGCCAAATTGCTCAAATACAATTATCATTTTGCCTTGGGTCCCTGGCGCAACGGTCTCCCCTCTTCCTCTAGGTTTTGTACTGCTCTAAATTTTGTAAGAAGTGATTTTGCTGCAGATGTGTTTTACTGTAGGCCACCTCAAATCCTCTTTGGAAATAATGACAAACATTAGAAGTAAATGAATTACTAAGTATCAAAGGAAAGGAAAATCAAATCAGATGTCCGCCTGCCTGCCAGAATCCCTCCCCCGTCCCAGCGGAAAGCAACTTGAATGGTAATGTTACCTGCAGGCCACTGGGTTTGATCCAGACAGTCACATTCTGGGCATAACTGCGTTTGTTTCTGGGCTGCAGGGGGAATGGGCTCTTATTGTCATCTTCTCCATAAGGGTTTTCTTTAGCATCTTAAAAGAAAAACGCATTCTTGAAATGACATCTGGCAAAACATAATCAATTACATTTCCAATTAGGCTAGAAGCTCTCTGAATCATTCAATCTTCTACATCCTGTTACTTCCCTAATTAAGAAAATTCATTCACTTCCTTCAGGTTAGGGAACCTGTTCTCCAAAGAAAGCCACTGATGTAGGAGACTAAACCATTAACCGAGGCCCATGTAGGTTAAAAAAAAAAACCAACAGCTTAATGTTTTTAAAGAGACAAGCCTCACTTATTTGCTTTATCAATTGAGGTCAGAGAGAATAAAACTAATACATGCAACAATTCTAAAGTACATATTTAAAGAAATATATAAACACACATATGCAATTCTATATAGTCTGGCCCAATGATCGGATGGTAGCCACTGGCCCTTGCAGCTACTGAACACTGGTGGCTAGAGTGACCGAGGAATTGAATTTTAAATTTTACTTATTTTAATTTAAATAGCCTCAGGTATCTAGCGGCTACTGGACTGGACAGCATAGGTCTAAGCACTGAGAAAATTCCAGAGGAAAATTATATGTAACCACAATAAGGAAAAGGGCAAGAGAAGAAATACTTTTTTTGGTGAAATATACCCCACGTCGTCATGGCTTATTAATGATTGCTTTCAAAGATTTAAAGTCAGGCTGGTTTTTTAGCCATGTGAATAAATAAAGGTTTCTGTTTTTCTACCTGCTTCCTGAGCCAATGAAACTTTGCCAGAAACTCATAAAGCCTACTTATATCTACTGGGTCATTTTATCCTGATTACTATCACCTTCTGGGGTCGAGAGAGCTGGGATCATTTCCCCACCAAGTTCAGGGAGCTTACATCCCTTGCCCAAATGTTCATATTGGCAACTGGAATGAACCCAGTTTCTCTGAGCCAGAAGCTCTCTAACACCAATTTGGTCATTAATTTAAGTATTTTATACTGGCTCCACAATACATGTCAGTGCCCCCGCCTCCCAGCACCTCCAAAAATTATCGGTCCAGCTCTCCTGACATATTTCCACAAATACTTGCACATATATAAGCCCTTTTAGCCAGGCCAAGATCCCAGGAGTCTTTTTCCATGTAGCACGTTTACTTCTCACTTCCCTGCCACTATTTCTGTCACTTCCCTTGACTGGAGTGCTCCCCTTCGCTCATCCATTTACTCCCTTACTCACTTGCTCACTCATCAGCTATACTAAGCTCCCCCTACGTAGCAAGCACTCCGCTAGGAAGTGTGGCTGGAGATTTTTTTCTGGACTCAAGGAACTTACAGAATAAAGAATATTTATTAAGTTTCAAACACTTTACATATACACTTCTTTCCTTACAGCAACCCTAGGGGTGTATATATTATTGGTCACATGGAAGATGAGGGAACTGAGGCTCAGAGAGGTTGGGCCCTCACAGGCTTCACAGTCACTCAGCTGGGCCTGCCTGCAAAAGCAACACTTTTTCTACCACTCAACCTTGCCATTCCTCACATACCCAAACTCACGTATACGCCAGGTCCAGATCTTATCCCACCTTCTCCACAAAGTTGTCCCAAGTGTTCCTGGCACACAGTACTTTCTCTAGACCCTTTTCTACTACAGCACTCAGTATCAGTACCAAACATTGCAACATCTAACCACAGTCTATCTTGTACTGTCTCTAATTGTTTGAGGCCTCTATGTGGTAACTGGTTTGACAGACAAAAAATACTGCATTTATGAAAAAATAACAGGAGACAGACATAAGAAATATGGTAGCAGAAATAAAAAAAGCAGTTGCAAGATAAAGCCAAAGATACCTTAGAGAAATCAGAAAAGAAAAAAATAGAAAAATGGGTGGAAGATAAGAAAATTATATAAAAATCATAAACCGATGTTCTAGAAAGGGAGAACAGAGAATACAGAGAGAGGGAAATCAAACACATGATTCATGTTCCCAGGACTGAAGAACATGAATTGCCAGATGGAAGGGCCCACTGAATGCCCAGCACAATGAATGAAGAGACCAACAACTAAGTACATCATTCTGAAAATCCAGAACACGAGGGACACAAAGAAGCACCTCCGGGAGTGCAGAGGAAATAGAGATATGGGTCAAAGCCCTGACAGCATTGCACTAGACTCTCAGTAGCAACACATGAGGCCAGAAAAGAAAAACAGCTATGCATCAAAACTCTAAGGTAAAGTGATCCCCAACCAGCATTCAATATCCAACGGAACCAACAACTGAGTGTAAGGGATGAAACACAGACATTTCTGAATATGCCAAGATTTCAAACATCTACTTCCCATGTACCCCTTTCTCAGGAGGAGTCAGGAAAATAGGGGAGCCACAGGAGAGATGAGAAGGGAAGGCTGACAGCTACCCAGCAGGCACAGAGAACCGTTCATTTATGAAATAAGAGGAAGGGAAAGGACTCTAAGGGGAAAAAAAGAACACTGACAAAAATACCTGAACAATGTATTTTACTTAGGAATTGGCAGTAAGTACACAGAAAAGAGCAAAGAAAAGTGAAGTAAGTAAAGCAGTAGAGGGAAAGGCCGTGAGAGAGCCCAGAGGGAGGGCTGCACTGCCCTCATCTGCTGCTGGCTGCCCCCACAGCCTGCCTGCCCAGCTCTTTCCCAGAGTCTCCGAGGAACCTCAGTGTCTTTCCAACAGTCTGCCTTTTAACGGAAGTTAGAATTAGAAGACAGCCGACCTTTGAACAACATGGGTGTGAAGTGTACAGGTCCACTTACACACAGGATTTTCCCTATAATTACAAGTACTCTAAATGTATTTTCTCTTCCTTAGGGTTTTTAAAGTAAGTTTCTTTTCTCTAGCTTTCTTTATTGTAAGAAAGCAGTATATAATACATATAATGTACAAAATATGTGTTCATCAACTGTTTATGCTATTGGTAAGGCTTCTGGTTAACAGTAGGCTCGTACTAGATAAGTTTTGGGGGAGTTAAAAGTCACAACCCCCACAGTATTCAAGGGTCAACCGCACATTTATCTTGCCTGCTAGAAAAAAGACCATATCTTAAAAAAAAAACAACTGTGCAGAGAACAAAGAGTTTCAAAACAAAGTGTAACTCGGTGTACCACATGGCTTAGTCATAAATAACGTTCACATCATCTAACAAGGAGAGAATACTGCTTTACCCAAAAAGAACACTATAACCACATTGGAAGCATAGAGGAAGGGAAAAATGTGCTTCTTGGGTGGGTGGGGATGGTGGTGGTAAGAGAGCTAAGCAGTCAACTTTAAAAAGTCAAATGACATTAAAAAAAAAAAAAAAGCCAAGAAATAGTTATATACTTACAATATTTAGAAATGTAAATACCAAAAAAAAAAACCTCCTCCCACAATTAGAAGTTTTAAGTGGCTGTTTCTAGGAACAGAATGAGAAGGAGGAGGGATAAGTATAAACAAGCGTACTGTTTTGCATGCCTTGCTTTGACTAAAAATAAACAAACAAATAAATAAATAAATAAAAACAAGTTCTTTGACATCAGCCGTGGAAACATTTTTCTAGGTACGTCTCCTCAGGCAAGGGAAATGAAAGCAAAATAAAGCTATTGGGAGTACACCAAAATAAAAAGCTTTTTGTGCAGCAAAGAAAACCATCAACACAACAAAAAGGCAACTTACTGAATGGAAGAAAATATTCGTAACTGACTATATCCAACAAGGGGTTAATATCCAAAATATATCAAGAACTTATACAATTCAATACCAGAAAAACAAATAATACAATTAAAAAATAGGCAGAGGACCTGAACAGATATTTTTCCAAAGAAGACATACAAATGGCCGACACATGAAAAAATGCTCAACATCAGTGTTCATCAGGGAAATGCAAATCAAACCATAATGAGATATCATCAGAATGACTAAAATAAAAAACACAAAAAATAGGGGCACCTGGATGGCTCAGTTAAGCATCTGACTCTTGGTTTCGGCTCAGGACATGATCTCATGGGTCATGGTACGGAGCCCTGCGTCGGGTTCCCCGCTCAGAGAGGAGTCTGCTTGAAAGATTCTCTCCCTCTGCCCCTACCCCCACACGTACACTCTCTCTCTCAAATAAATAAATAAATAAATAAATCTTTAAAAACAAACAAAAACAAAAAATAACAAGTGTTGGTCAGGATGTGGAGAAAAAGAAACCCTTGGGCAATGTTGGTGGGAATACAAATTAGTGCAGTCACTGTGGAAAACAGTATGGAGGTTCCTCAAAAAATTAAAAATAGAATTACCATGATTCATTAATTCCAGTACTGGGTATTTACCCAAAGAAAGTGAAAAGATATATGCACCCCTATGTTTACTGCAATATTAATAAAATAGCCAAGATATGAAAGCAACCTAAGTGTCCATCTATAGATAGATGGATAAAGAAGATGTGGATAGATGGGATAGATAGATAGATAGATACATGAGCGCACACACACACACGCACTGGAATATTATTCAGAATATTATTCTTTTTAAAAAAGAATGAGATTTTGCCATTTGTAACAATGTGGATGGATCTAACCTGTATAATGCTAAGTGAGATAAGTCAGAGAAAGACAAATACCACATGATTTCACTCATATGTGTAATTTCCGACACAAAACAAAGAGACAAACAAAAAAACCCAGACTCTTAAACACAAAACAAACTAGTGGTTGCCAGATGAGAGGTGTACGGGGGATGTGTGAAAAGGATAAAGGGGATTATGAGTACACTTACCACGATGAGCACTGAGTCATGCATAGAATTGTTGCATCATTATATTGTACACCTGAAACAAACACTGTATGCTAATTACACTTCAATGAAAAAAAAAAGAAAAACCCCAGCTGAGCAGCGGCCATGACTTTGCGCTACCCTATGGCCATGGGCCTCTACAAGGGCGACAAGATGACCAAGAGTATCAGCAAGGCCAGGCACAGCCGGTACCGCGGGCACCTCACCAAGGACTCCAAGTTCCTCTGGGACATGATTCAAGCCCCATACAAACAGTATGCCATGGAGCTGCTCCAAGTCTCCGAGGACAAGCATGCCCTTGAGTTCATCAAGAAAAGGGTGGGGCATCTGTGCCAAAAGGAAGAGAGAAGAGTTGAGCAACGTCCTGGTGGCCATGAGGAAAGTGAAAGTCAAGAAGGACTGAACCCCCTCCCCTCTATATGTAATAAAGCCTTTTTAATCCTAACCTCACAAGACTGTCTTGAGAATCAAATGAGATTATATATTTCATCATGTCTCGCACAGTGCCTCGTACAAAGTTCAATAAAATGTTAGCTTTATTATCTTAATTTGAAAAAAAGAACAGAGGGGAGCCTGGGTGGCTCAGCTGGTTAAGCAACTGCCTTCGGCTCAGGTCATGATCCTGGAGTCCCAGGATCCAGTCCCGCATCGGGCTCCCTGCTCGGCGAGGAGCCTGCTTCTCTCTCTAAAACCCTCCCCCCTCTCGTGTACTCTCTCTCATTCTCGCTCTCTCAAATAAATAAATAAATCTTTAAAAAAGAAAAAAAGAACAGAACCCTGAGGGAGGAATAAATGAATAAGGGGCAGGGTAAAAAGCAGTTCGATCTGAATGAAGAATATGTGTAACAAACCAAGCACTGCTAGATTGGAAGCTAGAATAGAAAGGTATTTGAATGCTACATCTTAGATTATGGATAGGTATCTGTGGGAAAAATGTAACAACAGTCTAGGTCAGGGGTCAACAAACTTATCCTGCAAAAGGCGCACACAGTAAATATTTTAGAGTTTGTGGGTTGTATGGTCTGTTGTAACTACCCAACTCTGCCACTGAAGCAGGAAAGCAGCCCTACATAACACATAGATCACATAAATGAATATGACTGTGTAATGAAACTTTACAGTAAAACATTATTTACAAAATAAGCAGTAGGCTAGTTTGGCCAACAGGCATTGGTTAGCTGACCTTTGATCTAAATGAAAGGTAAAAAACAAACAAACAAAAAAACCAGAACAAGGCAAGAGCAGTGCAAATGAATGAAAAGGCTGGATGAATTTAGGAATGCTACAAAAGGGAGACTAGGAGGTGAGGAATCTCCATCCTAACACACACACACACAGCTTCTTCTGCCCTGTGCTTTCTAATTACTGCCTTACTTCTTTCCTCTTGTGGCAAACTTGTCACGTTCCTTTCCTCATCTCTAACTCAATCCTCCACTAGCCTCCTGGCTAACCATGGACTGAAGCTCCTCTTACGAAGCCACCAAAAAATCTCCTGTAGAGATCAAATGACTCTTGATTCATAGTGTCCTCTTCTTTCCTCTTGGTTTCTATTCCTTCCTAAAACTCTTGAGTCATTTACAACACTCATTCTGCAGTCTCTTTCAGATTAAGTTCTCAAGGTGCTAATCCTCCTGTTGACCTCCCTTCAAAGGAATCCTTGCGTAATTTAAAGACTCTTCTTCAAATCAGGAACTCATCTTCAGTGGGGATGTTTTTTTTGACAGGAAGTTCTTTTGCCCTGGGTTGACATTATATTAACTCTGGAGAATGTACCCTGGGTTTCATTGCTTCAGAAACAGTTTTTGGTGCATTATTTGGTTTTGCAGAGCCCCACTTCAGAACAGGTAATGTCAGTCTGCAGGTGCAGAAGTTGGGCTTCAATTCCTCATAGGAGACTTCCATTTTTTTTTTTAATCTGGAAAAGCAGGTAGAGACAATGGGTAGAATTTTTCTTGTCATCCTCTCACTGAGGGGATAGACCTTCTACATTCCTAGCTTTACTCAAAGGTTTCAGTTCTTTGTTTTATTTGGAACCAAAGTCATATCTCTTTTCCTGTGTGAACTTTAAAACCCCAGCCCCTGCATCCTAGCTCAAGAGCTGGCCTGATGCCTGTTTTTGAATTAAAAATGGTTTTTATAGTTTTTATTTTTTAAAAAGATTTTATTTATTTATTTGACAGAGAGACAGAGAGAGCACAAGTAGGCAGAGAGGCAGGCAGAGGGAGAGGGAGAAGCAGGCTCTCGCTGAGCAGGGAGCCCAATGCAGGGCTCGATTCCAGGACCACGGGATCATGACCTGAGCCGAAGGCAGCCACTTAACAAACTGAGCCACCCAGGCGCCCAGGTTTTTATATTTTCTAAATAGTTGGGGGGAAAATCAAAGCCCAGGGGATACTTCATGACACGTGAAAATTACATGAAATTCAAAATCTGGTGTCCATAAAGAATATTTTATTGGAATATGTCACTCCCATTCATTTATGTATTGGGCTACAATGGCAGAGTTTAGCAGTTACGACAGAGATCACATGGCCTGCAAAGTCTAAAATATTTACTATCTGGCCGTTTACTGAAAAAGCTTACCACCTAGCTTCTAGGGTCTATATTCAGTCAAAACTCTTTTCTAAGCTTCAGTGGCAGAGGCATCCTTCAGGCCTAACTAACATGCATGCACATGTGTATAAGACAGGGTATGCAGGCCATGTATCGTACATGTGTATGAGACACTGTACTTTCTTCCTGAGTATCTCTATTCTCTTGGTTTCTGTGACATCATTTCTTCTACTTTTCCTTTATTAGTGCCCTTTCCACTGTCCCCATAGTTAGTCTTTTCTAGGGGGTTTGGTCCTTGGCTCTCTTTTTGCCTTAATTACATACTTTCCTGAGGCTAGGGCTTCTTAACGTGTAGTTATGGATCCCCTGGATTGTAATCATTTGGATAATATTAAACCTGCAAGTTCTGGACTGGAATCCAGACCTACTGAATCAGAATCCCTTTAAGGGGGGCCCAGGAAACAATTTTTAAACAAGTTCTTCTGGGTTTTTTTTTTCTTTATTTTATATACAAAAACTCAAATGTTTGAACCACTACCCTAAGCAATTGCCCTCATTCTCACCACTTTACCTATCAGTGGTATGCTTGTAACTAAAAATTATATATACAACTCTGCCCTCTTTTGGAAACTCTTACAGGAATTGTCTCTAGCCACTTCCACCTAAATCTCACAGGCATAAACTCAACATGCACAAAAGATGTCTTTCCAAATCTACTCTTCCTCCTCTGTTCTCTGTTCCAATCAACAGTATCACCTTTCACCCTGCAGCCCAAATCAGAAACCTGGGATCATTCTCAACACCTCCATTTCCTTTATTCTCATATCCAAACACTGTTGATTCTGCCTCCTGAATATCTTTTGCATGGATCCCCATCCTCCCTATTCCCAGCCACTGCCCCTGTTCTGGCTCTCATCCTTACATCTCCAGGACTGTCACAGTAGACTTCTAACTTTCCAAATCCACACTCCACAGAATTATCTATCTACCTATTATCTATCTACCTACCTACCTATCTCTTTCTCTCTCTTTTTTTTTAAAGATTTTATTTGTTTACTTACTTGAGAGAGAGACAATGCTCATGCACACGAGCAGGGGAGGAGCAGAGGGAGAGGAAGAGGGACTCAAGCAGAGTCCACACTGAGCACGGAGCCCAATGCAGGGCTTAATCTCACAACCCTGAGATCATGACCTGAGCCGAAACTGAGTCGGATGCTTTACTGACTGAGCCACCCGGGCATCCCCAGAATTATCTAACTGCAAATTTATTAGCTCTCACTTGAATTTCAACCATATTACACAATTCCAGGGGGCCCTAGTACCCAGAATACAAAGTCTCCTAACTGGTATCTCTACTGTTCTCATATGCATCCCCTTCAGTGGCTTCCCAGTGTCTGCAGAATAGTCTCAGCTCTTCACATTTCAAATCAGGCCTGCCCTATTCCAGCCACTGCCAATAACCTACCATCTGGCCCTCCCACCCCTACTCTCATACTTTTGTTCTAGCTTTGCTTTTCTATAGGTGATCCATTTGTCCAGAATGCCCCTTCTTCCTTCATTAGCTCAGCAAATCTTCTTCTTCAAACCCCAGTAAAGGTGTCCCTCCTCTATGAAGATTTTCCTGAGTCCTCTAGGCAGAGCTGATCATCCAGGCCAACTCTGATCTTGTACCAGTCTGTGTTTATTATTCCACTTTCCACTAGACTTTGAGCAACTCCTGCTTTTATCCCCTAAAAGTTAGCTTGGTAGATATTCCTGAAATTGAAATGGGCCCAAATGAGTCTAGGATGACTCTATAGTTGGAGCCTGAGTACCCAGAAGTACTCAGGCCTCAATCAGAAGGAGTGGGAAAATCAGAAAAAGGAACAGTTTAGGAGGGAAGGGTTAAGAGATGATGGTTTCTGTAACAAACATGCTGAGCTGATTGGTACTATGGCAGAATATCCAGGTGGACAGATCTAACTGGAAACTGGAAATATGATATGCGAGTTCTAGGGAGAGATCAAGTAGTACTAGAGTTATACATCTGGGGGAGTCTGAAGCTACAATGGCTGATGAAATAATCAAGACAGAATAATAATCCAAGAGAAAAAGGCAAAGAATAACATCTTGAAAATCATGAGGCAAGAGGAAGACAAGATAAAATGACAAGAAAAAGCAAAGCTGCCAAAGGAAAAAGTAAATATCAGAAGAATGCAATGTTAGGAAAGCTAAGGGAAAACAGTTTCAAGAAGGAAGGGGATTAAATTATCTAGAAATGACGGGTAGAAATGCCGGGTGAGTGGAGTTGAAAATAGTGCACTGAAGAAAAAAATGTTTATGGATAGTAGCTTTTCACTCTAAGCAGTCAGAGCATTTACATTTACTTAAGGCAACCTAAATGTCATTTACTTGATGTAAAGTTAAAAGTTCAAACATCACACTCTGCTGGGGTTCTCCATGCACATATCCAGCATCAGAGACCACAGCACACCCATAAGGGAGATCCCACAGCTCTCTGATTGCAGTCAGAGCCATTCAGAATAGCAGAGAGAAAACAAAGTCAAGATAAGTAAAATCTGATCTGGGTTATACCTGAAATAGGACCCAACTGTGCCATTTTCCCTAGCCATGGGAGAGGTTCTGGACCAGGCTCAAAGAGAGACATCATGAGGTTTGATTTCTTCTTGCTGTCAGCTTGGGAGTAGAGCATTCCATGCCATTCAGGACTAGACGGAGAGAAGATGGAAGATAAGAAGAACATCAAGCCTGGGACTGTAAAGTTAAATAAGTCTAGCCAGTGTTTTTCTCTTGAGAGACATGGGCTTCAGCTTTGAAGTCAGGTGCATTTTTACTAAAGCCAAATCCTAAAACTGAAAATGCATACTGCTGCCCCCCAATATTGCCATTCCTCTGGGAAGTATATTATTATTCAATTAGATAGAAATGGAAATCAAAAGCAATCTTAAAAAAAGAAAAAAAATCACAAGGGCAGCAAAGAGCTACAGAGGTTGAGAGGAGCAAGGGTTGCAACCCATGTTTCAGAAGCCTCCCTGACTCATTCACAGCAGCACCGACCAGGGCAGCATTTCTAACAAAGGGCACAAAGACATGGCCCAGCTCTGTTCCTACTTCTCAAAGGGCCCTAGAGGATTCCCATATTCGGAGTCAGTACAAGTAGCTTGGGTACCAAGAAATACAGCAAACTAATACCTAATAAGAATTGCATTCTTCTTTTTGGACCAGGTAATTTTAACTCTAGTAGAAATGGAGCTTCATCTGAGTGCTCCTAACCTCTTCATCTTCTATACCCGTCAACCCCAGGTGATGGCCAGAAGATGATCAGTCACCTCTTCTTTCCTAACAACAGGTATTATAGAAAGGGAAGCAGATGGTTTTGCAAATTTCAAGACTGTAGCAAATGTAAAAGCTAGAAAGGTGTTCCCCACAGGGAAGGGTTACAGCACAGTGGTTACGAACATGGGCTCTGGAGTCAGAATGCAAGGGTAAGAACCCTGGCTCTTTCGTTTAGGAGCTGTGTGACCCTGAGCGAGTTCCTTGACCTCCCTAAGCCTCAATTTCTCATCTATACAACAGGGATAAACACTGATACCCCCTGTATTGCGTTGTTGTGAAGGATTACATGAATAAATGTAAAATGACTAGAGGAGTGCCTGGCACATGGTAAAATGTTCAATCAATGTTCCTGGTATCCTTTTTCATTTAGTTCCAACTCTTCATCTCATATCTGAGGAGCCTGTGAATACTGCATAAGATCCCACTGCAAGTACTAGAACTGTTTTAACTGAATCGATTTCCTAGATAGAAGAGAAAAGAGGAAAACAGAGAAAGGATATAAGAGCAATATAATTAAAAGGCTCACTCTGTACTTATTCTAGGGGATGATTTAAAGAGCAGTTTAGGTGATGGTAAGTGGGAAGGGTATGGTAGGGGGAGGAAAAAGGTGATAAGGAAAAGTCTGGGAAATACTTCACTTTGTACATTGATTCTCCCTCATTCAATGAAAGGTAAACAAAGTTCCTTACCCTAACTGAACTATTGCCACCATTCCTTCCACTTTCAGGCTGCCGTGGAGCAGGACACAAAAGTTGGGTATTTTGCCTGCAATTTGATTGGCTGAATTTTCATCTTCGTTGTCATCAGTTATGCCAGTACCCACCTCATCACCTTCTGTGAAAAGATCAGACTAAGATTAGCTACTAAAATCCCAAACCACAGTTATACTCCTTTTTGTTTCTAGCCTTGGAAGGAGAGTATTCGGTTATAAAGGAATATTATAATAAGTAAGAAAAACTCCTATTCTGGTTTTCCTATGTCCATATAAAAATCAGTTTTCACATTTTATATGAATTTCATTTATATGAAACATCCAGAAGAGGCAAACCTATAGAAACAGAAAAGACATTTAGTGGTTACCTGGGGCTAAGGGAGATGGGAAGCTAGGGATTGACAGCGAAAGGGTTTCTTTTATGGTGGTGAAATTATAATAGCAGAAATGGTCTTCTAGTATATTAGGCAACATTCCATTTTAAAAAAATCAAATCCAATAACTATTCCTTTCCCCTAATTCTGCAAAATGTGCTATCCTACTATCAACTATATACATTTAAGAAAAACTTCAGCTCATAAGATGCTTCATCTGTATCACTGGAATAGGACGAGAACTCACCTTTGTTAAGTGCTATTGGTAGGACCAGATGTCTGGACAGAACCGGGGGACTTGAAATATCAGCTATATCAATAAATCCCACTATTTCCAAATCTGAAAAGAATGAATCAACACAGAATTAATTGATGGATAGGGAAGTACATTATTTTCTATGTACTAAGTTTCACAAATACAGTGTTTAGGTGAGCAATTCAGATGTGACAAGGAAGGTTATTAGAAGTTTCTCTGGATGACTCATAATTTGCATTTTAAAAGCTCAGGAAACAAGAATAACTGCCTTTCATTTAATGATTTAAGTTATAATAAAACAAATCAGTTAGACTTTATTTTTATGAGGCTAGGTCCCCAGCCAAGGCAAAAGCTTAAAGATCCAATCCCTCTGTTTAGTCAGGGATGTTCAGGTCAGCAGGGGGAGTCAGAGTCAAGCACTTCCACCACTCCATCCTTGCAGGGGGAGCAGCCGTCCTTGGACCCGTAAAGCAAAATATTTCCATGAGAAAGAAATACATTCTCTATAAGCCCAAGGTAGCAGTCTAAATACGACAATGATTTCTCTGCTTTATAGAAGCTGCATTAAAGACCCAGAGTACTTGTTGGAAACCTAATAGGTAAAAAATAAAAGTTTTATCCCAAAGTACTTTTTAGAAGTTTATTTTCTGATTAAATAAATAGAAAAACTTGGAAAACACTAAATATTGTAAAGAAGAAAAATAAAGTCACTCATTATTCACCATCAAAAGAAACATCTATTAATATTTTATTGAATTGCTTTTCAGTCTTTCTTCCAGGCACAGACATCCTCATATTCTCAAAGTAATTTTTTAAAAAAGATTTTATTTATTCATTTGACAGAAAGAGTACAAGCAGGGGAGTGGCGTGCTGAGGGAGAGAGAGAAGCAGGCTCCCCGCTGAACAGGGAGCCTGTGGGGCTTGATCCCAGGACCCTGGGATCGTGACCTGAACCAAAGGCAGACGCTTAACCGACTGAGCCACCCAGGCGCCCTTCTCAAAGCGATTTTTAAAAATATCAGGGTCATGGTGAGTACACTGTACTTCTGATACGTCAGGAAATCTGCTTCTCTGGAGATTTACTGCCCTTACCTTCTTTAGCTGAATAACAAATGAGTCAGCATAAGCAGTTATGTATTTTTCATTTGAGCAACAAAAGGCCTGCATTTCAAAGTGGTGTAAGTATAAGCTATGACAATGATCTTGGACTAAAAGTTTATATGGAAAAGAAAGGACCTATTCAAAGTTACTCATCAAAAAAGGTTGGGAAGTAGAATCTAGTTGGTCTGAAGGCAACAAAACATTTGGCACAGCTTAACACACTGCAGCAGTTACCATGAAAGAGATGGGTGTCCGACTTCCAGACAGCCAGGGTCTAAAGGCACAAAAAATAAAAAGCCTTTGCACAGCCCTTCACTCTCAGACTCTTACAGATCTGTGCACCCGTGAGTGAAATGAACATTTACCGTGCACTTAATTCTAATCATTGGTTGACTAGACATTTACCTAGTAAACACCTACTAAGCATCAGACACTGTGCTAGGCCCTGAAGATGCAACGATGACTGAAACAGTGATGGCTGAATGTGTGCCCACCACTCAAGGGGTCCACCCACCAACTGGAGACAACTCTCCTCTCCACTCTTCCTTGTGACTTCTGACTCACTTTGCCTATCTCAGCTAAGCACAACACCTCCAGCATGAACCAGGGAAAAGCAGTAGCATGTCTCTGTCTTTTAGTCAAAATACAAGCAGCAGCGTTTGAGGGATATGGTATATCAGAGCGGAGACCTTAGAGAGACCATGACTCATCTAGAGATTCCACTCACCTAGCCAATCAGAATGAGAGGAAGGGACTTGTCCAGGATCACACAGGAAGAATCACACAGCCAAGTCTAGAAGCTAGCTCTTCACAGATGATCTTAATTATCATGCTAAGCAATCTCCATTAAGAATTACTTCAGGGATTTCATGGCTAGTGAATCTGGTCATGATTTCCAACTCTAGTAATTTGTGGCTATAGTTATCTAGGATTGGAGATTAACTCATGACCTCACCATGAAAGACCACAAGCCTGCCACCCTTTTGGCAATGCCTCCTCCCATCCAGAATGTATATACTGGTGATGACAACAGGACCCTACTATCAGAATTTACCTTTCTTTTCAACCCTCCTAGATAGTGAAAAAGCCAGAAGTTACAAGAAAGTAAAGATAACAAAAGAACTAAGAAGAAAATTAAAAAACACATTACCTGTGTTGATGACTTTAGGGATGGGATCGATTTCCTCATCTATAACAAAGGGCTCTGGTCTGGGGAAGACCTGCACATCAGCAGTTAGGTGGCCGCACTTGAGAACAGCATGGAAAGGTGTATACGCCAGATCTATCAGTTTTCTAGAATATGATGATTAATTGTTGTAAGAAGAGTATTTATATGATACATATCATTTTTTCAAGTAATTTCTTCAAGATGCTAAGTTTATTTTCCCTTCAAGTCAACTCTAAAACTATCATCTGACCATTTGTGAAACAGAACAAAATCTGACATTTTTGGTGAGGAAATTTCAATTCTGAAAAGCCCAAAAGCAAGTTAATCTTTTGAAACTGCTGAGTCATTGTAGGAAGTCAGTATCTACAGGCATTATTGATTTAGTCATGCTTAATTTAAAAGGGAATGAACTTTTAAAAATCACTACTACCAATCATTTTACCTGAAAATTGTGCAACTCGGGGAAAATGAAATGACAACAATTAGAAATAGTGAAATAGATCTTATAGCTGAATATCAAATTATAATAACAGATTGTAAGAAGGCAAAAAAGCTCTAAGTCTATACTCACCCAAACATAGACTGTACATTTTTCAAGCACAGGGGGCCATCAATAGTAAAAATCTGCCCTTCACCATTGTTTAAATCTATGAGACGTTCAAGGCAATCCAAGGAGTCAGTGCTCTGAAGCTACAAAGCATAACAGATGACCCTTTTAAAGTGGCACACAATGCCAGATTATTATCAGCACACCGAGGTCACACCCGTCAAAATAATACAGGCAATAAATAACAGAGATGATTTTTTTTTTTTAACAACCTGAGGGGAAAAGAACTATAACAATTTTGATTCAACGTTACCAAGAGGAATGCTATATAAAATGATACCCGTAGAGCTATTTTACTCAGAAGTAGTTTTGCAAAGATTCTCAGAGGTGACCACAGTTGGTATTTACACACTATCTTCCCTCCAAAGTGTTTCTAACATCTTTTAGGTGAGAACCATCATTATCTACATTTCACAGATACGAAACCTGAGGTGAAGAAAGGTTAAGTAACTTCCCCAAATAAATGGGAAAACCAGGAAGTAGAGTTTAATAAAACATACATCAGAATAGTGTTACTTTATCAAAAAAGTTCAAGCACATCTCTGTCAATATTTCTGGTGCAATGGACATAAGAATTCCTAAATGAGGTAAATGCCTAACACCAAAAAGAACATTTTAACTCTTATGCATCTGAAAAGTCTTTGTGGGAAGCAGGATGGATAATAACTCCAGCCAGCTAGGTTTCCAGAGATGGACAACACTCTGAATCTTCAAAGAGCATTTGAGACCTAGAGTCCTTCCAAATTTAGTGATTAGCCTCAGCTGAAACCAGTGGAGTTCAATGTTATAGTATATACAATACAACACTAATGGAATATACTAAAAATAAAGTCCTAAAATGTATCTAATCGAACTAAAGAGAACTCAGTATTACCTCCTCCAAATTTGCCATGCACATGATGTATAACTTAGACGGGAAAGGAAAAGGGAGTGGAAACCTGTTGCTCTCGCTTCGTTGACTGTGAGTAGCTAGCGAATGCCGCAGTGAACCTCTACCAATGCCAAGACAGCCATCTGTCACCAGAACAACCTGTTTGCACAGAGTGAGAGATTTGTACATGAAATCACATATTTATTTAAAGTGGTCTCACTTCTCCCTAATGGCATTTACCCTGAAAAACCCACCTCTGCAGGGAGACAAGCAATAAGGTGAATAAATCTCAAAAACATTTGGTCAAGTGAAAGATGACACACTGCATGATTCTATTTATATGAAGTTCTACAACAGGTACAACAAAGCTAAGATAAATCAGACCAGAGCTGTGGGGTGTAGGGGGATATAGACTAGAAAGGGAAAGGTGAGAAAACTGTTGGGTAATGGAAATGTGCTAGATCTTAACTGGAGTAGTGGCTACATAGGTGTATGCATCTGTCAAAACTCAGTGAACTATGTACTTGAGATCTATGCACTTTTCTGTATTTTATCTAATTAAACCTAAAAAATAGTACCTACCTATGAACACTTAAAATCATAACCAATTCTTATTTAATTGTATTAAAACTAGAACCCTGACTCTTTTAGATAGAGTTGGCACCTAAGGCACTGGATGTCAAGAATGACATGTGGATCTATTTTACATGTGACCCTAGGAAGTATCAGCACAGAAGTCCAAACCTTAACACTATTTTCAAAGATGACAAACTCTATCCCTGGTCAATTAAAATGACAACTGCTTTAAAAATGTATTTGTAGGGGTGCCTGGGTGGCTCAGTCAGTTAGGTATCTGACTCTTGATTTCAGCTCAGGTCATGATCTCAGGGTCGTGAAACTGAGCCCTCTGTCTGGCTCCATACTGGGCATGAAGCCTGCTTAAGATTCTCTCTCTCCCTCTGTCCCTCCCCCACTCTAAAAAATGTACATGTGTAAGACCTTTAGGGGTGCCTGGGTGGCTCTGTTGGTTAAGTGTCTGCCTTCGGCTTGGGTCATAGTCCCAGGGTCCTGGGATCAAGCCCCGCGTTGGGCTCCTTGCTCAGCGAGGAGCCTGCTTCTCCCTCTCCTCCCCGCTCGTGCTCTCTGTCACTATCTCTGTCTCTCTCTCTCAAAAAAAAAAAAAAAACAACCAAAAACTTAAAAAAATAAAAGACTTTTAAAATACATTCTTAATCAACCTGTAATCTGAAAAAACCTTCAAAATATACCAACAATGGATGGTAGTTACAAATTATTTTTCTTCCTCATTGCCTCAGTGATCCTATGGGGTGGTAGATATTCCAAGCGTTCCAGAGCAGTAGTATTTTTGCTTTTCCTACCCTAGCCTTGTAATTTGATAATAATAGGCCATAAGGCAGTGTTAGGTGACAGCACCATGTGAAGTACCAAGATTGGCACTTATTTCTAAAGCCCAAGAATGCTCAATGGCAGTCCCCTGGAGAGATGTCATTTTTTGGGAAGATACTCAATTGACTATATAAGGCAATTTCCTCTTACACGAACAACTGCTATATAATGATTTACTTCTGCCTCTACTTTTTTCAGATACTGTGTGATGAAATATTTCACGTAATGTCAAAATGAGACAGACTTTATTCAGATAATGAAGACATAGTCCAGCTGTCTGAAACCTTAACAAAATTCCACATTAAAACAAATCTATTTGATAGTAACTGAATATAAAAACAATCACTAATAACTTCTACCTTTAGTATAGTGTTTGGACTTGGTTCACTCCAAAACTCATCAAGCAAACCTAAGTGGATCCAGGCCCAGCCCCAGGCCCTCAGGGTATAGGACATCTCAAATTCAGATTCTTCCTTTTGTAAAGGAAGAAAAAATATTAAAAGGCAGAAGGCTGTGTGGTGCACAAGATCTTGCTTGTTACATATTTTCTGAATTTCGCCTCTAAAACGACTGAAGCAGCAGCAAAGGAAACTGCTACCCGCTAGCTTCCAGTTCAGAAGATACTGACAACAAAATTTCATTTATTCAATATATTCTCAGGACATTAGATATTCTGTATGCACAGATTTACCAAATAAATAATGTTTAATGAAGGTGCCAAACATTTTTATTTCTGAAAAGAAAGTGATCAAAAGGCATTTATGGCATTTATTAAAATGATTTCACCTTTTAGTAGCAGCTCAGGGTCTTCATTAACCCATGAGTTCATACTCTGTAAAACAGGTGGTTTTGTAGTCAGAAAAAAACAAACTTGAAAGTCGGGTTTACTGAGATATAATTTACATGCAATAAAATTCATCCTTCTTAGTATACAGTTCTAGGAGTTCCAACAACTACATTCAGTGAGCAACCACTTCTACAATCAAGATAAAGACCAGTCCTGTCCCAGTTTCCCTTGTGCTTCATTTCAGTCAATTCCCTACCCTTCCCTCACCCCCAGGCAGCCACAATCTTATTTTTAGTTAAAAAATAAATACCAGTGATGCCACTGGCGCTACTGAAGAACCTGTGTTGGACCATGTAACAAAAAAATCATACTCTGTGGCCCACCTCTGTTTTTGTAAATAAAGTTTTATGAAAACACAGCTATGTCATTTATTTACTTATTATCTATGGCTGCTTTCATGCTATGATAGTGGAATTGAGAAGTTGTTACAAACATCTGCAAAACCTAAAATACAGAAAAAGCTTGCTGACTCCTATTGTAGATTACCCTAATTTTCCTTTTAGCGATTTTTCTGTTTTCTCCTTTGAAATGTACTACCACTTCTCAAAGCACAAGCATATTTGCTTTTGTGCTTTGTTGCAATATATTCACAGATATTGCAGTTTTTACAAATTGAAGATCTATGGCAGCCCTGCCCTGAGCAAGTTTATCGGTACTATCTTTCTAACAGTATTTGCTCACTTTGTGTCTCTTTCACATTGGGGTAATTCTTGCAATATTTTGAACTTTTTCATTATTATCATCTTTGTTATGGGGCTCTGTGACCAGTGATTATGACTTGCTGAAAGTTCAGATGTTGGTTAGCATTTTAGCAATAAAGTATTTTTTAATTAAGGCACGGACATTTTCTTTTACACATAATGCTATCATACACTTACTAGACTACAGTATAGTGTAAACAATTTTTTACGTACTGGGAAACCAAAAACTTCAACTGACTCACTTTATGCAATGTTAGCTTTATTCTGATAGTCTGAACCGAACCTACAATATCTCCAAGGTATGCCTGCTTATAGTAAACTTCCAATTCTCTTTTTATTCTAATACTCTGTTCTTATTTGCTAATGTGGACCTATTGTGGACCCAAAGTAAAGGGCAACAGAATATATGACATTCATACGCATCACTTTTTAGAAAACTCAGTTGAGATGGTTAAATGTTTGCTAAATAAATGCTACATTAAGATAATGAAGACAGACTATCATATACTGATGTTTATAATTCTATCACTCAAAATTATAATTACCCCTTCCAGGGAGTGTTCTAAAATTCTACTATGAGCCCTTCGTGTTTTATACAAACAATATTAGTTTGCAATAAGCCAATTTGCTAAGAGAATGCTTTCCTTAAGGCATAATTGTGCTGTTTTCTGAGCATATTAGTGTTGACTTAGTGCTTTCTTTTAAAAAGATACCAATAATGTATAATGTAGTTTATAGAAATTACAATGCGTGCTGTGTCAGAGCCTAAAGAAAATCAAATCACCTCAGTGGTTAATGGTTTTAACTTAGGGCAATGAAAAGGAATTGATCATTACCTGGCAAGGAATCGCACCACCCCATTCTTGCTGAACAATATTGCAAACACCAACTAATGCAGATTCTAAGCAGGTTTTATCATAATCATCCATATTACTTAGTGCTTCCTGATTGAATAAAAGATAAAATTGCTCATTATTTTTTACTGTTGTTATTAGAAAACAACATAAACTGTTCAAAGCATGAATGTTACACAGGGGACATTGTGCTTCTGAGAGCCCAAAAGCATATTTTCTCAAAGAAAAATGGTAAAACCAGCTTCCTCAACCACAAAGGACAATTCGGAGCATCCTTTATTCCATTCTCTTATCAAGTGAGAGTGAATGGTCCACCAAGTTCCTAGCTTTGTAAGGGAACCCTGAAGAAAGTAACTAAAATGAAGGACTTTTAAACACATAAAAAAAAAAAAAAAGACAAAAATTATTGAGTATTAACTATATTCTAAACACCAACCTAGGCAATTAACATGAATTTAGTTGAGAACACTCTGTAAGGTATAGATTATTAAACTATTTTTAAAACAAGGAAACAAAGGTACAGAATGATGAAGTAACTTTCCCAGGTCACAGGCCTGGAGGTGTCAGAATCTAGATTTAACCTCCGTCAATCGGACTCCAGGATACCTGGTCTTAACCACTACTCTGAATGACTCAGATAGCAATTCTCTCAATTTCAGAACTGCTGAACATCCAAAATCCTTAGTTTACTATTCATTTACAAGAAATCCAGTGCAGGGCGCCTGGGTGGCTCAGTCGGTTAAGCGTCTGCCTTCGGCTCAGGTCATGATCCTGGAGTCCCGGGATCGAGTCCCGCATCGGGCTCCCTGCTCTGCGGGGAGCCTGCTTCTCCCTCTGCCTCTCTCTCTCTCTCTCTCTCTGTGTCTGTCATGAATAAATAAATAAAATCTTTAAAAAAAAAAAAAAGAAATCCAGTGCAATTTTTAAAAAAAGCTTGTAGCAGAAAAAAAAAGGTGAGACAGTAAAAGAAATGATTTAACAAAATTTTATTATGTACATTTAAAAAATCAAACTACACTGATCCAGGATCTCTAACCTGCCCAGCAAGTATTAAACTGTTTTAATTCCACACTTACTATTACGAGGTAGTGCTGGAAATATTGATTTAGAGATGTTGTCAGGAAGTAAATTCTCTGGCATATCACAGATAACACCTTTTGAACTAATACCTATCAACTGAGGTTTAAAAATTATAATTTCTTAGCATCTGTAAATCAATCAAAGGCTATTTATTGGAGAGGAAATATAATTTTGAATTACTCTAGAATAAAGGTTTTGGTAAGGAAGGGCTGTTTTTCATCTCAAGTTTTATAAGAAAATAGAAAAGAATAAAGTATTGAACTTAAAGACCTTGAATTTTAGGGAATACGGAACTACATCCTTACATGCTCTCCTTTCCACAGAAAATTCCAGAAAACCGAGAGAATAAAATAAGGTAACAACTCAGAGCTTGAACTCAAAGCTCTACCAAAGGTATAAGGCCTACTGGTTGTGAAACTTTGTTTTATAGCTATACTCAGATATTATACCCACAGACTTAACATTAAATAAGTTCAAGTTCTACTGGGCACTGGGGTGGCACAGTCGGCTGACCATCTGACTCTTGGTTTTGGCTCAGGTCGTGATCTCAGGGTTGTGAGATCACTGGGCTCAGTGCTCAGCAAGAAGTCTGCTTTGACTTTCTCTCTCCCTCTGCTCCTCCCCTCCTCCGCCAAATAAATGGATAAATCTTAAAAAAAAAAAAAAAAAGTCCAAGTTCTAAATATTCAGTGCGATATGATAACACTGTTTTCCTTCCTAAAAATCTGGGCCCTGTACATACAATAACTCATTCCTTTTTGTACCTGAAGGGTGTTGTAATCTCTTGTGAAGGGAACCATCAGCTCCCAGAGTGATGAAAAAACCACCAGGGCTGTAAACTCAAGCTTGTAATTTGTGGCCATGTGCTCAAACAGCATCGTCAAACCATGGGCTGCTAGGTGCTTACGCTGATACTCCTCAGACCCCTCGATCGACACAGGTCGGGTCATGGAAAGGGATACGTCCATTACCACCACTGTTGGCATGATGAAAATGATCCCAATGTTCCCAATCAGAGCGCAAAAAGACAGCTAGAAAGAGAGAAATGCTGTAGAAAATAAATATGATTAGGTCTTTACATGTTACAGAGAGAAAAACGTTTATTTCCCCACCCGTGAAGGCAAACCTCATTTAAGTTGAAGTAAAGGCAAAACTGCAGAGAATTCAGAAGGAGGGAAGCAAGCAACCACCCACATGCTCCAAGGACCACGTATTTCTATTTAAAAAGATATTAAATTCAGGTAACTCTTGACTTTCATAATTTCAAAGTTTATACAGCTTAATATAACAAACATTCCTACATCACCTCTCCAACAACTTATGAACGAACATTTCTAGCTGTCATATTTAATTTCTAACCAGTTTTGTCCATCCAGAGTCTTCCCTAATTGTATATATGCAATATGAGTTTTATGAAGGTGTAATTAGTATATACATACAATGCTGTGCCCTCCTGTGACGGTGCTTTTTGACAAGCAATCCATTCTTTTTGGGCACTATCACTCTCTTAATCAATACAGCAGTAGTTGTGTGTTTATTTAATTATCTTGTTGCTTGGTGCCCTTTTTTATTATTAAAATGAATGTAAAATGTAAAAATGAAAGGGCTAGTAGAGTCATAACCCAAATTAGACAAAACTAGAAATCATTATGCATGACAAAAGCAGTAAACTACTGCTAGCCTTGGTAATACTGTACGTAAATTGGGCAACAATGCTTTCATTGTGAGGGAAAAGAATAAAATTAAACAGTATGTAGGACAGCTGACGTTATCTCATGAAATTGTGTATAAAACTCCATATGCAGAGGGGCGCCTGGGTGGCTCAGTTGGTTAAGCGTCTGACTTGGTTTTGGCTCAGGTCATGATCTCAGGATCCTGGGATCTAGCCCCACATCGGGCTCCATGCTTAGCACAGAGTCGGCTTGAGATCCTCTCCCTCTGTCCCTCCCCCAGCTCAGGCTCTCTCTCTCAAAATAAATAAATAAATAAAATCCTTTTTTAAAAAGTCAATATGCAGAATGGAGAAAACAGAGTTCTTTAAAATTATGGATTGAGAATTTGCATGAAGAAAACATTTCTGTTCTTAAAAATAAAGAAAAAAGTTCAGATACACAGACCTGCTCATGGGGACACAGCTTGCTGCTACTTTGTTAATAAGCAAACTACGGTCTATTGATATAACAGCTATAAATAAAAGACACGTATGTAAATATGAGAAATATATTTATAAAGTGCCAGTAACTGAGAAAAGGAGATCACAGCATTGTATGTATATACTAATTACACCTTCATAAAACTCATATTGCATATATACAATTAGGGAAGACTCTGGATGGAGAAAACTGGTTAGAAATTAAATGCTTGCTAATTTCTTCTTTGGAACTTCAAAAACACCTAACAGTGGCCAGACTACTTGTTTCAGTGAAGTATCCAACTGCAAATGTATGATATTCTAAAATTCCATTTGTAAATAGGCTGTTGGGAACTCAGAACATAATGGTTCATGGAAGCAAGGTTATAAACCAAGGTCAGGGACTCAAGTAAAGTAGGAAAAGCCCTTTTACCACATAGTGGCCTGAGATACATTTCAAATACAGTAATGCCTCATGTATCTAACATCAATAAAGATTAAATGAGGGATATAAATTACTTTTCCAGACTCTTTAAAATTCTAAAATGTTTAGCCATTTTGATAGACAAAATTAAAATGTGTATCCCTCTTTTCTGCCTCATTAAACACCGTGCGAAACATAATCTACTCTTATGATGACCTGGTATCACCACTCTAAACACCAATACTGCCTAGCACCTTGTTACTCTCATGGGTTTTTTTGTTTTGTTTTGTTTTGTTTTCACACCAGCATTGTGTGCTGCAGAACACTGTTCTGGAGAGATGCTCCGAGAAAATGAGTTCAGGCATTAATAGAGACTAGAAAAGGTCTAGAACAAAAAAAAAAATCCAGTTTAATTTGCTAACTCTGTTTCCCCTTTAACCCTTTTCTACATAATTACCATTAAGGTCCCATAAAACAGGGATTATGTAGAATATACACAGAAACAATGCCTTGTATTCAAGGGATCCAGGCTGTTGTGCTCTGTTTTGGTGCCTCCTTTTTATGATTAATTTTTAGCCCATCGGCTTGCATCCTACTTAACTCAGTAATTCCCTATCATCATCCTCCCTCTTTCTAATTTGCTTCTTCTTGGCTACTATGGGCTAGAAAGCCAGGTAACCGAGCTTGTTAAAACTGTGTCCAAAGTCAAACTCAACAGGTTCTCAGAGCCTGTGGGTTTCTTCTAGTGTCAAATGTATGGGCTTAAGTGTATCAGCTTGGTACTACTTCATCTTCTCAGTCTTTTTTATTTTCTTTCTGGGTCTTAGCTGTGCTGTTCAAGAAGTGAGGCCCTGTATAATATTGGTCCAACTATACTACATGAGACCATAAGCTCACTAAGGGCAGGGACTGTGTCAGATTGTGCCCAGCAATGTCTCCCCAGAACCTATCACAGTAACTGGCACAGGGTATGTGCTTGACAAATATTTGATAATGACTAATTAACTACCCCTAGTCACCAGACAGAACATTAATTCTTTGGCAAAACACAGGATGAATTTTAACTCTGGACACCAGAAACACATTTCCTTCTCTCCTCCTCATTCAAGCAGATAACTAGGAACTCCTATGTCTCTGCCCACATATAGAGTTTATCCAGCTCACATGGTACTCCCATTTCTGCATAGGAAGGGACACCTGGGTGGTGCAGTCGGTTAAGCCTCAGACTCTTGGTTTTGGCTCAGTTTGTGTTCTGGGGTCGTGAGATCAAGCCCCACATTGGGCTTCATGCTCAGTAGAGTCTGCTTAAGACTCCCTCTCCCTCTTGCCCCCCATGTGCATGTGTGTGCACACCCGCGCTCTAATAAACAAATCTTTAAGAAAAAAAAAGAAAAGAAAGCTGAGGAGGAGCACCTGGGTGGCTCCGTAGGTTGGGGGTGGGGGGGAGAACTATTGATTTTGCCTCAGGTCACGATCTCAGGGTTGTGAGACAGCCCTGCAGGAGGCTCCATGCATGGAGCCTGCATACCATTCTCAGCAGTTTCACTCTCTGAGCGGGATTCCATTCAAATTTCTAGGGGCCCACCCATTCATGTTGGGTCCTTACCTACCCTTAGGTTTCCGGCAGCCTGACTTCCCTAGCCCTGATGAGTGCCTCCTGAGTTCTCTCCCTCTGCCTCTCCCCACTGCATGCACTGGCTCTCTCTCCCTCTAAAAAAAAAAAGTTGGGGATCATGGGAAGTACTTCCTCAACTTTTCAAGGAGACTGGGAAAGAGTATACACAGATTTAGATCTCGTACAAGAAAGCATTTCTGGCCCCTGAAATCCGCTGTGAATGGGTGCCCATGGCTGGCAGTCTCGCCTTCTCTGCAAACACCTCTAGAGCTGGCTGATGCATTTGTGTCCATCCACCCTCGTAACAGTGGTAAAATCATGGGAAACCATTACTTCAGTTGTAAGTACAGAATTAAAAGAGGAATCTGCATGTTCCTGAAGGATGATTTACTCAAGCACTCTAGGCCGGATTAAAAAAAAAAAAAAAAAATCCGTGCCCACCACAGTCCAGCAATTTTTTGAGAACATGAAGTATCTCTCACTTGGGCTAATTCTCCCCCTTTTCCCATAAGTACTATTTAAAGTACCGTTTACATATAATGCTTAAGACAATTACGTGCCATCTTTCTCAACAACAGTCTGCTCCTGAGAATGGAACCCAGCCACCTGTCCTGGCCTTAATACTAAGTCACCTAAGTACACGTTTACAATTCTTCCCTGCAGGTGACAATTAGCTCAGTCGTAAAGAATGTCTTCCCAGCAGTTTCGCTCTCGGAGCACGATTCCACCCGAATGCCTAGGGTTTCTGGCGGCCCGGCCATTCACGTTAGGGTCCTTACCTACCCTTAGGTTTCTGCCAGCCTGACCTCCCTTGCCCTGAGGACAGCCTCCTGAGTCCTCTGGTACAGCTTCATCTCGAAACCGCCAGCCTGGACATACAGCACTCCTGCATTTGAATCGCAACTGGGGGGTGGATTTTTACCTTAAAATCAGTCCGAAACAAAAACTGAGATCTGGAAGTCTTATGGGAACAGGGAGCGAAGAGGGCCCGCGCAGGGGCCGAAAGCGCGGCGCTCACGCGGGGCCCACGACCCCGAGCTTCAGAGCGAGGGGAGGCCGGGAGCAGGGCCCGGACCTGGCGGCGCACAGACGGCGCGGGGCGGCGGGAAGGCCGGGCGCCGGCTCCGCGTCGTTCCCCACCCCTGACCCCTTCCCCTGCAGCTCCAACAAGCGACGAAGGGCTGCCCGAGGCCCCCGGCCAACCCCACTCACCCCGCGCCCATCGCCGGCACGGTCCGTCCGCGTAAACTTCCCGCCCGCGCACCACGGCCGGAACGACGGGGCCGCGCGACACAAGGGAAGCCGGCGCCAAAGTGCGCACGGGACGGGGGCGGGGCTTTCAGGCCTGAGCGGCAGGGCAATGGCGCGGCTGGGCCGCTAGGGGGCGCGCCCTCCTCGGCGTCCCTCCGCAGCCCTGGGTCCGCGTTGACCTCTGCTCCGACATCCCCAACCTTGCGGAGCCCGGCCTCTGTCTCCCCTTCCTTCTCTTCCTCCCTCCCTCTCTCTCCCTTTTCGGGCTCTTCCCTCTTTCCCTCTGCCCACCTCCTCCTCTCTGAAGAGAGACCTCTGTGAGCCCTTCGCACCCCAGCCTCCTCACTCACCTGCGCCCCTTGGCGCACGCGCCTCACGCTCACTGACACGTGCCCCTCTCTGTCCGCACTCTTGAGCCCCCTCCGAACCAGGTGGCAGAATCTTCTCCAAACTCTTCTTTAACTACACTTCCTGCCTGGGGAGTGCTCATGCTAAGCGCACCGTATATTTTTCTTGGGCGACAAGTCAAGACTTCCCCTCTGGGTCTCCTCTGCGCGAGGCTCCCTTTCTTCCCCGCCACCCCTTCTCTGAGGGAAGGTTCCTTGGTTCTCCCTGCAGTGCGAGGTGCCTTGCTGAAGGACCTGCACTCCCACTTGCCTGGGACGCAATGGGCCCTCCCGCCTCGCCTCTGGCCACCTGGCGCCCCGGCCAGGTTCCTGAGGGGGCAAGACGTAGTTTTCTAACCATGCAGGCCTGGGTAGTTGTGGTTCAAAGAATCATGTTGTACCACGTAGATAACAAGTGAGAGTAGAAAAAGGCGTCTGCCTCTTTTTCCTTTAGTTGGTGGGATGGAGGGAGGTAGGGGGTGGGTTAAGGAGGGAGTGTGCTTTGAACGGAACAACCTAGTCTGTCTGACTTTTCACAGCTTGTTCTGCGGGAGAGTGCAGGTTCCAATTGTTGTAGTTCTTTCCCATCTCCTCCTTAAATCCAAGGTGGCTGAAGAAGAGCGTCAGTCCCTGGGAATGTCTGCCAGCATCAGGGCCCAGGGACCTACAGACTGTCCTTTTTGCTTCAGGACTCCTTTCCCCAACGTGGCTAGGCTCACTCTCTCAAACCCTTACGATGCTTGAGCATAATGGGATCTAGGTAAGTAAGGCTGCTTCTTGATGATCTGGTTACAGTTTCTAACTCTTTCCCTAGTGGGAGGGATGTGGCCAAGAATGTGTGGGCAGGGGAGTTGTCTAGTTACCCCTAAAGTGATGACTCGGCAAAGGGTCGCAGTTCTCCTGGTAGTTCCAGCTCGGCTCCATGGACTGATTCCCTACCTTCCCCAGTCCTAAAGCTTAAGTTTATTAGTTTGCTGATGGGTGATCAGATTTTGGTAAACTTGTTCTGAATAAGGGCTTTCAGGAGATTAGGGAAGCAAAAGAGCGATTTACTAAAATTGAACGGGAAAAGGTAACTACCAAGGGGACTGAGTCACTTAGGGCAACTGGTTAAGTCTTTTGTTTTTATTTGTAAATTCTTAGTAGAATCCCATGAAAAATCAGAAGGTTGTGCAGTGAATATAAAATCAGAGAACATCAGCACAGAGTTAGAAATTCTTGCAGGAGATGTTTTTCAAGGCATAGCTGGCTAATGAATTTCTTTTTCTCACTCCAGAGAACCTCATTTGCATGTTTCCACACATACATTAAAGAGAATCAATGAACAACTTCCTTTGCATAATCTATCATCCTTTCATTATTTATTTATTTATTTATTTATTTATTTTTGCTTTGAAACAGTGGACCACTGTCAACAGAGGCTTTGAAAGGCAGAGTGGTTTGGTTTCTAGTCTGGCAAAGTAAAGGTTAGTGACAGAATTCTAAGCCACTCATAGGTGCTAAGTACTGGGGCTCAGAGGGGGGGTTCAGATAGCCACACTTGTCGATCATTCAGAATATTTTCACTGCTCTAAAAATCCTCTGTGTTCTGCCCTTTTATCCCTCCCTCTCCCCTGACTCCCAGCGACCACTAATCTTTTTATTTTCTCCATAGTTTTGCCTTTCCCTGAATGTTATAGAGTTGGAATCATATAGTATGTAGCCTTTTCAGATTGGCTTCTTTTGCTTAGTAATACCCATTTCAGTTTTTGTCATGTTTGTTTATGGCTTAATAGCTCATTTCTTTTTAGTGCTAAATAATAAATATTCCACTGTCTGGATGCACCTCCGTTTGCCGAAGGACATCTTGGTTGCTTCCAAGTTTTGGCAATTATGAATAAGGCTGCTAGAAACACCATTGTGCAGGTTTCGTGTGGACATATGTTTTCAATTCATTTGAATAAATACCAAGGAAAGAGATTGCTGGGTCATATGGTAAGAACCTTTTAGTTTTGTGAAAAACTAAACTTTTGTGAAAAAGTTGTCTTTTGAAGTGACCGTACCATTTTGCATTCCCAGCAGCAATAAATGAGAGTTCCTGCTGCTCCTCAGGAACATTGATGTTGTCAGTGTTCTTGATTTTGGCTATTCTGATAGGTGGGTGGTGGTGTCTCACTGTTGTTTTAATTTGCAATTCCCTAATGACATATGATGTTGAACATATTTTCATGTGCTTACTTTCCATCTGTATATCTTCTTTGGTGAAGGGTCTGTTCTGTTCAAATCTTTTGCACATTTTAAAATCAGAATGAGTTCTTTTTTTTTACTTTTGAGTTTTAAGTGTTGTTTGTATGTATATTTTGGATAACATTCATTTATCGGATATGTGTTTTGCAAGTATTTTCTTCCAGTCTGTGTCTTGTCTTTGCATTCTCTTGACAGTGAGGGACTTAAAAAAAATTAAAACAAAAAACCAATAATACAATACCATTATCAAATTTAAAATAATTAACAGTAAGTCCCTAACATCATTAAATACCCAGTTTTCAAATATCCAGGGGACTATAAAATATTAAAAATTTTACTTTTTAAAAAAATTTAAAAATTTTTTAAATTAAAAATTTATTTTTTTTCAGAGAGAGAAAGAGAGTGTGAGCATGAGGGGGGGCAGGGCAGAGGGAGAGGATCTCAAGCAGACTCCATGTGGAGTGTGGAGCCCGCTGTGGAGCTGGATCCCATGACCCTGAGTTCTTGACCTGAGCCGAAACCAAGATTTGGACATTTAACTGACTGAGCCACCCAGGGGTCCCTAAATTTTACTTTTTTTTACTTTGATTGTTTGAGTCAGGAACCAAGTAAGATCCAGACATTGCAGTCTCTGAAGTATCTTGTCATCCCTAAGTTCTCCCTCCATGTCTTTTTCCCCTTGCAGTGTATTTGATGAAGAAACTGTGACCCCCCCTCTCTTTTAATTGCTCTCGATCCTCCTCAGTCTGTCCACAGCATTTGAGAAAATCACAAAGCTTCTCTCTATTCTAAAATAATAGAAAGACTCACTGAGCAAAGTAGGGATTTTATACAATTCCAATTCCAATTCATTTCATCTCTGCTCTATAAATAGGGGTGAGGCTTACCCACCAATGGTTCCCAAGGGTCTGGCATGTAACACTGGGTATGCATTTGTGAAAAGAAGATAGGAAGGAAGTTAAGAGATTATTTGAAAAAAAAAAAAAAGTCAAAGGGGAAAGAAGAGAAAATTTGATATTACATTTGTCTAAGAAAGTAGAACTGAACTTTTTTTTTTTTTTAAGGTTTTTATTTATTTATTTAACAGAGAGAGAGAGAGCACAAGTAGGCAGAGTGGCAGACAGAGGGAGAGGGAGAAGCAGGCTCTCTGCCAAGCAAGGAGCCCGATGTGGGGCTCAATCCCAGGATCCTGAGATCATGATCTGAGCCAAAGGCAGCCGCTTAACCAACTGAGCCACCCAGGCGCCCCAGAACTGAACTTCTTTATTTAGGACACCCTCTTCTTTGAAAAGCATTACAGGGGCGCCTGTGACTCACTTGTTAAGCGTCAGCCTTCGGCTCAGGTCATGAATGATCCCAGAGAACTGGGATCGAGCCCCGCGTCGGGCTCCCTGCTCCATGGGAAGCCTGCTTCTCCCTCTCCCACTCCTCCTGCTTGCGTTCCCTCTCTTGCTCTGTCTCTCTCTGTCAAGTAAATAAATAAAATCTTAAAAAAAAAAAAAAGCATTACAAACTCTAAATTTTTAAAGGTTCCTCATGATCTGGGCCTACATCTATCTTCCCAGGCTCACCCCTCACCCTAGCATCTTTCAGTGAAAAAGCAGATAAAGCAAAACAAAACTAGTTTTTCTTTCTTTCTTTCTTTCTCCTTTCTTTCTTTCTTTCTTTCCTTTTCTTTTTTTCTTTCTCCTGCCTTCCTGCCTTAGATTTCTTTATTATTTTAGAGAGAACACATGTATAGGGGGAGGGGCAGAAGCAGAGGGAGAGACAGAATCTCAGGCAGACTTCCCGCTGAGTGTGGAGCTGGACCCTGGGCTCTATCTCACAACCCTGAGATTGTGACCTGAGTGAAATCAAGAGTCTGTGGGTTGGAAGGAGCCCCCCAGAGCATAATTACCCAAAAGTGGGGTGGGGTGTATGTGCGTGGGGCTGGGTTGGGGGCGTTGGAAAGGGGGAAAGGTAGGGAATGGGAGAATCACCACTCCTCACCTTCCTGGGGGTTAAATGGTTTTAACTCTTACTTCCCCACACCACAAACTGGCTTTAAGTCTCCTCCTCCCCAAAGGACTCTACTCGAAGTGAGTGGGCATGCCAGCGTGCTTGTGTGTGTGTGCGTGTGTAGACAATGCAGTGGCCTAAATAGGGAGTTGGCATGTGGGAGTGGGACTCCACCCTTTATCCTCCCCACTCATTCCCTCCAAGAGAGGCCCACACTCGAAGCCTGGGCCAAAGACTGAGCCTGAGCTGGAGGTGGAGGGTTGGAGAGGAGGAACACTGTCCCCTTTGGATGGAAGTGAGACCTGGGATGAGGCTGACACTAAAATCAGGGAGTATTAGAAGAATAGGAGGCTGCAAGGTGTATAAAAACCTTGGTGGTTTGGGCCTCCTTTATATCTTGTTTTTATTATTACTAGTATATTAATATACCTTGGGCATCATCTTCATTGCTTTGAACTGCTATATAATTGATTACTGGAAAGTTATGACACCATTTATGTACCAGTTTTCCACTGACATTTATTTTTTTTTTAGTTCAAGGCAGAACTTGAACACATGACCCTGAGATCAAAACCTGAGCTGAGATCAAGAGTCAGAGGCTTAACCCACTGCATCACCCAAGTGCCCCTCCATTGACATTTAGATAGATTGCAATTTTCGCTCTTACAAGCAATGTCGGAATAGGCCTTGTAGATATGGTGGAGGCTTTTCCTCTGACTGGAGTGGGAAAGTGCTGGAAAGTTTGGAGGAGAGGAGGGACATGACCTGACTTGCAGCTTAACAAGCTCTCTTGTGCTCCCGTACCAGATTGATAACTCACAGTATCTTCGTCAGCACAGGATATTACGTTTTTTAGTCTTTGTCAAGTGATGAGAAAAAAAAGAAATCTGTTGCTTCAGTTGGTATTCCTTTGTAAAATGAGATCGACACAGCGAGTTTTACCTGGTGTGCTGTTTCTCATTCACTTAGTGGGGAGTTGTTATCTTTACTGGTACTGTGTGGATTCCTGTGTGGCCGCACTGAAGCCCTCTGATAGGGCCTCTTTGACCGCTCTTCCAGGCCCCAGGCCCCTCCGGATGGGCACCTGACTAAGAAGGCCAAAACCCTGACTCTGAACCGCTACTGACCTGAAGTGTCACCCCCCCCCCCCTGCAGCTCCCTGCCTCAGGTATGGCTCCTGCACTGGCTTAGAGAGATGAAGTGTTGTGGGATGTTTGGGGGCTTATTTTGCTTACTCCCACCAATGACAGCAGTGTACGCAGCACCCTATAGGGCAGTGTGGGTGGCTCAGTCGGTTCAGCATCCAACTCTTGATTTTGGCTCAGGTCATGATCTCGGGGCCCGAGATCTACGGCCTTGGGCTCCACCCTCAGTGGGGAGTCAACTTCTGTCCCTCTGCCCCTCCCCCAACTGGTGCTGTCTCTCTAAAATCAATCTTTTTAAGAAGTATCCTATAGGGCGCCTGGGTGGCTCAGTTGGTTAAGCGACTGCCTTCGGCTCAGGTCATGATCCTGGAGTCCCTGGATCGAGTCCCGCATCGGGCTCCCTGCTCAGCGGGGAGCCTGCTTCTCCCTCTGACCCTCCCCCCTCTCATGTGCTCTCTCTCATTCTCTCTCTCACAAATAAATAAATAAAATCTTAAAAAAAAAATCACAACTGGGGCACCTGGGTGGCTCAGTTGGTTAAGCGACTGCCTTCGGCTCAGGTCATGATCCTGGAGTCCCGGGATCGAGTCCCGCATCGGGCTCCCTGCTCGGCAGGGAGTCTGCTTCTCCCTCTGACCCTCCCCCCTCTCATGTACTCGCTCTCTCTCATTCTCTCTCTCTCAAATAAATAAATAAAATCTTTAAAAAAAAAAAATTCATCCTTTAAAAAAAAAAAAGAAGTATCCTATAAACAATATAACATAAACAATTAAAACAATATCAACAAAAAGCCTTGGGCTGTGGCAGTTCCGTGCCTGACAGATCCAAATGCTTTTCCACAGGTTCTCACTGTACCGCTTCCATCTCCCCCACATAGAAGCCCTGCTTTTCTGGTTGTATAAATGAGGAACCAGACTTTGAGAGACCTTAGGAGACTTGCTCCTGGTCAGGCTTATTACTTTATTAGATGTTGCAAAGTAGTACCCGTGCGTCTAATTCAGCACATTTTGTCTACCTTTTAATATTTTTAAATTGTTTTACATTGGAATGACTACTGATGGGTCATTCTTTCTCTGTCCAGACGCAGCCCTCGTTAGTCTTCTACTGACTTTGAATAGAGCTAATTTAACTTAATTTTATTCACCCAGGTCCTGAAGGCATTTGATTTTGCAACCCCTGCCAAATCTTGTCTACTTTCCACTCTGCAACTATAAGGTCAACATCTCAACTCCTGATGTGGGCCCAGAAATAAACCAGCCTCAGCCACAAACCCTTTGCCATTAGGCAAAAAAATCTCATTCCTTCTTTCTCCTGTTCTAATAGAACCATGGGAAAGGCCTTGAGCTGCGGAGGGGAAGGAAAGGCCTCCCTGCTGACCTGCGTAGCCTCTAAACCCTGCCTTCCTCAGACCCTGATATTACTGGGAGGGTCAGAGCCAAAACTGCCCCACTTGCCCTGCCACCCTGTTCGATGGAGAGTATAAAATGAGACAAATTGGTGGAACAAAGGAGATCATCTTTCCCTCCTGTTGGTACTGGTCTTTCTCCAGCACTTTGTTTCTGAATGGCCATGAACCTCTGTGAGTGGGCATTTCCTCCCCCTTTCTCACCCCAGTGTGTAGCTCAGGCACCCCATCTCTGACCGTCTCCTCACTGGGATGTCCCTTTTCATTTCATCCACAAAGGTATTTACTGGGTGCCAGACACTGGGGATTCAGTGTTGAATACACAGGCAAGGTCCTTGTCCTCTATGGAGCTCACTTGCTACTAAGAGATGCAGACACAAGTCAGGTGATCACACGAATAAGTACATAGGACGGTGCTGTCACAATGGAATGCTTGGGGACCTGTTGCCCCCTAGCGGTCTGTGGTCTCCATAAGTAGAATAACAACAGTACCAGACCGTGTTGGTATGTTTTACATATTAATTTACTTTATCTTCACAACGAGCCTACCAAGCAGGTAGGGTGATTACCCACCACAGGAGAGATTTACAGCCACTGAGAAGTGAAATAACTTGCCCGAACTCACCCTGCCAGTCCGGGCGATGCTTCTGCTCTTGGTTGAGCAGCAGACCTGTCTACAGCCTGGTGAATTTCAAAGTGTGCCCCAGTCCCCTGAGAACAAGACAGGGGGAACCAGGCTCAACCCCCGCAGGTGAGATTTAGGTTAGACACTAGAAAGAACTCCTTGGCAACAGTTATAAGTATACGAGAAAAGGAATGCCTTTTCTGGGAATTTGCTTCTCCCCCGAATTTCCTGTATGGCACAAATAGCATTGTAAAAAATAGAGGAATTATTCTAGGAAAATAAAAAGATCTCTCATAATTCTTCCTTGTGAATTGGGTTCCTTTTTCCATCTTTTTTTTTTTTTTTTTATAGCCCAATGTGAGTCTTGAACTCCTGACCCCAAGTTCAAGAATCAGATGCTTCACCAACTGAACCACTCAGGTACCCTTCTTCTTTCCATCTTTCTGGGCCAGGTTGAGGCTGTTAGACAGCTGGGTCACTGAGACGGGAAGTGACTAGATCTGGCAAGGCAAGGATGTGGTGACTAGCAGAGGTCAGCTCTTCTCTCCCTGCTTCCATAAGGGGTGGACACCCCTGTGTACCTCAGCAGGGGGACCTGGACACCTTCTTACCCTTATAGGCCACTCTGGATAAAGTAGGGCAGGGGTGAAGCTGTGGGGGATTACCTGCTATTTCAGAGGAGAACAATCAAAACTGCATGTGATCTGTGTCCCTGGGGGAAACAGGGAGGGGAGAAAGGAGCAGTCAGTAAGGATCACGCAGAGCTAGATGATTAAAATGGCTTCCACGGGCTCCCTGCTCGGCAGGGAGCCTGCTTCTGCCTCTGGCCCTCCCCCCTCTCATGTGCTCTCTCTCTCTCATTCTCTCTGTCTCAAATAAATAAATAAAATCTTAAAAAAAAATAAATAAATAAATAAAATGGCTTCCACGTCAATGGGTAGGGTCATAAGTTCCCATTGCCTTACCCCACCCTCATTTCAACACCTCCAGCCCTGAGTTGGCTGCATAATTCCTTGGGTATCCTGGGATGTCCCCTCTTGCTCTTGGGAGATCTGTGTCCTCCCTACCAAGGATTTCCCTTAGGCCTAATAAAATATTTTTCGCGTGCCAAATGCTTCAAAGTTTAAAGTATTTTCCCCACATTCCCTCATCTTTTAAAATAAACTTTATTTCTTAGAGCAGTTTTAGGTTCACAGTGATACCGAGCAGATATTCCCTCATTTTTAATTTTGATTCTCACATCAGCCCTACAAAGAGGCAGGACTGGTATTACTATCTCCACATGGACACTTAGATTACATTTAGAATCACACAGTAGCAAACAGAGCCTGGTGTTAACTGAGGTCTTCTGATCTCTTAAGCCCCAGACACTTTCTCTTGGTTCCCTCAGAGTGCCTTCTGAATCTTTCCAGATCTTTCCTCCCCCTAAGCATGGTAACCCTGCACCATCTCTCCTTCCTAGAGCTTAGAACCAAGTTTGAGAAGTTTCCCCAGTTTCCTTGTTGACTGCAGGGGACCACGGAGAGCCCATCTGTTTCCCCAGTGGAAGGCCCACCCTGGCAGAGGCACTGGGACCCAGAACTTGTACAATGCCCTGATAAGCTTCTTAGAGGCAGGTATTAGCAGGGATCGGATATTCTTCCCCTGAGATGCCCTTCACACCCGACCTGCCTTGAATTAGGATTCCACAGGGGAGCTGGGTACAGGAGAATGGGGTGTTTCCTGCTGTCCAGCTTCAGACTCACTCTTTGAGACCCTGGATTCTGACAAGTTTCCAGAACTAAGAAGACACTCAGATGTCCAGGTGTGAAGGTAAATGATGTGATTAGGTAGGAGGGGTCAGCTGGGGTGCCGGCTCAGCTCCGTTAGACAACACAGAAAGAAAGAGACCCTCCCAAGTTTCTTTAGGAGAGTCAAGCAGCTTGCTGCGGAGTTGAGTTTATGGCAAGGGACAGGGCCACTGGGAAGACGGTTACAGAAATCAAGGACAGAGAAGGAAATGTACTTATTCTGTACTTCTCCTTTTGCTTGTTCCTTTTTTGCTTTAAGACAAATGCATTTGGGGACGCCTGAGTGGCTCAGTTGGTTAAGCGACTGCCTTCGGCTCAGGTCATGATCCTGGAGTCCTGGGATCGAGTCCCACATCGGGCTCCCTGCTCAGCAGGGAGTCTGCTTCTCCCTCTGACCCTCCCCTCTCTCATGTGCGCGCGCTCTCTCTCTCAAATAAATAAAATCTTAAAAAAAAAAAAAAAAAAAAAGACAAATGCATTTGCGTCTCTAATTAGTGTGGCCTGCTGGGAAGATTGGGGCATTAGAAGGCTCACCTGCGCAGCCACTCACAAGCTGTGTCAGGTTGAGCAAGTCCAGCTCCTCTCTGGATCTCAGCTTCTTCAGGTCCCAAATGGGGAGTTACGCTAACTAGTGTCTGTAAGTCCTCCTACCTTTAATGACCTGAGACTCCATGAGTCACTCATCTCACTTCTAATATATTCCTTTAAATGCAAAACCAACCATTTCTAGTTATTGTTTTATAATAATCTGCAGACACTAGAGATTTAATAAATATTTACTTGGGCTGGACCTCAGTGCCCTTCTTTATAAATTGAGGATTTTTTCAGAGCCCTTCATGTTCTTCTTCCCCTCCTGAAGAATATAAAATTAAACCTTTATATAAAACTATAAAATTAAAATTTTATATAAAATTAACCCTTATGTAGCACTTGATTCTGTACAATGCTTTTCATAGACCTTATGTGTTTTTACTCTCTCAACATTCCTGTGACATAGGTATGTGTTGTTACTATTGTTCTTTCTTTTTTTTTTTTTTAAAGATTGTATTTCTTTATTTGACAGAGAGATAGAGAGCACAAGTAGGCAGAGCGGCAGGCAGAGGGAGAGGGAGAAGCAGGTTTCCCGCTGAACAGGGAGCCCAATGTGGGACTTGATTCCAGGACCCCGGGATCATGACCTGAGCTGAAGGCAACCACTTAACCAACAGCCACCCGGGCGCCCCCTATTGTTATTTCTATTAAAATAAATTTAAATTTAAAATATCATGAAACGGCACAGGATAAAAAGGTTAAACAGTTAAACTGAAATCAGGATTTACTGAAAAGTAAGTCTTCCTCAGACCCCGATCTCTGTTTCCCTTCTCCGGATGTCCTTCCAAGGATCATCTTTGCATAATCAACCCATATGTTAACACGTTTATTTCACAGATGAGGCAATGAGGTTCGCCTGTCCAGGGTGGCACAGCTGGAAAGCAGCAGGGCTGGAAATCCAGGCCTTGACTCCATTCCCCATGTTCTTCCCACCACACCACACTGTCTGGGAAGCATCATGACATTAGCTTTGTCCTCTCTGGGTGATACCGTGGAATGTTTTAAATGGGTCCAAAACCAAAAAACCAAAAAACACCCACACGGAGTCTTGATGTTTCTAGCACTGCCTTCTTCCGCTGCCTATTTTTGTCTAAAGCTTAAAATCTTGTCTCCTTATCTTCCTCCTGCCTTTGACAAGGTGAGATCTGTGGCCTGGGGCACCAACTGTGGATGACTGGCTCCCAGCAACTCAGGCTTGGACCTGAGGGGTGCTGGCAGACCTCTCACAGGGATCCCAAAGAGGGTGAGGTAGACCCAGGCATGCCAACAGCCTACGCAGCACAGAGGACCTCTAATGCTTTTTCCTAAGAGCGGGCATTTTTCTCTGGAACAGGCAGTAGGGGTAGTTTTGTTCCAGCAGAAACAACTGCTTCCTAGCACAAAGGCCTCTATATGAATTGTCATCACTCTTTTCTAGGTGATGGTTTGATGGCTCCCAGCTCTCCTCTTAGGGGCAAATAACCTCTTTTTTTTTTTTTTTTTTTTTTACCCTCCCTCAGGTTTGTGGATACCCCCTGGCTGGGCTTCATGGAGAAATCTTCACTGATCACCAACCTGAATCCCAGAACAGACCCCATCTTTCCATGGACAGAATGAGAGGTCTTCTGTAACCAGGCATAACTGGCCATCATGGGGAAGTTGATCAGAATGGGAACACGGAAGAGGCGGTTACTCTGGCCAAAGCGGCTTCTTTGGAGTCGACTCTTCTTCCTGTTGGGAATGTTGATCATCGGTTCTGCCTACCAGCACCTGAGGAGCCCCCGGGGCCTCCCCTCATTGTGGGCAGCAGTCTCCTCCCAACACCCTGTAAAACTGGCCAGCCGTGACCTCCCTAACAACGATATGATGATGGTGAGCAGTGACCCTCCAAGAGCTAGCTCTGAAATGATGGGTGACACACGGGTGCCCCAAACTACAGTGGGCAAGGATGAGGCAACACGTGGCATAACAATGGAGAATACCCCCAATCCACCCAGAAGGACAGCCAACATCACTCCAACAATGCCCAAGAATAACTACAGCCTAACAGCTGCAGACGCAGAAAGAACGAAGGAAGACACCACAATCACACCCAGTAGAGTACTGAATCACTACACCCCAACTTCAAAAAGGCCAACAGTAAAGAATCATACCCCAACAACATCACCCAGGGTAGAAGTGCAGAGCTATCACCCAACTCAGGCTGGGAGAAAGGTGATGAAATATACCCCATCTCCACTTGGTAGACTAGTAAGCACTTATGCCCCATCCACACTCATGACAATGACAGAGAGCCATGGGATCACCCCCAGAACAACAGTGAAAGACAGTGAAACTATGGCAACCACCAAAATATTGGAGACCAACCCCTCTAAGAGAATAGTAGAGGAAACCACCCCAACTACTCTCAAGGGACTAATTAATAAAACGCCAACTCCCCTGATAAATGACATGGAAACAAGCATCTTGACTTCTCCAAGGAGTATGACGGAAGAGAACACCCTGACTACCCCCAGAAGAGTGGATAATAACAGATGGACCAAGCCCCGGGGGCTAGTGGGAAAGAACAAGCTGACGGCGCCCCTGGGAGTGGGCCTGGAGCACACCACGGCCATCTCGGAGGGGCGAGTGACAATACGCACCACCACGACAGGCAGTGGCCCAACAGAAACCAAAGCCTCTACCGCTACCTGGAGTGTTAGTAATCCCTTATCTGGAACCAGCGTGTCGACCAGTGGAATATCCTCCGCCACCTTCCGGGGGCTGGCAAAGAAATCTTCCATGGCACCCAGGCCCTCATCACCCTCCAAGGTCAGGGCAAATCCAACCATCCAGGTCCGTCACTGTGTGGTTGTGGAGCCAGCCCCAGCGGTGCCCCCTGCTCCCTCCCCCAGCCTGACAACAGCTATGATCCCAGAGGCACCCAGTTCCAATCCCTCAGCGCTGCCTCCTGGGTGGCCAGACCTTCACTCCAAGGCAGAGTACCCCCCAGACTTGTTCAGCATAGAGGAGAGGCGACAGGGCTGGGTGGTCCTGCACATCTTTGGCATGATGTACGTGTTTGTGGCCTTGGCCATCGTGTGTGACGAGTACTTTGTCCCAGCCCTGGGTGTCATCACAGATAAACTGCAGATCTCAGATGATGTGGCAGGTGCCACCTTCATGGCTGCTGGAGGCTCTGCCCCTGAGCTCTTCACCTCCCTCATTGGTGTCTTCATCTCTCACAGCAACGTGGGCATTGGTACCATCGTGGGCTCTGCTGTGTTCAACATCCTCTTTGTCATCGGCACCTGTGCCCTCTTCTCCCGGGAGATCCTCAATCTCACATGGTGGCCCTTATTCCGTGATGTCTCTTTCTACATCCTTGACCTGATAATGCTCATTCTCTTCTTCCTGGACAGCCTCATTACCTGGTGGGAAAGCCTGCTGTTACTGCTGGCCTATGCTTTATATGTGTTCACCATGAAGTGGAATAAGCAGCTCGAGGTCTGGGTGAAGGAGCAGCTCAGCAGGAGGCCAGTGGCCAAGGTCATGGCCCTAGGGGACCTCAGCAAGGTAAGGACAGCCTGGCTCAAATTTCTGTAGCCCCTTTGGGGTAAAAAGATGAGGGGAGAGACCAGTGACTGTAGAGTAGAAATTGCTGGGTCAGGCCTCAAGAGATGGGTGCTCTGCTTCCCTTTGCTATTCATTCAACATTTAAAGCCCTATTCTTTGCCAGGTGCTTGGCAAGAGTGACCTTGGCTCAGCTCCCAATCATCTGATGGTTATTATTACGATCCACCATTGGCAGGGGAAGAAACGGAGGCCTAATGAATTTAAAGCACTGTTCAAGGTCACACAGCAAATAGGCAGTGGAGCTAAGATTTGAACTTGGGTTCGTCTGACTGGGTGTTTGGAAGTGACATTTGAGCTGGGCTTTGGAGAATATCCAAGGAGTTATCAGGCAGGGAAAAATGATAATCTCTTCCATGTGCATGGTGTTTAGGGTTCATCTAGCACCTTCTCTCTCATTTAATCCTGTTTGTTCACATTCCAGATTTGGAGTTAGTGGCTTGGATGGGGTCTGACAAGGTGGAAGTTTTCTGTTTTTGTTTTTGTTTTGTTTTTGATATATTGGAGATGAGAGCTCCACTCATCCACTGACAAGCTAGCCTTGGGTGCAGGGCCCTCTCTCTTGTCGAGTGGAGGCCAGATACCAGAACTCCAGCCCTGAGGCTTTCTCTTAGCTCCAGAATTCTTTTTTAAGAATATCTGTGCCCCTGTGAGGGACCTTCCTTCTAAGTTCATTGCATGGCTCAATAACCTGCAAGATAAGATTAAAGTGGGGAAGTGATCTCTGAAAATTCATCTCAAAGTTTTCGTTCCTTGACTCCAAAGTGAGGTACCCTAGGGAACACAGACCCTGTTTCTTTCCTGCTCCTAAAGGGTGGGTTCGGGCAAAGGTTGGCTCTCAGCCTGCCTCTTTCATGTCTCAGAGAAGCCACTGGTGTGGGCAGAATTTTGCATGCAAAGAATGGAAGGACTTAGCTACTTAATCCAGAGCGGTTTTGATGAGTGGGCAGGATGGAGACCAAATTCAGCAGCGTGTCTGGGAGATATATGATGCAAGAGAGATGAAATGTACTTCCTTTAGGATTTTTGAGATGATGTGGTATTTTGGCCGGAGCACAGAAGTAGGAGTCAGGAAATCTGGGTTCTAATGTGATTCTGCCTCTAACTAACAGTGTGACCTTGGACGGGTCCCTCCCTTCCCTTCTCTGGCAGAAATGACAGAGTCCAACTAGTCACCAAAAGGCCCTGTTTAACGATCATCATCCAAGCGAGTTTCGTTCTAGCTGGCCCTACACAGTGGTTATTTGTCTGGTTTGGTCAACTGAGCTCCACCTGCCATATTTGCAGATGGCCGCCAAAGAAGAAATGTCCTACGCAAGGTTATATAACCAGCAGGTATCAGAACCAGAATGGGAACCCAGTATCCGAACTCCCCATTCAGTGCTATTTCCTGTCAGCTCCTTGGAGCCAGAAACTTCAAAAAGAAAGGGAGGCTCAGAGCATTACATCATTTAATATGAAGAGACAAGGGCCTCCCCCCAGATGAAGTCCTCAGGGCCTTGCTGAGGGTGGCCATGAAGCCTGGCACTCTCCTCTGAGAAGTGCATCTAATGCCTTCGTGTACATCAGGCCAGCAATTTTCAAAATGCCTCTGACTTGCCTCCCGGTCATTATCAGTGATTCTGTTTTTATTTAAACTCTACAAATTCTGAATTTTCCATTTTGCGAGGACTAGACCATCAAAGCAGAGCTTGTGAAACAAGTGAAGCATAATCATGATTTCAAAGGAGAATTTGTAACCTACTTAAGAGACTCTTCTAGGGCATTAGTAGCAGCTCTTGGCCAACCAGTGAGAGTGGTGCCGATCACAATTCTGTTCTTATTTGCTGAAACAAATCCAATATGAATTTTATTTAACAGCGTTATTGAAAAAAAAAAAACAAAAAACGGAACAGGTTGAATTACTGGCTATACTTGAAAGTCAATCTGTATTTATTTAAAATTAAAAATCTAAGGGTGCCTGGCTGGCTCAGTCAGTGGAGCATGCGACTCTTGATCTTGGGGTTGTCAGTTTGAGCCCCACATTTGGTGTAGAGATTGCTTAAAAATAAAATCTTTGAGGGACACCGGGGTGGCTCAGTTGGTTAAGCGTCTGCCTTTGGCTCAGGTCATGGTCCCTGGGTCCTGGGATTGAGCCCTGCATCGGGCTATCTGATCAGTGGGGAGCCTGCTTCTGTCTCTGCCTGCCACTCCCCCTGCTTGTGCATGCTCTCTCTCTCTCACAAATAAATAAATAAAATCTTTAATAAAATAAAATAAAATAAAATAAAAACCCTATAGTTAGTACTTTCCAGCATTAACAACTCCTCACTAAAAATTAGTCCAAATAATAAGAACTGTGGCTATTTTGAAATGGTTTTTAAAATATCTGGATTTGGATTTCACCTCCGGTGTCTAAAAGCCAGAGAGAGAGAGAGAGAGAGAGAGAGAGGGAGAGAGGGAGAGATGGAGAGAGAGAGAGAGAGAGAACTGTTTTTGCTTGTATCTTTATGTCTGTGTTTCCTGGCCACTATCTATGATCTGGTCAGAGGGAGATAGATTGTCCTGCACTTCACTGATAGACTGAGAGCAAGCCATTCAGTTTTGAATTCATGAAACAATTCTCTGGAAATCCAATTGTTGATCTAGTAAACTGTGTTGGCATTCATTTTTGCAGTTTATGCAAGAGTGTGTCCTCACCCCTGTAAACTGTTTCACTTTAACATGAAAATAAACGTGCCTTACTCTCTCACTCCTGTTGATGTACTGACTCACACCTCTCCTTGACTAATGGTTTCCCTCTTTGAGCATCACCCCAGGAAAGCAGGGGGCCTAGGAAGCGGCTTATTCAATCAGCCATGCTCCGAAGTGAAGAAGTCAGAGAGAAGTGGGGCATAACCAGACAGAGTGATAGGAACCAGGGAGGGAGGCTGGGGAGGCGAGGTCAGAGCCACAGGTGCTCGAGAAGTCTAAGCAGCAGGAAGAGAGATGGAGGGCAGTGTGAGCCAGCTCCCTCTGGAGAGAAACAGGAACAGGAAAGACATCTGGGCCTCTCCCTTCCTCTGTTGCCAGCCTGGGGTGAGGTGTGGAGGGGTAGCTACAGCATCAGGCTCATCATTGCCACTGCATGGGGAAACACTCTTTGTATCTCCCAAAGAGGTGAGCACGGGCTCTCGTCTCTAGCAGGAGGTGCACAAGTATGGGGTTCAGTTTCCTCAGGAAACCCTAACAGTTCAGGGGCTCCAGTGTAGAGAGAGAAAGGAGTGGGGAGGGAATCCTTACTTATGGAGGGCCTATTCCATACATATCTGATCTCAACAATTTCTCACAAAAGCCCTACAAGGATGGATTATAACCTCCATTTTGCAGATGAGGAAACTGAGGCTCAGAGAGGATCATTAACTCATCCAGTTCCATAGCTTGTTGGTGGTTCTCACCATTGGCGCGTGAAACTGTATATCTGGGTTTTAACCCAGGCTCCACTGCAAACTGCCCCTGTTGCTCTGGGCAAGTCAGTGCAATTCAACAAACCTTTATCAGTAAGTGCTTTGTTTTGTTTTTTTTTTTTTTTTAAGATTTTATTTATTTATTTGACAGAGAGAGACACAGTGAGAGAGGGAACACAAGCAAGGGGGAGTGGGAGAGGGAGAAGCAGGCTTCCCACAGAGGAGAGAGCCCGATATGGGACTCGATCCCAGGACCCTGGGACCATGACCTGAGCCGAAGGCAGTTGCTTAACAACTGAGCCACCCAGGCGCCCCTATCAGTAAGTGCTTAAATGAAAAACAGTGTGGGGAAAAGATTGTGTCCCTTCCAGTAGAAAGGACAGGCACAGACAAGAGTAACTGCAATAGAACGAACCCTATACAAAGTGCTACGAAGTCACTTTGCTTTCCTACCTTAGATTGCTTATCTATAAAGTGAGTGGGATGATGATCTCACGTAGGGGTTGGCAAACTTCTATGGTAAAGGGCCAGACAGTGAATAGTTCAGGCTTTGCAGGCCATGCAGTCTCTGTCACAACCCAGCTCTGTTGTTGTAGCATGAAAGCCGCCACAGACAATACACCAACAGACAGGAGCGGCCACATGCTGTTTTCCCAAGTACAACATCCTTGTAGGTGTTCCAGCTGAACAACTTGGGGATGAGAGCAGCAGAGAACGATTCATTTTCTTCCTGAATATTTACCCGACTGATATCTGTAGAGTTTCTGAGCTGGAGGGCCTTTCACTTTACTTTTTATTCTGCTCTGACAACCTAGAATTGGGATAAAGGTTTTTTTAGGGGGGGAGGGAATGATTCTAATCAGAATTCACTTAAGAGCATTTCTAGAAAAAATAAAATGGTGTAGCATCAGACATGGACACATAGTAACAATTTTAGAGTCTCTCTTTTGACACTGGCTGAAAAAAAATCAAAGCTAAGCTATTTTAGATGACATTGGTCAAACTGGCATGTATTGGTTTGGGATGCCTCCTATGACCCCTATTGTTGACTTGCTCTGAAACTTTATACCTGTGTATAAAGTATACCTGAATATAAACTATACACCTCTCAGTGTATTTATTCTAGCCCCAAATGATAAATATCTGACTTGCCTTGACCATGCATAATCACAGAAAGCCAACAAACAGCAAAGCTGATGCACTGGCCTGGCTTAAAAAGCTTTATCTATCTGTGGTTGAAGCACCATAGGCCTTTCTTTATAGAGAGAGCTCCCAGCTTAGCTAGAAAGACCAGCCATCTGCATGAGATGCTGATTGGCAATATGGTCAGAGGGGCACCAGTGGTAAAAAGGGATCCAAGGGGGGAGGGGAACAAGCCTATTTTGGATCCTTTTGGGTCCCTGTCCACATCATGCCCTCAAGAATACTTCAGAATGTGAAACTCTGGAGAAAAGTCTGCCATTCTTTCCTCAAATGCACTGGGGGCTGTTTTTTGTTTTGTTTTTCCCTGGCAAGGTTTTTTTTAATTAAACCAACCAACATGACCCTCCAAGCAGACAAACCAGGTGCCTCCTAAGGGGGCCAGTCCTCCCCTTTCTAGTCAGGGTTGACATTTATTCCAAGGGCTTCTATCAGTGGCCTGTATTCAGCAGGGCTGTGGACAGGAAGCCCTGTGAACAGGAAGGCCTCTCCAGCATCTGTGGACCCCACTCATGCTAGGCTGCAGGGAATCCACTAAGCTCCCAAAGAGCCCCTCCTAGCCTGGGCTGAGGGGTTCCCACCTTTTTCTTTTCTTCCTTTCTTTCTTTCTTTCTTTCTTTCTTTCTTTCTTTCTTTCTTTCTTTCTTTCTTTCT
>NW_023270839.1:40030929-40046995 GCF_011800145.1 Mirounga leonina
TCTTTCTTTCTTTCTTTCTTTCTTTCTTTCTTTCTTTCTTTCTTTCTAGGTAATATTCACACATTTTCATTTTATTTTTATTTTTTTAAGTAGGCTCCTCACCCCTCATGGGGCTTGAACTAACAACCCTGAGATCAAGAGTTGCATGCTCTAACGACTGAGCCAGCCAGGTGCCCCAGGGTTCCCTCCTTTAACCCCTTGGATAGTTAGCTTCCTCCCAGTTGTCAGAAAAAGATGATAAGAGTAGAATTCTCAATTTTAGGGCTTCTTTTCCTCATAATTTTTAGTGTTCACCTGCTAGTTGGTGCTAGCAGATGACAAAATGAATGAATAAGAAACAAACGAATATGAACAGAAAAGCTCAAACACCTGATCATGCCTGGTCCGATAGCTTGTTGTTTCCATGGATGCATGTGTACCTGTAATTGAGATTTTACATGCATTTATGCCACACAGTAATATTTTCTCATAGTGTGTATGATGGGATTAAATATGAAATTAAATATTGATGGTGTTCTACAAATAACAGCATGATTTCTAGATGCTCTGCCCCCTGAATAAATTGGAAATATAAAACTAACCTTATTTAGTGTGGGGGAGTGGGCATATGGATGCTAAATAAGTAAAAACAAGATAATTTCAGGGAGTGACAAGTGCTGTGAAGGAAATAAGCATGCATATGGTGGAGAAGGACTGGAGGTGGTGGGCCCCCTTTAGTGAGGGAGAGCAGGAGAAGCCTCTTGGAGGGAGAAAGGTCCAAATAGAGATCTGCAGAATGAGAAGAGAAACCACCCCATGCTCCATGGGGAAGAATTCTGGAAGAGGAAACAGCATTTGCAAAGGCTCCGAGCCCAGAAGGAGCTCAGTGCATTGGAATAAAGAATTGGAGGCCAATATGGTCAGTGAGTAAGGGGACAGTAGAACAAGATAACGCTGGAGAGGTGGCTCCCTGTGGGGCCCTGTGGGTCAAATACGGAGTTTGGATTTTAACTGAAGCTCAGCAGGGAAGAAAGTGATGAGGAACCATATTTAAAAGGTCGCTCCTAACTGCTGTGTAGAGAAGGAACTGTAGGTGTGCAAGGGAGTCCAGTTAGGAGGCTGTTGTGGGCCTCCAGCTGGTATATCTTTAAGAGACGTTTTGAAGGCAGGATCATCTGGACTGGTGATGAAGTGGATGTGAGGGTGAGACAGCAGGAGAAGTCAAGGATGCTGCCAGGTTTTCGGCTTGAGCAGCAGGGTAGATGGTGGTCCCACCCAGTGCAAAAGGGAAGACCCAAGGAAGAACAGGTTTAGGGAGACTCAAGACTTTCCGCTCAGGAATGATGAGTGTGTGTGGCCATGTCACCTCCAGGTGGGTATGTCCAGGAAGCAGTTGCCTACATGGGCCTAAAGCTCACAATCAAGGTCTGGGCTAGAAATAGAAATTTGTGAATCACTGACAATGTGTGATAATTAAAATCGAGGACCAGTTGAGAGAGAGAGTGGGGGTGGGAGGGGGAGGCCCTAGGTTTGTGCCCTAAAGAACTCCAGTGTTGATTCATTCAGCAAACATTTATTGAATCCCTTTATATGAGGCCTGTGTAGGGTCTGGGGTTACAATGAGAAAAAAGGCACAGTCCCAAGTCCTGGATGAGCTCAGTCTCAGCAGAGTGGGAGTTGATCCAGATTTTGTGGGGCCTGACACTCTTTAAGAAAAAGAATATAAAACTATTGGTACAAAAATCAAATACAAGGTCTTGTAAAGTGTTTATGTAGGGGAGACATGGGCCTTGGAAATTAAGCTTCACCGGTTCCATGGTAAATCCTCCTCAGTGGGGAAGACAGATAAATAAAATTGATGTGTAATGGTATAGGAAAGCGCTAAGGGATTTAGTACTGCAGAGAGTGGACATCTCAGCAGACCAGAGTCAGGGAAGGCTTCCTCCGGGAGGCGATGTTTAGCAGAATCTTGAAGAACAAGCAGGGGGTGGCTGACTGAAGAAGGGGTAAGAACTCTCCTGGGCTTGTGGAGAGGCCAAGGGAATGAGACACCATGAGATCATAGCTGCACTGTCCTGTATGGTGACCACTACCTACATGGAGCTACTCAGCTCTTGAAATGGGGCTAATCTGAACTGAGATATGCTGTAAGTATAAAATATACAGTGGGGGGCGCCTGGGTGGCTCAGATGGTTAAGCGTCTGCCTTGGGGTCAGGTCATGATCTCAGGGTCCTGGGATCGAGTCCTGCATGGGGTTCCCTGCTCAGTGCAGAGCCTGCTTCTCCACTCTCCCTCTGCCACTCCCTCTGCTTGTGCTCTTCTGTCTATCTCTCTGTCAAATAAATAAATAAAATCTTTAAAAATAAATAAATAAATAATAAAATATACAGTGGGTTTCAGAGGCTTAGTATGAAAAAAAAGGGCAAAATAGCTCATTGATATTTTTATAGTAATTATATGTTGAATTATAATTAGTATATTGGGTTAAAGTATATTATTCAAACTAATTTCACGTGTTTCTTTTACGTTAAAAAATGTGGCTACTAAAATAGTTAAAATTACGTGTGTGACTTGCATTCTATTTCTCTTGGACAGTGCTGGACTAGAGGTAAGAGGAGGCTGATAGGTGCTCAGGTAAGGAGTCTGGACTCCCTTGTGAGGATAGTAAGCCCCTAGGGTGTGGGGGAGGGACATGATTTGTGCTTTGTTTAGAAAATCACTCTGGCTGAGGGATAGAGAATGAACTAGAAGAGGAATAATCAGGAGTCAGGGGGGTTTTGCAGGACTGTAGGCGGGAGAATGGAGAGATGAGGTGAAATTTGAGGACTTTTAGAAACTAGGTCTGGGGCGCCTGGGTGGCTCAGTCGTTGGGCGTCTGCCTTCGGCTCAGGTCATGATCCCAGGGTCCTGGGATGGAGCCCCGCGTCAGGCTCCCTGCTCGGTGGGAAGCCTGCTTCTCCCTCCCTCTCCCACTCCCCCTGCTTGTGTTCCTGCTCTCACTGTCTCTCTTTCTGTCAAATAAATAAATAAAAATCTAAAAAAAAAAAAGAAAGAAAGAAAGAAAGGAACTAGGTCTGACCTCTAATTGGATGTGGGCTATGAAGGAGAGGGAGGAATTCAGGTAGACTTCTGGGTTTCCAGCTTAGACAAATGAGTGGATCAGAGTGCAAGACTGTACTCAGGAAAGGGCTAGTGTGAAGAGCCCCCTACTAGAGTATAACCTGGGTGAAGGCAGGACTCAGACCAGGGATTCAGTAAATATTTGTTAAATGAATGCTAAAAAAAAACACACACTAAAATATGTGGTTCAGGAAATGTGTCATGGATGGTCTAGAAGGCGATAGGTCAGTGATTAACTGCTACATCAATGGGAGATAGAAACTGGAAGTCAGGAGGGGGAGCCCCCTGAGGGACTGCCATATTTGCCATCACAGGTTCCCATGAATGGCTACAAGGGATCCCACTGCTCAACCTCAGCAAGATACATCACAGGTGCTGGGGGCTTTGGCTGGCAGGAAAACATCCTCTTTGGTTTCCTCAGCCCCTTTGCTAATTTTCATGAGGAGAAGGAGAAGGTGGGGTGATGAGGTTGAAGAAAGAGGAGGGGCAATGGATTGGGGTCAGAGGTGGATGTGAAATGTGTTGGTACTAAGGGCATATTCTGAAAGCACCTACTTGCCAGGACTGCTACCCATAACAGACCCATCATCCACATCTAAATGGAGATGAACATTCATGTCCATTTACCTAAAATGTCAATAATTTAAAACAGAGCCACTAGGGAATAGAGATTTTACCTCATTACCTTATTTATGCTTGGGAAAAGAAATGAGTTAGTAAACAACAACAATAACAACAACAACATCTAATGGGGATCAGGAGATCAGAGTTCTGACACTGTCTTTGTGAGTGTGGGCAAGTGACACACTCTTTCTGTATCTCTGTTTTCTCATCTATCAAAGAGCAGTAATAATACTAACCTTGTCTGCTTCATGGAGTTAGTAGTCTTGGATGAGAAAGCGAATGTGAAGGGCTTCAGAAAATTAGAAGTACATGCTGAACTCAGAAGATACTGATGGGTGCAAAGAATGATGAACTCAGAGAAATATTTTGGCTTGAGTACATCTGATAGCAGAAAAATCATTAGGCATGTGCATCACGGGGCAAAAGTCAATCTCTCCTGCCCCTCTGTGGACAGAACTAGCTACCCCAAAGGGCAGCCTGGCTCCTCACAGTTTTTTGCCTCCAGAAACTCAATGGGTTAGGGTTGGACATGATAAACGTGAGATGGCTGGGCCAGCAGGGGTTGGTGCCAAAGCCTCCAGTATGCCAGTAAACTTACCCAAGTGTCATGAAAGAGTCGGGGGATTTGTTCACAAAATCAGCAGTGTTCCCTTCATATGCAGATGGGTTATTTCTGCTCTATTTCATTCATTTGCATATTCATTGGTTCATCCATCTGTTTATTTAATTCATTCAGCAATCTACGTCCAGCTTTCAAACCTCCCCCATCCTTCAAAGCTTACTCAAATTCTACCTACTTCAGGAAGCCTTCTTGTCTCTCCCACCACTACACCTTCATCTACGCTTTCCATTTCTTGAACCACGTTCTGCTTTGTCAGCATTGGTTCCAATTCCTTTCTGGACATAGAACACGTGTCCGCAACATCTTTGTATCCCAACAGCACTAGCACACTGACCTATAAACAGCAGGTGCTCGGGGAAATAAGAACTGAATGAATGAACAAATTGGGTGGATGGGAGGGTGAGGAGCCCTGGCTCAGGCACTATTTTCTTTATTTTCTGAGTTGAAACAGAGACAGAGTATAGAACGTCCAGTTCTAGTTCTGGCCACAGAGGCCAGAGTGGGGAGGTGAAGACAGTTTTGGGGGGGCAACTATTGGTGACCATGTTGCCTGAAGATAGCACTAGAAGCTACTTAGGAATAGCTACTCGTTCAGCTCACCTTTAGTGAGCACCTACTATGTACAAGAAATGTGCTGCAGGTTAGGGGAACAGAGATGACTGTATTGAAAGTTCAAAAAAAATTGCGTCTAGCTGGGTAAATAACTGACATAGGTCAAAAGTTAAAAAATGATTCTTTTAAAAGTTCAAATGGCACTATAAAGCAGTAAATGCAAGGTAGAAGGCCAGTGGTCCAGACAATAAGTACTGTGGGTTTAATGATTCTTCATCTTAGATTCTTCTAGGGCTGTCTCATTTCCCAGCTGGCTGCCCTGCAGCTTTCCCCAGGACCTGAGTGCTTACTTGATCATAGAGCCAGATTTTGGTAACAAAAAAGTGTGCTCACTGTTGTTATACAGCTTTTGAGGAGAGAGGTATCATAGGGAGCTGGAGTGAGGGTGGGAGTAGAAGGGGTCATTCAGGAAAGCTTTGTAGAAGAATTCACCCTGAATTTTCTGAAAAACTGGTAGACATAGAGGAATGGAGAAGGCATTTTAAGCCGAGAGAAGAGTCGTGAACAAGGGTCCAGCAGTTGGAATGGATTGGGGACAGTTAGAGGACAGTTCATTCATGCCTCATTCAACAAATATTTATTGAATCTTGTGAAGTGCCCAAGAGTGTTTTTGTGCTAGACACACAGCGGCAAATGAAGTAGGCAATCTGCCTTCAAGACGCTAGGGGCCAGTTAATTTATTTGTATGTTTGTTAACAATGTTAGCAATGTTTGTTAACACACAAATAAATTGAGGAAAGCGCTACGGAGGAAAAGAACAGAAATCTATAAAAGAGAATGAGACAACACCTTAGCTCCCCAGAGGAAGGTGACGTGTAAATGGAGACCTGAAATATTGGGAGTGAGGGAAGGAGGGTGCCAAGCATGGAAGGAGGGGCCCCGTGATGAGGTTTTCAAAGTGGGTAAAGAGGGACTAAAAGACAGTTGGTGTTACTGGACTGTAGACAGTGGACACATTTGACTGGGCCTACAGTGTGCAGAGGGAAGCCAGACCGTGAAAGGCCAGGCTGGGGTTTGGACATGGTAAAACATCTTCTGAGAGCAGGTTATCTTTGGGTGTGTTTCTGTGTTCCCACCTGAGGGTTCCCCGGAGAGAAAGGGAAGTAGAGAGGGAGAGTAAGGGTCTCTCCAAACATCTCGTGATTCCTGTCCCTGTTTGCAGCCAGGCAATGGGGCAGCTGCGGTGGATGAGCTACAGGAAAACACGAAGCTAAAGGTGGGTGCCATGTGGAGTCTGCCCAGCAGGGACACTGCAGGGTCTCGGAGGACAGCCATAGACCTGAGGCACTGCGGCCCTGATGCTGGGGATCCTGGGCGGGGTTCAGGCTTGGGAAGCTCCTGGGAGTGCTCCCAGGATGAACCAGTGAAGGAGCCAGCTCCTTTGCCAGAGGGACTGTCACCTCCAAGGTGACCTTGGAAGAGGTGCTTCTTTGGGAGTTAAATCCAGAACGTCACTGCTTGCCCTGCCGCTAGCTTGCTGTGCGAGTTTTGCATCTGTAAAATGACTGGGCACTAGCTGAACTCAAGCCCCAACTCTTAGAATTGATCTAAAAGCCTAAGTACCTGTGGCTTTTGGAATGCTCCAGAAATAAGAGAAACACAGGAGGGGCACTGGGAGCAGGGGAGACTGAGGTTTCTGAAAAACTGTATCTTAGCTGCCTTTTGCCGGTGGGATATTTGGGAAGAATTATGGGAACGTTAGAGAGGAGAGGCTGGGGCCTGAATGACATCGTCCTCATCCAAAGAAAATCCCTAGGCATGTTGTGAAGTACCGTGTTACTACAGCACTAGATGGCAGAAGAGTTCAACTCCAGAGGGATGGGGGATGGGGCGTGGGGGGAGGGAGGGAGGGACTGAGCAAGTGTTGGTCTGTCTTGGATGTTCCTTTGTAAATCAGATGATATTTCTATGTGTGTCACATCTGCGTATCTGCACATATAGATGTGAGTATGTGTGTGCCTATGAGGGTCTCTTGAAGTATCTGTGTGTAGGAAAAAAGGGAAGGGAACTGGGAATCCAAGGTCCTGAGCGCTAGTTTTGAGTCTTTCACTTACCTTGGATAAGGCACCTAGCCTCGCTCAGTTTTCATTTCCTTTTCTGTAGAAGGGGATCCCAGCCTTGCTTATCTGGGGCTGGGGCAATGATAAAGCGTGATGATGCTTTGTGGACCGTAAAGCGTACCCACGCACAGTGGGTCTGTGCATGTGGTGTGTGGGTGAGTGCGTGTTTCTGTGAGAGTGTATTTTCAGGGAAGGACAAACCCTAGGTAATGTGTTATGCTTTGTACACATTGTCTGCTCCCTGTTGAGACCTTGGGGGGATTATTCCGTACGTAGAATTAGCCAGTCATGGAAGAGTGGGGGGAGGCTGATATAATGCTCCTGATGGAGGTGAAGGGAGAGGGGAGGCCAGGGTCAGGCTCCTGTGCTTTGTTCTGCCTTCCAAGGGAGGGGAGCAGGGTTAGTGAGGTCCTCGTGCGGCTCTTCCCCTGGCTTGGGCAGGGGCCCACTGAGGCCTGTGCGGCTCTCCCCGCTCAGCTCCCAGCAGTGCTCCCCGCGGTGCTGACCCGAGGGAGCAGCTCGGCCTCTCTGCACAACAGCACCATTCGCAGCACCATCTACCAGCTCATGCTCCACAGCCTGGACCCTCTGGGAGAAGGTAAGCAAGGCCTCCCCAGACCTGCGCGCTCCCCTGTCTACTCCTTTCCTCCTGCGGCTGGACAAGAACAGGGGCCTGCAAAGGGGAGGATGAGGGCAGAGCGGGGAATCGAGAGCACAGGAGAGCTGGGGTGTGAGGCCAACAGTCTGGGAGACAGGGCAGAGAGAAGGCATAGGACTCAACAGGAGCTAAGGTCCTTAGGTATCCACATCCCACGACTTCCCTGTCTCCGGGTCCCCTCCTGTAAAAGAGTTCACCTGTAGTTAGCGGGGCCCTGAGTGCTGTGTGCCCTGCTCTGGTCTATGTTGGGGTTGCCCTCAGTGACTTCCCTACGAAGCCCACCACCCACAGGTTGGCTCCAGTATCCCACAGCATCTCCAGCCAGGCAGCTTGGCACAGGCTGACTGGTCAGGGCCACTGCTGGGGGTACCTCCTATAGGGCCCCACGGCCCAGAAGCTCTGAATGGTACCTCCCTGTGCTCTGTGTTGAGCTCTGGAGTCCTACGAAAACTGCTAACCCCGTCTCCAGCCAGGAACCGCGAAGGAGCTGCCAGGACCTCTTCTGGGGGTGGTAGGGGGCCAAAGTAAAGTGGGGCCTGATGTCTAACTGGACAAGTGATGGGAGTAGCTGAGCTTCTCACCATCCGTCTTACCAAGTCCTGCCTTCTGGCCCCTTTCCCCAGAGGGCTGAGCTGAATAGGACACCGGAGACTGACTCGTGAGCATCAGGAAGCACCTGGACTTACATTTCTGGCTCAGGGACAAATCTTGGGGTGGGGGAGCTCAGAATTTCCTCAGGCCCTGCAGATACAGTATTGGGTTTTTGGGTATTTAAAAGGGTATTGGGCTGGGAAAAACAGAGACAAAGACGAGATGATCTAATCTTCCTCCGAAAATCCTCAGTTGAGCCTCGGCAGACATTGAGAGAGGCCACCCCCAAGTATCAGTGCCCCTGGAGTTTTGAGAGTGGAGTTTGCTGCACCTGGCAGCCTGTGGCTGATTGCTGCTGGGGGCATGCCTGGCCTGGGGCACTGAAGGAAGCTCCGTCCCTGGGTTGGCAAAGTCCTGAAGATAAAGATCTTCTCCTGTATAGGACCGCAGGCCCCCCTGCCTGGGCCAATTCTGTGACCAGCAGCTGACCTACTTGTCCTAACAGGATTATGTGATGGCCGGGCCAGGCCCAGGTCAGAGGAGATTGATACTAAGTAGGAGATGATCCAGCTGCACTGAGAGCAGAGAGGCCATGAGAGGAAATGAACGCTGGGTGAGCCAGCGACAGGCACAGCCCCAGGAGGACAAGCGAGCTTCGTACATCGTGGGCACATGTGGCCACGGAAAGGGCCCCGTGGCCGGTGACTGCTGATACGCTCTGGGCTCTGAGATGAAGTCCTGCTCGGAGAGGCAACTCTGATTCTACACCCCGAGGCCCCATCCAGGAGGCACTGGGACCTTGCCAAGCAATGACAAAGGCCTTTGTTCCCAAGACTTTCCAGATACACATTTGTGTTTCCATCTGCTGGTTCCAAATGGCTCTCCAGATGTTTCCACCCTTTCCAGGTGTTCTGGCTCTTTCCATAGAGCCTGTGTGTGGTCTGAACTCTCCCCTGCCCTGTGAAAGGGCTTCTCTTCTCCAGGACCCTATGCCTTTTACGGTGATTTCACTTGGATGTGTGTGTATGCATGAGAGAGAGGGAGAGGGGACCAGAAAGAGGCCCTGCAGCTGACCTGCTTTCCTCAGTGTCGTGGGAAATGAGAGGTTAGGGTGTGCGAGGGGGGTCCAAAGGAAACAGGGGGACTTGGTTTTCCTTGCCAGCCCCTCCAGCCCACAGTCAGCCGATGGTCTCAGTGCCAGCCCTGGAAGCTGCGGAACTTTCCTGTGATAACAGCAACTCGTGTTGCCCCACAGAAGACTGCAATGCTCCATCCGTGCCAAGGGGGCACTGAAGTTGTGTGGATGAAGGAGGCAGTGGAGGGCCCACTTTCTGACCTCTCGGCTCTGGGCCCTGACTCGGACCTGTGGGGCTGGCCCACCAGGACACTTCGAAGGGCCTCACGTGCCCGAGGGGTGGCTCTGCAGGATGGAGCCTCTTGCCAGAAGCGGCTGCAGCTGAACCAACTCTGAGAGTTTAGGAGACAGGCTGAAAGGAGGAAATTCAGACCTGTTTATATTTCTTGCCCGTCCTGGACCCAGGCAGCGTTTGGTCCCCGCAGTTTTCCGTGTTGTACCTTCTCAGTCTGTCTGTGTCATAAACCAGAGGATCTCCAGGGTCCCTTTTAACTCGAACCCTCTGGAGTGCTGGGCCCCTACAGAGTTGCTTCCTGGGTGGGACAACTGCTCTCAACTACTCACTTCATCCTTGTTGTAGCGCATGCTTATGTAATGCTTTCTAGGTGCCAGACCCTGTTTTAAGCACATTCATGGATATATTTACTTATTCCTTTAACAACCCTGTAAGATTTTACAGATGAAGAATCTGAGGTACAGAGAGGTTAAGGAATCAGTGGGCTAGGTCCTTGGCTAGCAAGTGGCAGCACTAGGATTCAAACCCACTATTCTGGCTCCAGAATCCCAGCTAACCTAGCAAGATTTAATGGTACCAGTTAAAGCATTCTTATTTATTTTGTCTCATGGACCCCCACATCAGTGCTCTGTGTGTATCATGACGTTGCCTTTTTGGAGGGGGACACGAAGGCTTAGAGAGGGTATGCAGGCTTCCCAAGGTCACCCCGTGCTCACAGGAGAGAACCAGCCTGGGCTCCAGAATATATTCCACAGCCCACGTTTTATCACTTGTGCCATTGTCCTCACCCTCCGGGGCCACACAGCCGTGAGGAGGACCCTGATGAGCCCCTGCACCTCAGTCTCTGTGCCTCTGCCTTGAATTACCACGTAAAGCACGTTTTGAAAGAGATTGCCCTCCTCATTTTTCTTGCTTCGCTGTCAGAGCAGCTCAATTGCGCATACAGTGCTCTGTAGGCTTCTGGCAAAGTGTGTACACGGCGACGTGGAAGGAGGCCCTGCTTGGGCTCCAGGTACCTGGGGTCAGAAAGGGTGGGGCAGGGAGCTTGGTGGTCAGCTATTTCCCCTTTCTGGCCAGAGAAGGAGGCCTCATGAACATGGCCACCGGGAGTGCTCCTGGAGCTATACAGCAGAGCTTCTGGTAGATTCACAGAAAGTGAGCTGCTAAGGACCAAACAGATAATCTAGTTCACGGATGGCAAAAATGTCTCCCTGCCATTTTTTGTCCATTCCCTGCTCATTGCAGACATCACTGATCAGTCATGGCACCTCCTCCTACCAACCTTGGATCAGAATCCTCCTCAATCTAGCACTCCAGCAGCCATCACTTGAACTCATGAAGGAAATAAATCCTATTTGTTGCCTCCAGGTCCAACCATGTCGTTTTACCAGAAAGGAAGTAGGTTTAGAGAGAGGAAGTGACTTGCCTAAGGTCACAGCCAGTTAGTAATGATGCAGGGGATTTAAGGTGAAAGTTTGGGAAATGGGCAGCATGAACAAGCCTAGTAGGACCAGCATCCAGACCACAACTCCCAGGCCAGCCTCCTCCCACCCACTTCAGCTGTTCTGAAGCTGACCAGCCTAACTGCAGGGTCCCAGGTGAGATGTGTTCCCTTTCTCATTTGCAGCCCGCCCCTCCAAAGACAAGGAGAGCTTGAGTCAGGAGGCCAAAGCCAAGCTTCACGCTAACGCAGAGAACAAACCAGGTGAGAGGATGATGAGACTGCTGGGTTTCCTCCTACCACCTTCCTCCCTCCTGTGGGTCAGGGGCTGAGGCCTGCCTCCTGGCCTCTCGGAGCCAGTCAGCTGGAGCGATGATCTGGTGCCGCATGCCGGCCTCCTCCTTACAGCGTCTTCCCTTTTTGCCGGGGCTGGGGCCCGAAGGAGGCCCTGGACAGCTCCCTGCACACTCTGCTCTGATGGGGCAGGCCGGCCAACCCGGGTGGGGGTGTGTGTGTGTGTGTGTGTGTGTGTGTGTTTGAAGTCCCGCTTCTTTTTCACTAAATCTCATCCCAGAGGAGACTCTATTGGCCTCTATTTCTTCTTCCTGTCACTTCTACACAAGGACAGTGCTGTTAGGAATTGGTCTGAGATCAGCAACACCAGGAGGGAAGGACACCAGGGGTCCAGTGATAGAGAAGTGCAGCATCCCTCTGGCAGCTGGGATGGAGGGAGTAAGAGAGCTACTGGCCTGTGAGCACTGCACAGCAAACCAGGCCTGCCTAATGCACTCAGCAACCCCTGGAGGGAGGGAGAGCAGTAGCCATTCTCCCCATTCTACAGACAAGGAAACCCCAGCTGAGAGGTCGAGTGACTTACCTAAAGCCGCAGAGCCAAGAAGTGAGAGGGCCTCTTCCTAAACCCAGTGTTCCAGGCTTTCCGAGTCTCTCTTCCCTGCAATACTATTTCAAGGCGTCCAAGCTGCTGCCTTTGAAGTCACCAGGACCCTTTCTGTGTAGGTGGTAGGGGGAAGGGTCAGACCTTGAGGGTGGGGGCTTTGCTGTCTTTCTGGTCTCTGTTGCCCAAGCTGCTCATAGGATGAAATGCTTGTGAATACAGGGGGAGCAAGGATGGCCACTCCCAGTTGTCCTCTTATCCGCAGCTGTGTCTGTGGACGGGGCAATAACAGCTCATATCAATCACATCACGTTACTTTTCCTTTCGACAAGAAATTCCCCAAACTTTCTGAGAAGCCGAGGTGGAAAAGGGCCATAGCCCCAGAGCCCCTCACACTAGCCTCTGGCAATCGCCCTTGGAACCGGGCACACTTTTCTGACGTATTCCATGTTTATCCTTTAAAGAGGAGGGGCCAGCCCAGCTTCCTGCGGTCACAGTCACGCCAGCCCCCGATCCAGATGTCAAGGGAGATCAGGAGGAGGAGGATCCCAGCGGTCAGGTAGGCACCAACCTCTTTCTAGGTGGGGAAATTTAAGAGGCCCAGGGAAGGACTTGCTGGCCCCAAATCCTTCCTTCTTGAAGGTCTGAAATGCTATTTGAGGTTCATTCCTCTGAGGTAAGCATGGCCCTTTCTGTGAAGATCACGTACCTCATGGGGCCAGTTAATTCACATTAACACCTCAGTATGAGTGACATATTATATATGAGACTGTGTTGTGAACTGTCACATGCTGTAAAAACATAAGGAGTAACTGTCAGGGGGCGCCTGGGTGGCTCAGTCATTAAGCGTCATGATCCTGGAGTCCCGGGGTCAAGTCCCGCATCGGGCTCCCTGCTCAGCCGGGAGTCTGCTTCTCCCTCGGACCCTCACCCCACTTGTGCTCTCTCTCTCTCAAATACATAAATAAAATCTTTTTTTTAAAAAAGGAGTAACTGTCAGGGGGTCTGTCAGAGACTAGGGGGCAGTAAGACATGCAGAGGGGAGGGTTGCTGGATACATGCCTTGGAACCCCTGAGGTTTGTCTACAGGGCTTCCAGAGTCCTGCCACCGCTGTCTTTACGGCCACACAGCCTCTTCTTCCACCACGCTCCAGCCAAACCGGGCTCCTGGTCTCTGTTTTTCTCCCTGCAGGCCTTGGTTTCCTCCCCTTCAGGATAACCTTTCCCCTCTGCCTTCATATCCCTCTCACCCACCTTTCCAGGCCACTCTTCATGCCCCCGTGCCCATCGAGTTTCCCTGACCCCCCCACCCCCCTCTAATGAATGAATGCCCGTTGTACTTGGTCCCTGTCTCAGGGCTCCTATCACTGCCTTCCCCTTACTCTATTTAGGAGTCTCTCTTAGTTCTCCTGCTAGGTGGTGAGGTTCCTGAGGGCAGGATGCACGTCTGAGTTGTCTGTCTCTCCCACAGAGAGAGATGTAATGCCTGCATGCACAACGGTGGTCAGTAAGGGTTGAGTAATGACAGTAAATAAGCATTTAGTTTACAAGTTCCATCCCTGTTTTTTTCTGTTTGACACAGTCAATTATATCTCGTCCTTAAGCCAGCAACTTTGGGTTTAGTGTCTAAGACATCTTGATGGTATCATGAATGTCCTGAGTAGACCCATTACAGCCGAGTGAAAGGGATTAAGAGGATACAGAGGTATCTCCTGGAATCCCAGGGCAAGATCAGTCTCACAAAGAACTGCACCTAGGCCTGAGCAGATATCTGTCACCCTAGTGGCTTCTCACTCTCTGTCTTGCTCTCCCTTAGGTCCTTTTCTCTGTGTGCAGGCTTTATCACTCAGCTTCATCTGGCAGCCTGGCTTCATTTGCTTTCTTATGGGCACACACAACCCTAAACCCCGACATGGGGCCTCCAGTCCATAGGGGGATCAACCAATGACTGGCTCCCAGTCTCAGAAGAGAATCTCTTCAAACTAGGTCCCAGGTCAGGGATCCAACCTGTGTCCAATCAGCTATGGCAGGGAGTGGTGGGGTGCTTTGACTCCAACATGGAAAAAAAGAGCCACCCGTTCAGAGGGTGTTAGGTGTGACAGTTCTTAGAGAAAAGGGTGCAGGCTGGGCAGACACTCCCATACCTGTGGATTTAAATGACTTGTCATCTCCTCCAGGAAGCCTTCTCTCCCAATGGGTTTGGGGGAGGGAGGGCAGGAATTATTTCAGACTAAAATCTTCTCATTGTTTGTTTCCGATTCAAAGCACAGGCCTCATGAATATTAATTTTTGACTACTACATCAGGGGTGTACAACTCGGGTTGCATATTAGAATAATTTTTTTTTTTTAGATTTTATTTATTTATTTATTTATTTGACACACAGAGAGAAAGCACAAGTAGGCAGAGAGGCAGGCAGAGAGAGGCAGAAGCAGGCTCTCCACTGAGCAGGGAGCCCGATGCGGGACTCGATCCCGGGACTCCAGGATCATGACCTGAGCCGAAGGCAGTCGCTTAACCAACTGAGCCACCCAGGCGCCCTGCATATTAGAATAATTTGAGGAACTTTAATCAATGCCCAGACCTCACCCTCAACCAATTAAGTTAGAGTATCTGGGGTGGATCCTTGGGCATGAATGTTTTTAAAGCCTCCGGGTGATTTTAATATGCAGCGGAGTTGAGACTCACTGAGCATCCCTTGGAGGTTGCCTGTGTCATGAAATTTGTTACAGATGACATACTCCATGGGCACACAGCCCAAGTCATTTGCTCAAGGGACTGGCCAGGCATGTTGTTATAGGGTAGTTGGGTGCCTGATCTGTGGACACTCAGAATCAGTGGCTTTTAGATTACATATGGAGTCAGTCCCTGGTGCCCAAACAGTGGTCTGCAAGCAGATGTATTAGGAGCCCTTGTGAGCATGTTAGAATAGATTCCTGGCTTCTCATCACAGAGATTCTAATTCAGTTGGTCCAGGTGGGGCTCAGACATCTGTATTTCTTTGATTTTATTAATTTATTTTGCAAACAGTATTTCTACTAAGCTCCCCAAGCTACGCAGCTTTGAGAACCAAAGATCTCATTCAGCCTTGGCAATTGCAAAGCAGGGTGGCTTGGTGGTTAAGAGGCTGAGAGTTGGACTATCCATATTACAAAGCCCAACTTTATCGCTTACTAAGTGTGTGAACCATGGGCAAGTTATTTAACTACTCTGTACCCTAGTTTCTCCATCTGTTAGATGGGCTTAATTCTGTCTATATCATAAATTAATTGACTCATGAAACACACTAAGTGCTATTATTATTTAAGCCACTTAGCATAGTGCCTGGCACATAAAACCCCCCCAGAAAGTAGGTATTATCATCATCATTTTATACATATAAGGTAATATGACAATTTAGGAGTTTTAGTAGACTCAGCAATGTAGCCACCAAAAGATATGCCATATTAGGCAACATTAATGGGAGCAGGTATCTAAGAAAGGGAGGTGATAGTCCTATTCCACTCTGTGTGGTGTTCTGTGTTCAGTTTTTGAAGCTTCCTCACGGGGTATAAACTTAACTAGAGTGAGTTCACCAACATGGGGAGGAGGCTCCAGGCCATAGCATGGAAAGATGGAAGGACCTCCAAAGAGCCAACCTATACACAGAGGGTAGAACCTTGTTATAAATCTGGACTTTAATCAGAGTTGTCAAGATGCAGAAGCCACCAGAGGTGGTGAGTTTTCCACCCCTGAAAATGATCAGATAAAGACAGGACAACCACCAGGTGGGAATGTTGGGAAGGGAATTTTACTGAATGACTGTACTAGTTTTCTCCTCATATTCAAGTTTTTAGATCCATTCTGAGAACAACAACAACAAAAATGGGGAAGAACTGGGAAGGAAATCAAGCAGAGCAGTTATTACACACTATCTGTTGCCTTTGGATTGCAGGAAGGAGATGTGCCTGGAGCTGAGAGCACAGGTGACGTGATAGGTGAAGAGGCTGAAACTCCTGATAGAGGTGAAAATGGACAACAAGGTGGAGGTGAAACTCAACTGGAAGGTGAAGGTGAAATTGAAGCAGAAGGAGAAGGAGGTGAAGATGAAGGTG
>NW_023270839.1:40047005-40175311 GCF_011800145.1 Mirounga leonina
GGTGAAATCGAAGCAGAAGGAGGAGAAGGTGAACATGAAGGTGAAATTGAAGCAGAAGGAGAAGGTGAACATAAAAGTGAAATCAAAGTGGAAGGAGAAGGAGAAGGTGAACCTGAAGGTGAAATCAAAGAAGGAGAAGACGCCGATGAATATGATAGTGAAGGTGAACTAGCAGAAAGAAAAGTAACTGATGAAGGTGGAGGTGAACTCCAAGCAGAAGATGGTGAAATGAAAGCTGATGAGGGTGAAAATGAAGAGCAGGAACTCAATGCTGAAAGTCAAGGTGAAGCCAAAAGTGATGAGAAAGGTAGAGATGGTGAAGGGGGAGGTGAAGGAGGTGGAAGTGAAGATGAAGAGGAGGAAGAAGAGGAGGAAGAAGAGGAGGAAGAAGAGGAGGAAGATGAGGCGGAGGATGAGGAGGAGGAAGAAGAGGAGGCAAATGAGGAGCCTTTGTCCCTGGAGTGGCCCGAGACCAGGCAGAAGCAGGCCATTTACCTGTTCCTCCTGCCCATTGTGTTCCCACTGTGGCTGACCGTGCCCGACGTCCGGAAGCTGGTGAGTGTGCCCAGCTATGCCCCAGGGAGTCTGTGGAGTCTCTAGGCACTCTCACACAAGAGGTGAGAGGACGGGGCAAACTGGCTTGGCAGGGCTCGAACCAGAGAGTATCCGGGATGCACCTTGCAGCTCCAGAAGGGACCACGTGCCTAGGGGGACATACCGGTAGGCTTGGGAGGCCCTAAAATGTGCTTATTTCCATCACTATAAGCGTGTGAACCAGTACCTCAACTCCTGTTGTCAGTTTCTTGATTTTAATACGGGAATAATGCCAAGCTCCCCCCTGCCCCTCCATAGGTCACAGGGATATTCTGAAAACATAGGGGGAAAGTATTATTTCTATAGGGAAAGCTCTGACTAACATGCTCTACCCAAAGGCCATCCATACTCTACCTCGAGGTCCAGAGGTGCATAGAGCAGCAGGAGGTTTGTAGATACCACACCAAACACCTAGACCAGTCTGGTTCTAGGGCAAGCAAATAGTTCTCTTCAGTTTGGTGACTGCTGAATGCCCTGCTGGCCGGACTCCCTGTGGGCTGCCAACTCCTTCCTTCCCCAGCCACCTCCGGGTCCTCACTGGAGATCCAGATCTCAGCTGACCCATCTCCAGATCCTCTCCATCACTCCCCTAGCAGGTCCTGTCACTGATTCTGGGGCTCCCTCGGAACAGTCAAAGACCTTTAGCCTCTGCAACTTATTTCTCTTCCTTTTCAAACTTGCAAACAGGAGTCTAAGAAGTTTTTTGTTCTCACCTTCCTGGGATCCATCATGTGGATAGCCATGTTCTCATACCTCATGGTATGGTGGGCTCACCAGGTGAGTGAACTAAATCCTGCATCAGTGGGTCCCAAGGACACTTTTTTTCCTTCAGGGTGAATGTCCAGTACCCAGGCAATGGTGAGGCTCAAGTGAATTTGTAGTTTCTACATTGTTTGTAAAGGCTCAAAAGTTGACTTCATTTCAGTGAGTGTAGTATTTTCAACTGTGGGTCTTGTCTTACAGTCATGCTGCAGCCTGACATAGAAGGCCCGTCACAGTCTGACCCAGCTGACCATTGCTGACTTGCCTTATTCCGAGCTTTCTCTGTCACCATGCCCTGCTCCCCTCCACCTGGTGACGGTGTGCACACTCGTGAGAGCAAGCTCAGTTTTGCCTTCTCTTGGGCATTTAGTCAGTCTTCCTCTGAGTGCCCATGGCTTTTCTGTTCTACCTGGGATTGCTGGTTACAAGCTTTTCTCTTTCACTAGGCTGGGAGTAGGGTCAGTGTTATGGTGCTCATACTTCTATCTCCGGCCTCTAACTTAGTTCCTGGCACATAGCAGGTGTCCGTGGTTCTGGAACTGGAAACATGACATGAACAAATCTCTGGAGGGGCAGTTCTTTTGGGAAGGTGGAGGTGTTGTAGTTGGAACGACAGTGAGAGTTGGTATTAAAGATAGACTTGTAGTCCAATTTAGACAAGAGCTGCGTCATTCCCCAAAGCCTGGAGTAGGGGCCCTGCTCTTCCTCTGTGTGGCTCCTCTCTCCCAGGCTAAAGTAGTGTGCTGAGCTCTGTGGAAAGGGGTTGGGTTTGCACAAAATAGCATGTGGTTGGTGTTTGAAGAGCCTCCGATTTTCCCCTTGCTGTTGCCATGGTTTCTTATCACTGTAACTTTTTACCAGGTTGGTGAAACAGTAGGGATTTCTGAAGAGATAATGGGTTTGACGATCCTAGCGGCAGGCACGTCCATTCCTGACCTCATCACCAGTGTGATTGTTGCTCGGAAAGGCCTGGGAGACATGGCTGTGTCAAGCTCTGTGGGCAGTAATATATTTGATATCACCATGGGGTGAGTGGCAAAGTTGCTTTCCAAGGCATCATCAAGTATGACTGGAAAACACTGTGTTGGCTCTGTTCGCTGGTTTTCTGCTTCATTATTTATACATGGACGAAAAGGGCATTTATATTATTAGTGTCTACAAGGCAGCAAAGTGTCCTCCCTTCATTCATCACAGCCAGATGGGATAAGAGGGCAAAACTGCTGCCTGAAATGTAACTGAGTAGAATTTATAGATGAATTGAAAAACAAAGTCCATCAAATTCATTACCAAATACAGTCAAATGCTCTGCTCACTGACCTCTAAGGTGGTGGAAGGAGCAGTGACTCAGTCGCACTTCCTGATATTTCTGCTCCTTTGCATTTGGCCTCCTGCCAACTCTGAGGCTCTAAAAGCATTTTGTCTAAACAAGCAAATGCAGCATCCTCCTGTACCCCTTCTCTTACCCCCTCCTCCCAACTTGTCAGAGCAGAACCTCTGGGCTATTTTCATTTCCGCAGGCATATCCCAGATTTGGGTAGTGGCTTTGGTTTCTTTAATTTGAATTTGTGTATGTGTGTGTGTATGGGGGGGGGGGCGGGTGGAGCACAGGAGAGCCCTGATCATTAAAGAATTTAAAGACATGTTAGCCTGAGATAGGACTTACCATAAAAATTGTGAGATTAGAGAGTCAAACATCAATCCATCTGGGTTCCTCATAGGCACATCATGAATTATGGAGGAAAAAACCCCACTTGGATCCAGAAAATTTCAGTTTTAATCTAGGGTCTTCTAGTTATTAGCTGTGAGTCCTTGGGCACGTAATTTCAATTTCCCTGAACTTAAGTTTCCTCATCTGTGAAATGGGGCTAATATTTTCTCTTCTATTTCATAGGCTTTTTGTGTGTGTGTGTGGAAAAATAGGGATTAGACACTCATACAAATTGTAAAATAGTGTTTACGTATGTGGGATTATTATATGTATGTAGGATTATTACATTATAAATTAAGAATATTCACATTGTTTCTTCAATCTTGCAGCCTGCCTGTCCCTTGGTTGCTCTTCTCTTTCATCAATGGATTACAACCTGTTCCAGTCAGCAGCAATGGCTTGTTTTGTGCAATTGTTTTGCTTTTTCTCATGCTCTTGTTTGTGATCTCTTCAATTGCATCGTGCAAATGGAGAATGAACAAGATCCTGGGCTTCACAATGTTCCTCCTTTACTTTGTATTCCTGATAATCAGCGTGATGTTAGAAGATCGAATCATTTCCTGTCCTGTATCTGTCTGAGTCAGAGTCACTGTTGCTCACAATGGACATGGATCAGAAAACCATGCCAGAAGCTACTGCACTTGTTGTTACAATAATGAAAGAATGAACATGGTCCAGGAGAGTGACAGGAGTGGCCAACAACCTCTAACGGGAATGTCATCTGGGACTGAACATTATCTTTGGAAACACCAGCAGCTCGTTGTGGATTAAGAATCTCACCTCTGGAGGGATAGAGTTCCTACCCCTGACTGATGTTGGCAGCTATCATGTGGAGGCCAGTAGAAGGACCTCTGGAGCTAGACGGTTTTCTGAGAGATAACTTGGGGGTGAGCGCAGGTGCAGTCACCCATGCTCACAGTCCCTGCTCATTCCTGAAGGGCTGCTGATCCAAAGATGCAGATGTGGTCTGCACTGCACCCTTGGCCCCTGGCCCAGGCATACGCTGCAATTTGCTGTCCCCTCTTTTCCTGTTTAAAACATGAGGTTTTTTTGTTTGTTTGTTTGTTTTGTTTTATCAGGTTTGTAAACATTACAGGTCCAGTTATTGGTGGGTTTACGGAACTAAGACTATAGGAAAAAAAAAAGTATAACAGGAATCAATTATCATTACACATCATAGTCCAGTAAAATGTGTACCAGTATTTTATAGCTTAAAAGGACTACCTTAGCTCTTGTAGCTGCATTTCTGAAAACTGAAATTAAAATAAGTAGCCCAAGAAATTAAAATTTATACATCGCCCTTGAATTGGAAGTAGGGGAGATATTAGGGAAGGAAAACTACTCTAAGGGCTATTTAAACATATGTACTTACTAGAAAATCCAAGTTAGTATTGTCTCTGCCAAGTGGTCACCTTGAGGGATTAGACACTCATACAAAGCTCTCCTGTCTTTGCTCTTCCAGCATATTCTCGCCTAACAGTGACAGCCGCTACTAGTGAGTAAGAAAAGGAGTAATTTTAAAAAGAGTCCAAAATCAGCAGAGCCAAGTCTGGTTTATAAAGTAAGAGATCCAGTGGGGTAATATTATTTTTGTGTGTCAACCTAGAGATAGGATTATAAAGCAAGACGACTGATTTCCTGTGCGGTTTACAAGTGGATCTCCAGGCAGTTACAGCGGAGAAATTCCAAAAATGCTTAACATGATGACAACATGGTGAGATAGAGAATATTACTGCTACCAATAGTTAGTGTAAAGGACTTTTGTGTTTTTAAAAATTGTGTGGCTATTTAAACATCGCATGTGGAATCTGAAGTGCTTGTATATTAAACACCACTGCTTGCTGCTTTTACTAGCATTGAGTTAAGGGACACATTCGAAATGAAACAGTGCTATGTCCCTGGTTTCAGAGCAGAAGGAGCTCAGGTGATTAGATAATGATGGTAAATACAGCTTTAATTATGAGAGGATTCATTGAAGACTAGAAGATAGCAGGACAGATGCGATGTAAAAAAAAAATTTTTTTTTTGGTGTTGAGGGGCTATATTCAAAATACTTCAGTCCATAATCCATCTCTGAAGATGGGCTGATTAATTAATGGCCTCCCTGTCCCAGGATTCACATTCTTTGGAAATGACTTCTATTAAATTTCAATAAATTGTGAGTCCCAGTGGTATTTTATTTTGCAAACATGGATGAGTTCATCTATATCTAGGTCACTTGGTCAGAATGCTCGAGAAGACGACTACGGAAACATAGTCATTCCATATTCTTAGTTACCCTCACTGCTGCTCCTGCATTGCCCGCTCTCCATGTGGCATGACCCAAGAACAGGAGGAGAGAATGAGACAGAAGGGCAATCCCAATGCCAAACTGCGCATCTGCAGCCAATTCCAGCTAGCCTCAGGGATGCCACCTCATAGCCTGGGATCCGATGCTTTCTCCCAGAATGACTGATGAGGAGTACTGGGCAGTGAAACATTTTGTTATGAGAAAGTGCTGGACAGACATTTCATGATTAAAGTCAACTCTAATGATCTAACATCCCATTCCCGATCAGTTCGCTGGATGTCCGGCATTTTGCTTTGCTTAGAGAGGAAGGTCTGATCACATCACACTACGACAGAAAGGATCAAGTGAAATGAAAGCTGGGTCCTGATGGATGAATAAGAAGTCACTGGGGTGGGAGGAGAAAGGAGACTTCAGGGAGATGGAAACCTTATGTAATTTTTAAAAGATCCATTTGTTACGCTTGGAAATGAAATTTTTTGTTATAAGTCTATAATTTATTAAAATTATGCTGTTGTAGGGTGAAGGATCATCTTAAAATGTCAAGGTAATGGTGAGATGGTCCTCTCATTTGATAGGCAAAGTGACCTATCTAGTCACATGGGACAAATCCCAGGTCACTCGTTCAGCCTTAGGATGCATGAACTATCCCACTGGGGCATCTCAGTTGGAGGACAGCGGCTGCCCAGATGATGGTTTCATCCCTCTGGAGGTTGCATTTCCTTGATGACCCTGGTGACAGATTTGGGACCAATTTCTAAAAATGTGAACCTTTCCCTGATTTAATGGGTTAAAGTTATATACAGTACAAGAAAAAAAAAAAAAAAGATTCCTTCCAAACTTTTGAAAAATGGTGTTCTGTTTAAATGTTTACATGGTAAAATGGTTGCTTCCGTCAATCGATCTAAAAATGTTTTTATCAAATTTATAGGCTTGGACTTTGATGACATTGTTTATATCTTAATTATCATTTATTTAAAGATTGAGTACCAAAGGGGGCAGGAACCGGATTTAGTATTTAGGGCACAGCCTGGTAGATATATTTGAAGAACTGGCTGGCCTTCCTTGCCAAAGAATACCCTTGGGGTCGGATTCCTTTTGTGAAGGAGGGTCCCTCCCCGCCCCCACCCCCAGGTGCCACTTGCAATGTGTTTTGGGACTGGTGGCCATGGAAGGTGCAGCGAGGGCTCACGATCAGAGGGGTCACCAGAGCCGAGCAGTACCCTGGCCTAAGGCTGCCTTCACAGTTAAGGCACGCTTTGGGTCTTCAGGCCCTGTTCACTGTGATGAGCAGGCAAAACCTGAAGAATTTCATTTACAGAAAATTCTGTCAGTTGCTCCAGTGGTTTCATCACAGGACAATGTCTGAAAAAAATCTATACAGACAAAAGGAGGGAGCCATGCAAATGACAGCAACCGGGGAAAGGCCACGGAGACTTCATCAGTAGAGTCTGTTACCATCTCAGAGAATAAGCACAGGGACCAGACTTTTCATGTAAGAGACAAATTCCTGTAGTCATTTGTGCACAGCTAATTTTTGTAAACAAAAATAATTCAGCCAGCAAGTGTACTTGCTTTGAGGCCAGAGGAAGAGGCCAGTATAAAGGGATAAGGAGAGAGTAAGTCTGAGAATATTAAGGTAAAATGACTGGTGTTCTGGTGTGCAGAAGTGAAGGCAATTCTGAAAGAAAACAGTCTGGTATCCAAACGGGAAGGGCAGAGCAGGCTAAATATCCAGGCTAATTCTGGATATTTCTGGATTTTAGATTCCATAAAGTTCAGATTCTGAAGGCTTATTGAAAAAGCCAAGTTCCTCAATATGGGAAATTCTATCTGGCTGTACTTTGAGAGTTATTATTTTTCTACTTTTGAAAAAATATTTTGAATATTTTATATATATATATATATAATATTAACAGAATACTTCAGGGGGTCATATTCCAGATAAATATGACACAATCTGCATCATCCCCAATATTTTAGAGCATACTGCTCTTAAAGAAGCAGCCTGCCCTTTCCCTTGCTGCTCGGAAATAAAGTGCCTAATAGCAGCTTTCAAGTTCTAGTGGGAGAAATAAAAATAAAACTGGGCCATCTCACATTACCATACGAATGGGTCTCTTCTAACCGTATACTTACAGAAATAAAACATCATAGCCCTCTCTGTACACCAGGCTAACACTTGCTAGTTGCACTAAAGTATCATAGTAATTAGCAGCATGAAGTAAAATAAGTATTTATCACCTAAAATGCTGAACCAACATCTTCTGCGGCCATTTCTCTAGATACAAAAATGTAAAAACATATTAAAAAAACTTAAAACAAAATAAGCTGGTAGTTTTAGAATTTTAAAGCATGCCCTCCCTCCCCCCATCCTCCAAAAAAATCAGGGGGAAAAAAAGACAAAAATCAGAATATGAACAGGCTGCATAATTCCTTATCTAGCAGTAGGAGGAAAAAGTTGAATATCAAAATAAGATACAAAATACAAATGTATGACATCCAAAACACCATGGTAGGAAGTAGTAAACAAGTTATACCAGGACACAGCTTGGTTTATTTTCCACTATTAAACGTATAAACAAAACTAAGAGTAAGAAAACAAGAGACAGATAATGTAGCAAAAATGTATTTCTCTCCAACATGATTGGCCACGATTCTTCAAAATGTATCCTCAACAGAGAGAAAATCAAAGAAAAGTTTAGAGTTATTTTAAAGGATGATCTAGATTTTAAGTTTCTTTTGAGCAGTGTTTACTGCTTTCTATTCATGTTCTGGGTTTTAAAGACTAAATTTGTACAAATAATAGTCCCTGGGGATTAAAAGTAGGGGGGCGGGGAAAAACCCAATCAAAAGCAGAAACAAAACTTTGTGTGTGGGGAGGGGGGGAGGAGATAAAAATTATACTCACTTTTCCATCTGAGTTTGAACCAGAAAGGATGGGCTTTACCTCACTTTTTTTGGTCTGCTATTTGAAATCCATCAGCTATAATTCTTACATATAGTGTGTGTTAAAGAAAAGTTAAACAACTTCCACAAACAGTAAAAGCTGTTCCTCTAAGGGAAAGAAAAACATGCACCAAAAACCAGAATAGAACCCCAGAACCCTATTTGGAGGGAGGTTTGTTGCCAATGCCCATAGCCTCCCCTATCAAATGCTTCTCTCATTTGACAATTTTCAAGTGATTTAGGGAACAGAAGACTCCGTTAGAATGTGAAACCTGGATATGAACAGTAAAGGAGAAGACTGGAGTTGTATTTACAAAGGAAAGGCATATATATATATATAGATATATAGATATATATATATATGCATAGCACCAGATTTTTCAAGTAAGCAAGTTCAGCGTCAAACTAATCCGAACCAAAATTTCACATTTGTAAACTCTCCCCCTCACTTCCCCAGCGGAGAGCTGTGGGATGTGTCAGCTTGATGCTCTTCACTAATGGTGTGAACTCAAAAGGTAGTTTTTCTGCAGCTAAATGGATTCCAAGTCTCAGATATCCCCAGGACAAGTGTGCTGCCCTCTACTGGCTTTTACAGACCAAATCTGGAACCATCCATCTTTTCCTTCTTTGTAAGTGTCTAGAGAATTGCTTCATTCGTGACAATGTGTGCAACCATGCACACACACATACTGATAATCTATAAACGATTCTAATAGCCAAAGGATACTTTTTATCAGGAATTACCCAAAGAAAGTGATTTTTGAAATAATGGGACTAAAAATATTTTTTTAGAGTCTCTTTGATACCCTTGGTGCTTAAACATTCAATTTATTGTCTGATTTCTGGATATTTCTGGATTTTAGATTCCATACACTTCAGATTCTGAAGGCTTATTGAAAAAGCCAAGTTCCTCAATATGGGAAATTCTATCTGGCTGTACTTTGAGAGTTATTCTTTTTCTACTTTTGAAAAAATATTTTGAATATTTTATATATATATATATATATGTAATATTAACAGAATACTTCAGGGGGTCATATTCCAGATAAATATGACACAATCTGCATCATCCCCAATATTTTAGATATTAAAATAAGGGTAAAATTTGGAGTAAGTTGTCTGACATATTTCCCAGCCTAAGTGTTCATGTAGCATATTAAAATTTAAGTTGATATTTGGTTTGGTAAGCTATCCCTGTGTACTGTATGCATCTGTTAGTGATAGAGAAGATTTTCAAATCACGGTATATTGAACCTGATTTTGCAGAAGCAGACTTGGAACCTCTCCGGCTCTCCTTCCACAAGGCTCAGTGAGTCAGTCTGGGCAGCGCACACCTTTGCTTTCATTCACTCACTGCGGTCAGGCTTAATGGTACTAACATGCAATCCTAGCATAACACGGACACTAGCACTGACGTTTCTGAATCATTCCCCCAGGTAATAAAAATATATATATAGATAGATAGATATACATATAGAGATCTGCAGCTGTACTAATTACTTCAAATAGCAGCAGACAAGGAAAATAAGCACTTAATCACTTGCTTCGTAAGTTTAAGTTCATTTTGTTTGCTATATTAAGTTTAAAAATTAAAAAAATATCAACTTACTATAAACAATTTAAAATATGTATAATACAACTTCATGGTCAAAACATTTGAATAGTCTATGAAAACAGGAAATACTTTGATCTTCCATTTGTTTAAGTTCCATACATGATTTTTCAATGCGTCTCTTCCAAGAGAAACCATGAAACGGTTGTCTTATTTTGAGAAGTAATTTTGTTTAGGGATTTCCTCATCACAAAAATACTTAATTACTTGTTACAGGCGAAGTAAAGAAAAAAAAAGGAAATGGGAAACAAAATGGCTTTCTCCTCACTTGTCACTCTTCTCTTTTGAAAACATTCTGTACATAAGCTATCTGGACTTTCGGAACCCATTTACAAATGCATTTCCAAAAACTGAAGAAAAAAAGTTTAGAGTCTTCAAGTGTTATTTTATACATGGACTATACAATACATATCGAAAGTATACACACACGTGCATATCTTAAAGATAAGGTTCTCCAAAGGTTTTTCGACATTCCATCACCCCTGTACTTGGTGGTCTATCACAGTTGTGTGTACTCTTGACTTGACTTGGTGTGAGGCGATCATATGCCATCTTGTATTCTTTATCAAATGCATCTGCAAAAATTCACAAGGAAATAAGGGCATTCAGCAATTTATACTCAATATTAACAACAATCAGATTTTTGTAATATTACAGAACTAGAAAATTAGAGGCCAAGAAGGAATCTCTAGGTCACTTCTGCCCACTAAAGGACTACAGAATTTCAGAGCCCAAATGGGGACCTTAAAGTCCTTAGCATTTTATTATTTTTTATTTTTTTAGAAAGAACATTTTTAGTTTTTATTTTTTAAGATTTATTTATTTATTTGACACAGAGAGAGAGACAGCACAAGCGGAGGGGAGAGACAGAGGGAGAGGCAGACTACCCGCTGAACAGGGAGGGAGCCCGATGCGGGGCTCTATCCCAAGACCCTGGGATCATGACCTGAGCTGAAGGCAGATGCTTAACCAACTGAGCCACCCAGGCGCCCCAGTCCTTAGCATTTTAGAGCTAGATTACACAGACCAATGAAATTTAAAGTTTTAAGATGCCTTCTTTTTAAGATTCTTTTCCAAATTTAAAAATTGTGGTAAAATATAGATAAAATTTACCATCTTAACCATTTTTATAGTTTGTTGGTATTACAAACCTTCATAATGCACAACCATCACCACCATCCATCTCCATAACTCTTTTCCTCCTGTAAAACTGAAACCCTATACCCATTAAACAATAATTCTCTGTTCTCCCCTCCCCCACCCTGTCAACTATCATTTCTACTTCTGTATGATTTTGACTACTCTAATAACTGTATGATTGTCTTTTTGTGACTGGCTTACTTCATTTAACATAATGTCCTCAAGGTTCATCCATGTTGTAGTATGTGCCAGAAGTTCCTTCTTTTTTAAGGCTGTATAATATTCCATTGTATATATAGACCCCATTTTGCTTACTCATTCATCCTTCAATGAATACATGGATTGTTTCCACATTTTAGCTATTATGAATAATGCTGCTATGAACACGGATGTACAAATATCTTTTCCAGATCCTGCTTTTAATTCATATGATCCAGAAATGTAATTGCTGGATCATATGAAAATTCTATTTTTAATTTTTTAAGGGAATTGCCATACTGTTTTCTAAGCAGCTGTACCAATTTACATTCCCAACAATAATGTACAAGGGTTCCAATTTTCTAGATCCTCACCAACACTTGTTATTTTTGTTTTGTTTTGTTTTGTTTGATAGTAGCCAGCCTAACAGTTGAGGTAGAGCCCCACTGAAGTTTAGATTTGCATTTCCTTAATAATTAGTGATGTTGAGCATCTTTTCATGTGCTTATTGGTCATTTGCGTATCTTCTTTGGAGAAATGTCTATTCAAGTCCTTTGCCCATTTTGAATTGGCTTGGGTTTTTTTTGTTGAGTTTTAGAAATTTAAAAAATCTATTCTGGACATTAATCCTTTATCAGATATACAATTTGTAAATATTTTCTTCCATTCTGTGGGTTGCCTTTTTACACTGCAGATACCACCTTTTGATGCACAAAATTTTAAATCTTCATGAAGTCCAATTTTTGTATTTTTTCTTTTGTTGCTTGTGTCTATGGTGTCACATCCAAGAAATCAATGCCAAATCTAATATCACGAAGGATTTTTGTCCTGTTTTCTCCTGAGAGTTTTATAGTTTCAGATCTCATATATAGGTCTTCAAGCCATTTTGAGTTAATTTGTTATATAAGGGGGTCCAACTTCATTCTTTTGCATGTGGATATCCAGTTTTCCCAGCATCATTCGTTGAAATGACTGTTCTTTCCCCAGCGGTGCTCTTGGCACCCTTGTCAAAAATCATTTGACCGTATATGTGATGTTTTATTTCTGGGCTCTCTATTCACTTCCATTGGTCTATATGTCTGTCTGTATGATGCTCTCTATTCACTTCCATTGGTCTATATGTCTGTCTTTATGACGCTCTCTATTCACTTCCATTGGTCTATATGTCTGTCTTTATGACAGTACCACACTGTTTGGATTATTGTAGTTTTGTATTAAGTTTTGAAATCAGTATTGTGAGTCCTCCAGGTCTGTTCTCTTTTAAGATTTTGGCTACTTGGGGTCCCTTGAGATTTCATATAAATTCTAGGATAGGTTTTTCTATTTTTGTAAAAAACATCATTGAGATTTTGATAGGGACTGCATTGAATCTAGAGACTGCTTTGGGTAGTACTGGTATCTTAAAAATATTAGTCTTCCAACTATATGAAAATGGGATGTGTTTCCATTTATTAATGTCTAATTTCTTTCAGCAATGTTTTGTAGTTTTCAGTGTATAAGTCTTTTGCCTCCTTGGTCGAACAAATTCCTAATTATTTTATTCTTTTTGATGCTACTGTAAATGGAATGGCTCTCAATTTTATTTGTAGGTTATTCATTGCTATTAGCAGAAATAATGATTGATTTTTGTATCCTGATCTTCTACATGCAACCTTGCGGAAATCATTTATTAATTCTAATAGTCCGGGTGGTTTGGTTTTGTTTTTGGAGTGGAACATTGAGGGTTTTCTATATATATAATCATGTCATCTATGAATAGAGATAGTTTAACTTCGTCCTTTCCAATTTGGATGCCTTTTATTTATTTTTCTTTCCTAGCTGCTCTGGCTCGAACTTCTAATATAGTGTTGCCTTGTTCCTGATCTTAAGGGGAAGCCTTTCCATTTTTCACCATTGAGTATGGTGTTAATTTGGGGTTTTTCATAAATGCTCTTTATCAAATTGAGGACGTTTCCTTCTATCCTAGTTTGTTGATTTTGCCAAATGCTTTTTCTGCATCTACTGAGATATGTGTGTCTTTTTCTTTTTTTTAAGATTCTATTTTTAAGCAATCTTTACACCCAATGTGGGGCTTGAACTCACAACCCTGAAATCAAGAATCGCATGCTCTACTGACTGAGCCAGCCAGGTTCCCCAGAGAGATGTGTGTCTTTTATTCTATTAATATGGTATATTACGTTGATCGAGTTTTGTATATTGAACCAACACTGCATTCCTGGGATAAATCCCAGTTGGTTGTGGAACAGAAACCTTTCTAAATGTTGCCAGATTTGGTTTGCCAGGATTTTGTTGAGAATTATTAATACGGGATATTGCTCTGTAGTATTCCTTTCTTGTGATGTCTTTGGTAATATTGGCTTCACAGAATGAGTTAGGAAGCACTCCTTTTCCTTCTACTTTTGTAAGAATTTGCGAAGGATTAATGTCTTAAATTCAGGCTGCTACAACAGAATACCAGAGACTGGGTGGCTTAAGTGATGAACATTTATTTCTCACAGCTCTGGAGGCTGGAACAACTAAGATCAAGGCTACGGTAGCAATATCTGGTGTCTGGTGAGAGTGCTCTTCCTGGTTTGTCTACGGCTGTCTTCTCCCTGTATCCTTAACATGGCAGAGAGAGGGACAGCTCTCTTCTTCTTTTAAGGATATTAATCCCATTTTGGGGGGCTCCAACCAAATGATGTTATTGCTTCCCAAGGGCCCTACTTCCAAACACCATTACGTTAGGGCTACATACGAGATAGATAGGACACAAACATGAAGTCCATCACAATTAGTGTTAATCCTTTTTTAAACATTTGATAGAACTCACCATCTGGTCCTGGGTTTTTCTTTCTGGGAAGCTTTTTGATTATCAACTCAAACTATTTACTTGTTACAGCTCTATTACGGTTTTCTATTCTAGAGTCAGTTTTGTAGTTTATGTCTTTGTAGGAATTTGCCTATCTCTTCTGGGTTATTGAATTTGTTGGCATGTAATTATTTATTGTACTCCCTTATAATTCTTTTTATTTCTGGAAGGGCAGTAGGAATATCCTCTCTTTTATTCCTGATTTCATTAATTTGAGTCTCCTCTCTTTTTCTCCTAGTCTAACTAAAGATCAACTTTATTGATCTTTTCAAAGACCCAACTTTGATTCTGATGAGTTTCTCCTTTAAAAATAGTTTTTCCCGATTTTTTCTTTATTTCATTATTTCTGCTGTAATATTTATTATTTCCTTTCTTCTGCTTGCTTTGGGTTCAGTTTGCTCTTCTTTTTCTGTTTCATAGGTTATGTAGGTATTTACATATAAGTTCCTACATGATTAATTTTCCAGTTGAACATTAGAATCATTTGTCAAGTTTCTTATTTTTAACAGTTTCCAGTGTTTCATAACTATTATAGTTTTTTTTGAAGATTTTATTTATTGGGGCACCTGGGTGGCTCAGTTGTTAAATGTCTGCCTTCGGCTCAGGTCATGATCCCAGGGTCCTGGGATAGAGCCCCGCATCGGGCTCCCTGCTCAGCGGGAAGCCTGCTTCTCCTTCTCCCACTCCCCCTGCTTGTGTTCCCTCTCTCTCTATGTCTCTCTCTGTCAAATAAATAAATAAAATCTTAAAAAAAAAAAAATGGGCGCCTGGGTGGCTCAGTTGGTTGGGCGACTGCCTTCGGCTCGGGTCATGATCCCAGGGTCCTGAGATCAAGCCCCGCATCGGGCTCCCTGCTCAGCAGGAAGCCTGCTGCTCCCTCTCCCACTCCCCCCTGCTTGTGTTCCCTCTCTCGCTGTCTCTCTCTGTCAATTAAATAAATAAAATCTTAAAAAAAAAAGATTTTATTTATTTATTTGACAGAGAGAGAGCTAGTGAGAGAGGGAACACAAGCAGGGTAGAGTGGGAGAGGGAGCAGCAGGCTTCCTGCTGAGCAGGGAGCCCGATGTGGGGCTCGATCCCAGGACCCTGGGATCATGACCTGAACCGAAGGCAGACACTTAACAACTGAGCCACCCAGGTGCCCCTCACAACCATTATAGTTAAAAAACAAATACTCTGGGCACCTGGGTAGCTGAATCGATTTAAGCATCTGATTCTTGATTTTGGCTCAGGTCATGACCTCAGGGTCATGAAATTGAGCCCCAAGTCCATCTCTGCACTGGGTGTGGAGCCTGCTTAAGAGTCTCTCTCTCCGGGCGCCTGGGTGGCTCAGTTGGTTAAGTGACTGCCTTCGGCTCAGGTCATGATCCTGGAGTCCCGGGATCGAGTCCCGCATCGGGCTCCCTGCTCAGCAGGGAGTCTGCTTCTCCCTCTGACCTTCCTCCTTCTCATGCTCTCTGTCTCTCATTCTCTCTCTCTCAAATAAATAAAATCTTAAAAAAAAAAGAGTCTCTCTCTCCGTCTGCTCTCCCCCCCACCCCCGGCCACGCACATGCACGGCTCTCTAAAAAAACCCCCAAAACCAGAAAAACCCCAAAACCAAAAAAGCACAAATATTTACAACATTCTGCTCAAAGCCCTCTGGTTGCAATTTGAACCCATTCATTCTTTTCCTCTTTTTATTTTTTTAACATTTTATTTTATTTTTTTTGAAGAGTTTTATTTTTTTATTTTTTATTTATTTGAGAGAGAGAGAGTGAGAGAGAGAGCACAAGAGAGGTAGGGTCAGAGGGAGGAGCAGACTCCCTGCTCAGCAGGGAACCCGATGCGAGACTTAGTCCCGGGACTCCGGGATCATGACCTGAGCAGAAGGCAGTCGCTTAACCAACTGAACCACCCAGGCGCCCCTCTTTTCCTCTTTTTAATGGAAAGTGCAGCTCAACACATTCATACAGTATTTATTTACAAACAAAATTATAGGTTAAACACAGTTACGCTTCCATTAGCCTTCTCCATCAAATAGTCCTTAATTCTAAATAAGTTTTACCTTTCTTACTGGAACTTGTCCAGATTTTTCCACCTTTATTTCAACTAGGAAATCCATGACTTACGGTAACTTCTGAGTACAATGTTCCTTGGTTATATTTCTCTGGGTCATACTTTTTTTTTCCAAACAAACATACCAAACACTGATCTCTTCTGGGCTCAGATTTATAGCTAAAATGTTTAAAAGCCACTTTAGTGTAAAGCCAATTTCCAATTCCTAGCTTTTAAATGAGCAGATTTATTTTCTTTCTGACCAAATCAGCCTCTTTGTCCTTTATTTTTTTTAAGTTTATTTATTTTTTTTAGTAATCTCTACATCCAATGTGGGGGCTTGAACTTATGACCCCCAAGATCAAAAGTCGCAGGCTCTTCCCACCTAGCCAGCCAGGAGCTCCTCTTCGTCCTTTAAATGTTGGTTTTGTTTAAAATGTCAAACCTAAGGCACCACCTGGTTTCCCTTGTATTCTTGCATTAGCTTCTTAACTGCCCTTTTCACAATCTGCTGGGTTCCCACCCAATTTGTTCTCCATAGACTAGAGATCCTGGTAAAACACATATATGAACATGTCTCTCTCCTGCCTAAGAATCCCCCAGATGTTTCCCACTGCATTGAGGATTCCTTCCAAAATACTTGGCAGCACCTATGAGACTGCATGATCTAGTTCCCACCTGTTTCTCCAAACTCATTTCACCCCACACTCACTCCACCTTTTCTCGTTGAACTCTCTCTTCCCTGGCCTTTTGGTTACTCAAAAATAGCAGACTCTTCACTTCAGGGTCTTCCTGCAAACTTTAAAGTTTGTGTGTTTTCTCCCCCACTCATATTCTGGCTAAATTCTCAACTTACTGCCACTTCCTCTGAAGCCTTTCTTATTTTTAAACTTGTCTGGCCCTGAGGCACCTTAGACTTGGTTCCCGGACACATTCTCCACTCCCTCCCGGTCACAATGCACTTTAGGTACCTTCCCCTATGGTCCAGTCTGCCTCTCAGCAGAAGCCTCCATAAACAAACCCTTTAACATCCAGGTTGTCCCTCCATCAGTCCATCCTAATACGAATTACTTACTCATTTATATTTGTTTCCAGGTTTGCTTTTTTTCCCCCTTCCCATTATTGTTCTAGTCTCCAATCCTTCCCCTTGGGTTTCTAAATTCTCCTCGGGCATCAACTCTGGGTCTACACAGAAAGTGATAGTTTTTTGAGGGACACCCAACATATATAGACAGTGAAGAGCTTTGCACCCAGAGAGGACCATAAAGGACAGGCCATAAGAACTCAGATGCTTCCAGAAACCTTCAAAGAATTGGCAAAGGAAGTTCCTATCAGGTCTGTCATCAAGCAGAGAGTCAGAGGAAAAGGGCTCTTGGACTCATGAAATGGTAAACTCCTTTAAGGTACCAGTAAAAGTACCTATGTAATAATCTCCAAGCAGCTCTCATAGAGGAGGAGTAAAATTTTGCGTGGGGGTTAGGGTCAGAAAAGAAGTGTGTTTGTAAATTCGGCTCTGGTTGGGGAAAGGGTGCTTAACGGCACCACTGCAGGGGGCGTGTAATGCTTGCTTTGGCGACAGCAAAGTGAATGACCGACTGCTGAGATAAAGACAAGCCTTTCGTACTGTCCCTCTCTCACCATTACTTTAGGGGGCCAGGACATTTATTTTAAAGTTTAACTAAATTTGACTTTTCTGTAGAATGTGCTCAGAAAAGGTTAACCCTTTTAGATAATGAGTGCATAAAAAATACTACCCCTTACCTAGTAGTTCCGTTCCATAAGATGCTTGCCATCTCACCCATACGCATCATTGCTTCTGGATTCTACAGGTCCTCTCTCGGCACCAGGGCTGACAATTCCCAGTGACACAGGTCACCTTTGGTCAGAAGGCACCTGATACGCCCTTGAGATACCCAGTTAGGGATGGCTGCCCCAAGCCCTCTACTTCATTCACTAACTCCTACTCTTCCCCACCCTCTAGTGAACTTGCTGGGAAGCCAGTGCTGCAGGCTGGGCTCCTGTTCTCTGTTCACGTTCCACACGGTCTGGCTGAGCAGCCTGTAATAGGGCATAAGCTTATTATATATTGTCATCATTTTGAGGGGCGCCTGGGTGGCTCAGTCGGTTGAGGGTCTGACTCCCTCGGTTTCAGCTCAGGGTATGATCTCAGGGTCCTGGGATCAAGCCCCGTGTCCTGCTCTGTGCTGAGTGGGGAGTCTGCTTCTCTCCCTCTGCCCCTCCACATGATCTCTCTCTCTCTCTAACAAGTAAATAAATCTTAAAAAAAAAAAAAAAAAAAGAAAAAAAGTCAACCAAAGTGTTGACTCGCGCTAAATAACCAGATATGTTTTTGTTAAGACAATATACAGTCACCTAAAAAGTATGGCCGATTACAAATTCTCTCTTTAACCGGGAGTGGGTTTACTTAAGCAGGGCACCCACGTTAGATACCAGTCAAGTCAGAGGACTTATGTGTATCATTATCACTTTCATCAACTTATTCACATTATAACTTTTCAGACAAGATGCCAAAACTCTGCTCCAGGTTCTCAACGCCTAACAGCCACCCCTTTCTTCCTTTTTTCTACCAGGGGCTATTTCCGCCCTTTCCTGAGACTTAGGAATGGCAACTGAAAGGGAGCCCAAGCACAATCACTGGGAGAAGGAGACGATCAATCAAAAAAGTTTGGGCCCTCCTGAAATAGATATTTAGCTACCTTACATCCTTCTGAAATGACAGCAGTCCCTATCTCATAGGGCTTTTGGGAGAATTACAGGAGATAATACACGGGAAGTACTTGCTACAATGTCAGGTACACAGTAGGCCTCAAAAAATGTTAGCTTTTATCATTTATCATTGATATAATATGACCAAAGTATCTAGTACATTAAATTAAAAAAATCAAAGGAAGAATTCTTCTAATATATTAATATAATTTAATATTACAATAATAAATATCAAAATAATAATAAAGACTACCAATATAAAAATACTTCGAAAATGATACCAAGATATATAAACATTACATGTTAGATATTATGCTGGATTACCTATATCAATGTTTTCTCTTCCCAGGGCCACAAGTGAGAGAAATAGTATTTCTCTATACAAACTCCTAGGAGGGGGGAAGGAGTGGAGAAGATATTACTATTCATATAATCTCTACATTCTATACAAAAATATTTATGCTAATATAAGCATGAAGTAATCAAACAAATTACTAAGCCAATAATACGAATCCACGTAGAGGAACAATGTATTCATTTAAGACAGACTTACCTCTGTCTTTTAAAATGAGGACATTTATTCAGTGTCTCTAAAATTTGACTCATTGGTCCATAGACATCATTCATTTTAATGCTTTTTACCATATTTTTCAATAGTTCCTGGTTAAATGAATTATCCCCTTTTTGCAATAAATGGACCATTGGATACTTCTGGGCTGTAAAAGAACAAAAGAGCAGATGAAGGAAAATGTTCTACGTGTAAAGGACAATATAATTAAGCAGCAACTGATAGTTAATCAAGAAGCTACAAAGCACTAAAAACAAATTAAGGGCAGTAGACAAAGGAACAGAAATCTAAGGATGAGAAAGAAAAAAAGGAAAAAAATAAGACACATAATGATGAAAACAGGCTTAAAGCTTTCTGTGGCCTCAAATAGAAAAAAACTAAAAATGCAGTTTTCCTTAATACAGCCCCTGGAGGAAATTCTCAATCAGCAGCCTGGGATGGAAACAAACAAATATGTAAAAAGAAGAAACTGGGACAAGCAATGGGCTAAAAGCGAACTCCACAAAACATAACCCCTCCAGCACATACACAGTACCACTCAAAACAAAACAAAACAGAACAAAAAAACCCTTGGCCTCCATGGAAGATAGCACTAAAAACATCAAACTTAACACTCACTCTCAAACAAAAGAGTACGATTTTGACCTGTAAGACAAAAAGTAGTAAAGTAAAATAAAAGTTAGTTATACATTAGTTTACTATTGCTATTTAAAGCAAGTAGAGATTACTCTTCCACAGACGAAGTCAGCATTCTATGATAGCACTTACTGTGGGCATTCCAGAGGATGTACAAGGGCTGTCCCGGATCCTGATGTAATTTCATATTGTCCCATAACATTTGTATTAAAACATATTTACTATCCTCAGACATACAGTGGCGAGGAATCTGTGTTGAAGAACAAACAGATATTCATTAATGATCCTTACCTGATAAGTTTTGTAAATATAAAGATCCTTATATGTGTGCGAGAGAGAAAAGAGAACAGAAAATGACTGGTTTGTATGCATTTTATCTCGACGGAAGGAAGATGGGCTGAATTGAAAAGCTAATGATCTCTGAAGTAGATTTTTTTTTTTAAGATTTTATTTATTTATTTGAGAAAGAGAGAGAGAGAGAGAGCGCGCACAAGCAGGATGAGTGGCAGAGGGAGAGGGAGAAGCAGACTCCCTGCGGAGCAGGGAGCCTTGATGCGGGGCTCGATCCTAGGACCCTGGGATCATGACCCAAGCTGAAGGCAGATGCTTAACTGACTGAGCCACCCAGGTATCCCTCTGAAGTAGCAGATTTAACCAAATCAGTAAGAAAGGGTACCACAAAAGGCTAACATTAACCAGCTTATGACTGAGGGTCCCCAGAAAAATGAATCTCGGAGCCTCATTCTACATCAGTCCAAGACCCTACCCTAGATAAGTCACTGAGTTAACCTCTTGGTCATTCATTTGTCATGTGCTGAAAATCCAAACCACATGCACAATCATAGACATGAGTACAAGTAGGCAGAAAAAGTTCCTGAACTTAGAGATGTTGCGATTTAGTGGTGGTGATGCATATGAAGAAATAAAACACTTTTATGTAACAATGGATCAAAAATACAAGTAAACACATAGTTGTTTACTAGTTAAGCAAAAACTCAGAGTAAAGGACTGAAGAGAATGGTAGCACATGCCTGAACTAGGAATTACAAATATCCTCCTAAACATGTGTAAGGCTTGTTTTTGAAGGAGGTATGAGACATGAGTGGGGCCAAATCACAAACTCTTCTGATAAGAGTCATTGACAGTTTCTTCTTGAGGTTATAACAAAAACACAGCCCATTTTGTATCAATTTTATAAGAAGGCTACAAAACATGATTTTGTCTTACTGCTAGGCTGTAAGAAGAAAAACTATCTGTAAATGCAACGAAAACAATTTTATTGATCTAATGATTCAGATGGTTATTTAAAAAACTTCGCATAAAAATTACTTTTTTGTCATTGAGAATATGCAAATATAACATTAGTGATGGTAGCATTGCCTTTTAGTTAATTTTCATTTTCATACCTTTGAATACTTGTTACAATGCTCAGAAGAAAGAATCAATCCAGGTAAGTTACTGGGTAAGTCAAGACGTCTAAAATACCATACAAGGTTCCAAAACACGATTGGATGATGGTCCACGAAGTCTGCCACTGTTATTGCATGGTCGCCTTCATTTTCCAGTAAGCTTTCAAGCTCCTTCCATACCACTAAAGGACTAAGATATGGAACAGTGATAGGATCTGGACTGGGGAGGTGCCACTCTAATCCTAAAGAATCCTGTTGAATAAAGAAAAAAGCATAAATGGAAAATACAAGATTGACGATACTAAATCAATTTAAAAAATTCCTATCAATGATTTCCATATAAGTAGGAAATACTAGAATTGTATCATGGGACTAGAAACTCTTCTTGATATATTATAAAACTGAAGCTAATAAGGCTATATAGGACAAGGGGAACAAAATCATATGTAAATCATCAATGTCCAAATTTTAAAAAACACCAAAATACATACGGTAGCTCCTTGTAAAGTAGTTGGCAGGCTGCCTGTAGGAATGAGCTTCTGGCCTCCAGTGTCTTCCTTATCCAAGGGGCCATAAGTACTAACACTCCTGGCCATTGGAAATATTGGACATTTTGACATAGCTGTTTTTGATCTATCAGCAGGGATCTGAATACTTCGGGCATATGTATTTTCCAGCAGTTTAGATTTGCTTGGGCATTGAAAAAAGAAAAAAAAGCATATCATTGTCTAGATTTACTTTATTTCATCCAGAACAACCAGATCTTTAGAATCAGAGCTGGATACACAGCAAAGTAAATCAAATAAAGATGTTAGTCAGAAGTCGGCTGGGGAATAGGATATATTTTTAAGTAGTCTAATCATGTTAAATTTCCTTTTTATCCAGTGAACTTTGAATATTCAAAAGTCATTCATTTATTAAAACATTTAGTGGACAACTGTTACACATCAGGAACCCCAGTAGGCCCAGAGGATACAAAGCAGAAAAAACAGGCACCTATTCCTTCAGGAGTCACAAGCTAGGGGGACCTGGTCAGAGAAAGGGCTCCACTAATCCTACAAGCACATAGGTTTGCGGCTGTGCTGCCTAGGCAAGCAGGATCAAACAGGTCATGCCAGCCGGCCAGTACCCCACAGGCATTTTTTTCCTGCACATGCCATTAACAATATGACTTCACCTGCCCCGTTATGTGTATGATGCACCTGGCACTTCTCCAAAATGGAGTCAACTTCTGCATTTGTTCTGAGTGTAAATTCACTTATATTAGGCTTACTGTAAAGTCTTCCTTTGATTTTACAGTTCCTCTATCAGTTCTAAATGTTTTCTCAGGTTATTAAATATTCTAAAGCAGAAGTAAGTTAGGACTGATTTAATTCCTAAAGAGACAGGGATAAGAGAAAGATGTTCACTGTAAACAGGTGTTCTACAGAATTTTTACTTTTTTTCTTTTTTTTTAAGTAGGCTCCACGCTCAACATGAGGGGCTCGAACTAATGACCCTGAGATCAAGGGTCGCATGCTCTACCCACTGAGCCAGTCCAGGTGTTCCAGGTGTTATTTTTACTTTTAAAACACTAGTAAACGTTATCATATAAGAATTCTACAGCTTAAACTCTGGGGATTCATAAAGCATAAACTATAACTGTTTAAACATTTAGGTTATTAGAGAATTTTAAAACTTTTAAGTAGGGGAAAGAACTTAAGATTATGAATCTATCATACATGGAAATTTGAGAGAGAGAGCGTGCACACGTGCGAGGAAGGCAGAGGGAAAGGGAGAAAGAGAATTTCAAGCAGACTCCATGGCCCAGCGCAGAGCCCGACGTGGGGCTCGACCCCATGATCCTGAGATCATGACTTCAGTTGAAATCAAGAATCGGATGCTTAACTGACTGAGCCACCCAGGTGCCCCTAGAAATTTTAAATGGTCAGCTGATTTTTCTGTCATTTTCAGAAACATGTGTAATACATGTTAAAATATAGTTCCACATAATTATAATTACCTATTGAGATCAAAATTCCCTTGAACAGAGATAACAGATGTGTCAAGACCAGAGGCTGATGTTGAGATACAAGACTGCCTTGTCTGAGTTGAAAAGGAGGATGGAAAATGCATATTTTCTGTAGATGGGCTTGACTTCAGAAAGTACCTGCAATGTGAATTAAAGGAACTTTTTGAGAAAAGAGATATTCTAGGAAATATGATCCTTAAACATGAAGGAAAAAGAAAGCACAAATCATTACCTTCCAGGCCGTCTTAAATCTCTTATTTCAATATTCAGAAAGGGCAAGAAAAGATTGCCACAAAATGGGCATGTAGTATTGAGATTTGAATCATCTGCTGTCCAGCCAGCCATGATTTCCTCATCATGGACGAGACAATCACATGTTCTACACCGAGAACAACTTGAGATAAGAACCTGTGGGAAAAAACAGCACTTTATAAAGCGAGCCTGTTGGAGATATTATGAATTAAAAACCACTTCAATCCATAAATCTATTAGAAAACTAAAAGTCAGGCAACCCTTTCAGGACCCCTCTCACTCTTGAGAGCTTTTTCTGTATTTTCACTTAATAAACTTCTGTCGCTTTACTCACTCTCAAAAAAAAAAAAAGAAAACTAAAAGTCAGAAGGATTCAGAAGTTACAAACAAACAAAAAATAGATTACATTCAGCTAAATCGATTTCAAAATTTTTCTCTGAAAGGGAACCTTGCATTTAAGAAAGGAAACCTTACCCATTATAATTACTACAGAACCTGCCATGGTTTTATTAGTGAAAAAGTAAACCCAAGCATTAATTTGCTAATACCCAAAATAGGTATTATTTTTACATATTATGTAAAATTTATGTACATATATACATAAAATATGTACATATTTTACATATAATAATTACATATTATGGGTCCGTGTGCTACTCATAGTGTGGTCACCAGACAAGTGTGGGTCCACAAACTCTTTTCGATTTGTGATGAGTAAAGAAATTGAGAAGAGGACTTAGAAACCTTTAAAGCAGGGGCGCCTGGGCGGCTCAGTTGGTTAAGCAACTGCCTTCGGCTCAGGTCATGATCCTGGAGTCCCGGGATCGAGTCCCGCATCGGGCTCCCCGCTCAGCAGGGAGTTTGCTTCTCCCTCTGACCCTCCCCCCTCTCATGTACTCTCTCTCATTCTCGCTCTCTCAAATAAATAAATAAATCTTTAAAAAAAAAAAAAAAGAAAGAAACCTTTAAAGCAACTGGTCATTGCTGCAATATCTAAGTTTGTAATCAATACACATTTTCACAAGAGCATCAGCCAGGACAGACTGGAAATTAAAAACCCCAACAAAACCCTGGTCTGTCACTAAAGACAGTTTAAGAAGTGTTGCTATCGATGAATGTAAATGCTGTCACTACATGAATAAAATATAGAAATTCCTGAAACCATGAGAAACTTCATCAATTGTAATATCTGTGCTCATCATTTATCTTCCAGCTACAAGCAAATCTATTTTCCAAATTTATACAAACTGGCCTGAAAAAGCAACAACACTCACAGATGTATTTGGAAGCAATTTTTATACAAAAGTTTGGGAAAACTTCTAAAGTGTAAAAGCGTAACTCTTTCATTGCAAAAAAAAAGAGACACCCAGCAACATCTCCAGCAGATAGCCACGTCAAACTGATACAAAAAATGAAAAACATGATGGGCAAAGGGGACACAAATGCCAAAACAGCTCCATGTCCCCTCATCCTAAAAGTGTGCTTGCATAGCAGAATTGGTTTTTAAGAGGTTCAAATGTGAAATAAAAGTTCAAAAAGAACATAGAGATAATCAGGGAAACTAGAAATACTGAAAATGGAAATGCTTTCGTACGTTGATAAACCCCGAAGGAGGCGTGGGACTTTCCTAAACAGAGATGAAGTAGTATGACTTTGGTATTCTGAAATACTGGCTATTTTACGTTTATTCAGCTGCAATATACATTCTGAAATTTTCAGAAGCTACATATTGAACTTTTTGTTACTCTACCCCTGACCATGAATACGTAAGGAACATAAGTTCTAGAAGTAGTGTAAGTAGTACAGGAAGACGCTCTTCGGATTAAAACTGTACCTCCATTGCATAGTTCTGGAAGATATTTGTATTACTTGTGTTGCAGGAAGGTGCCACTTCTGATTTCCCAGGTAAGGCAAACTTTGACAGGGATCCTGTTCATTATTAAAAAACAAAGAGCAAAACCATTACAATGAATGAGAAAGGATATGAAAATCTTTTACCTCCATAAATTCTGATAAAATGTCCAACTGTTTTATTCAAAATAGCAAAGGTAATTTAAGAAAAAACCAAAAAAGGCACACATTTTTGTTTTGACTACAAACTTAAGGAAGTGTGCTCTGATTCTACAGCTTCCCACATGCTAGGGGTGGGAAGCCCTAGCTTCATTACTCACTTATGAAGTTACTTTGTGGGTACGGGCTCATCACTCACTTATGACATACTTTGTGGGTACAGGCTACAAGGCATTCCAGTTATTTTAATTACTAATTTGCTGTTTCTCTTTTTCCATGTTTAAAATACAAGAATGTGTGGGCGCCTGGGTGGCTCAGTCGGTTAAGCGACTGCCTTCGGCTCAGGTCATGATCCTGGAGTCCCAGGATGAGTCCCGCATCGGGCTCCCTGCTCGGCAGGGAGTCTGCTTTGTCCTCTGACCCTATCCCCCCCTCATGTGTTCTCTCTCTCTCAAATAAATAAATAAAATCTTAAAAAAAAAAAACAAGAATGTGTTTAGTTCTAAGGTCTAAAACATATAAAATAGCGGGCGCCTGGGTGGCTCAGTTGGTTAAGCGACTGCCTTCGGCTCAGGTCATGATCCTGGAGTCCCGGGATCGAGTCCCGCATCGGGCTCCCTGCTCGGCAGGGAGTCTGCTTCTCCCTCTGACCCTCCTCCCTCTCATGCTCTCTGTCTCTCATTCTCTCTCTCTCTCTCTCAAATAAATAAATAAAAAAAAAAATCTTAAAAAAAAAATAAAACATATAAAATAGCGAATTTTATTTCCAATTATAAAAAGATTTACTGGCAATTCTCTGTCTTCTCAGGATCTTTTAAGATCTGGTACAGTAATCTTGTTCTTAAACATGAGGAGAGAATTTCCAAATATATTCTTAAGAGTTATGGATATTAGTAGGTATTAAAACAACAACAAAAACAACAAAAAGTAAGGGGAGTTCTGGGTCACATCAATTGTTGACAATGGCTATATCTTGTTAATAAAACTAGAGGTAATTTACCTTTTCTTTTTCTTTTTTCTCAGTAGTTACTAAATGTTATGCATAAACACATATTTTTATAAAGTAAGGGTAAAAAAATAAGTAATGGGATAAACTTCCAGTTCACAAGAAATAGAGAAGACAGGAAAAAACATGTTAAACACCAAAAGGCAGAAGAAAAGTTATTAAATTTCCTTATTACTTGCAACCCATTGACAAGTCCTTGCGGTGGGCAGAGTGACATTCCTTTAGGGACCCAACTGCTTGGATGGTGACACTTTGCTAAGGGCAAAAGGTAATCCTAACCTGACCCCCCCCGCCCCCCCCACTCCTGTAAGTCTACTTTAACATATAAAAATTCCTTTGGACACTTCCTTTATCTCTACCTGCCCCCCACCCCATACATGTTGGCAATTATCCCCCAAGTATACATCTGAAGGGTCTCACTGAGTAAGGGACAGACGGGGTTAGGTAGGGAGAGATAGGTAGGGGGCTCACAGAAATCCCAGAAATGCTGAGGCATAACAAAACCAGAGATAAGGGAACAAACCAGACCACCCTGCCCTGGGCGTCAGAGGTGGGGTCTTTAACGGCAGTCACATTGTGACCAACAAAGAATAAGGAGACCCTAAAGAAGAAGTAAGCCATTAAAGATGTTATCACCAGCCCTTACTCAAACCAAGATGTCACAAGAATGTTAAGGCCACAAGCTCCCTGGTCAGTTCTATAAAAGACTGTCAGTGGAGGCCCATGTTGGCAACCCTGGTGGGACCCCTCTCACTCCTGAGAGCTTTTGTTGTATCCTTGCTTAATAAAACTTTTTATCACTTTACTCACTCTCCTTTGTCCACAAGATTCATTCTTCAACTCCGTGAGAAAAGAACCTCTCTCTCTTCACAATCATAGGGATGCAATCAGCATAATCCAGATTAATGGCCTGATTGCTTCAGTAAATAAATGACAGTGGTAAAAAAAGATAGCTCTAGAACTACCACCACAGGTCCTAGGCCCGTTTCACAGATGGGTTGAGAGGGACAGAGAGGGCTGAAGCCAACATCAACCTGTAAGCTGCTTACAGCTGGTGGTAATTGCAGTACTTTCCCTGGACGGTTCCCCACAACCCTCTGTAATCCATCTCTGCTAAAGCTAGTTCAGAACTGCTTTCTTGTACCTTCTATCAGGCTTGACTAATGAAATCATTTATGTGGGCAGCCTCCCTTTTACATCGAATTAATCTAGAGCACAGAATATTCACTTTATAAATATGAATCAGGTTGTGAGGTTTATCTCTTAGCATAACAAATTGCTTTTGTATGTTAAAAAAAAAGGGGGGGCGAGCTAATCACCCGATTTCTTCATGAATGGATGACAAGGGGGAGAAAAAGAGAGGGAACAAAGAGGAAGTTAACAGACATATCAGCCAAATGCAACAAGGGGACCTTATCTGGATCCAACTTGAACAAACCACCTATAAAAGGAGCTTTATGAGATAACTGTGAAAATTTAAACTAAATAAATATTTGATATAAAGTATTATATCGATCAAAACATTAAAAAATGTAATAGCATTACAATTATGTTTTCAAAAAATGAATGCTTCACAAAAGATACATAGTGTACGTGTACCAAACAGACCATGCTAACACAGTGTTAGAAGAGAATGTTTATCTGTGAAGGGGGCAGTGACCACATGTGTGCATGAGAGAGGTTCTGGATATTGTTAACGTTCTGTGTTTTGATCTAAGTGCTGGTTACTCATGTGTCCTCAATTTCTGAAATGTATTTACATACATAAAAGTGTACACATTACATGCATAACATTAATAAAATTAAAAATGTTTATCAAATACATAATTAAAAAAATGTTTAAATATTTTTTTTGAAAAGAAAAACCACTGGCCTAAAATGGCATCACTTAGGCTGAGTTCCCAACAGGGGCTTAACACCTAATCTAATTGCAGTTTCAACTTCCTCAGAGTGTAGTCTTAACCAATCAGTCAGGAATTTTCTGACCAATGCCTGGGAGTTTGCAACATGGGCCCTCTCCATCTCGCAAAGGAAGATGAAGTAATCTGCATGATACACCCCCTGCACTTCCCCCTAAGGGAAAGTGACTTTGCCTGGACTAGCTTTCTCTTTTGCTAATAACTTTCTTGCCTCCCCTTCTTCTATAAAAACCGTCCATTTTGTACAGTTCTTGGAGCTCCCCTCTACTTGCTAGATGGGATGCTGCCTGATTCATGAATTGTTTAGTAAAGCCAGTTAGATCTTCAGATTTACTTGGTTGAATTCCATTTTTTTAACAATATAAAACATTAAAGTCCTTATATTTTAGAGCTACATATGGAAGTATTGATGAATAAAATTATATGCTGTCTGGTATTTACTTTAAAATAATCCAGTGGGCAAGGAAAAAATAGTGGGACTACAGGAGGGGGAAAGATAAAACAAGATTGGCCATTTTTTGATAACTATTGCAATTGGGTAAAGGGTAAATGGGTGTCCATTGGGCTATTCTTTCTACTTCTGTGTACATTTGAAAGTCCCTACAATAAAAGCTTTTTAAAAGATCAGAGGTGCACATCAAAAAGTATTATAATGCCCTTGCTTCCCTTGCCTTACTTATCAAACTCAACACCCAAAGAACAAATAATCCAATCAAGAAATGGGCAGAAGACATGAACAGACATTTTTCCAAAGACATCCAAATGGCCAACAGACACATGAAAAAGTGCTCAATATCGCTTGGCATCAGGGAAATCCAAATCAAAACCTCAATGAGATAACTACCTCACACCAGTCAGAATGGCTAAAATTAACAAGTCAGGAAACAACAGATGTTGGTGAGGATGTGGAGAAAGGGGAACCCTCCTACACTGTTGGTGGGAATGCAAGCTGGTGCAGCCACTCTGGAAAACAGTATAGAGATTCCTCAAAAAGTTGAAAATAGAGCTACCTTATGATCCAGCAATTGCACTACTGGGTATTTACCCCAAAGATACAAATGTAGTGATCCGAAGGGCTACGTGCACCCCAATGTTTATAGCAGCAATGTCCACAGTAGCAAAACTATGGAAAGAGCCAAGAGGTCCATCAACAGATGAATGGATAAAGAAGATGTGGTGTACATATACAATGGAATATTATGCAGCCATCAAAAAACCCAAAATCTTGCCATTTGCAATGATGTGGATGGAACTAGAGGGTATTATGCTAAGCGAAATAAGTCAGAGAAGGACATGTATCACATGATCTCACTGATATGAGGAATTCTTAATCTCAGGAAACAAACTGAGGGTTGCTGGAGTGGTGGGGGGTGGGAGGGATCGGGTGGCTGGGTGATGGATATTGGGGAGGGTATGTGCTAGGTGAGCGCTGTGAATTGTGTAAGACTGCTGAATCTCAGACCTGTACCTCTGAAACAAATAATACATTATGTGTTTAAAAAAAAAAAAAAAAAGAAGATAGTAGGAAGGGAAAAATGAAGGGGGGGACATTGGAGGGGGAGACGAACCATGAGAGACTATGGACTCTGAGAAACAAACTGAGGGTTCTAGAGGGGAGGGGGGTGGGGGGAGGGGCTAACCTGGTGATGGGTATTAAAGAGGGCAGGAATTGAATGGAGCACTGGGTGAACCATGGAACACTACATCAAAAACTAAGATGTAATGTATGGTGATTAACATAACATAATAAAATAAAATTTTAAAAAAAGTATTATAATGCATCCATTCCTCACACCATATCCTAGGATAAATTTCAAATGGATCAAATATCTAAATCGGGGGTCAAATCCACTTGTGTATGGCCACAAGCTAAGAATGGTTTTTACATTTTAAAGTGTTAGAAAAAGAAAACGATAAAAAAGAATATGTGACAGAGAGGTGTGTGGTCCACAAAACCTAAAATATTTAAGATACGGTCCTTTACAGAGAATTTTACAGAAAATGTTAAAAAGAAAATCAAAGAAGTGTCAGAAGAAAACACTGGTGAACCTAGGGAAGGGGACATCTTTCCTAATACCTCCAAATCCAGAAGCAGTAGGGACGCACTAATAAATTTGATGACATAAAATTAAAAACTTCTGTGTGGGGGGGAAAAAAAAAACAAACCATGCACAAAAACTTGACAAAATTGGAGAAAGTAGCTGGCAATTACCTAAGAGACAATGTGTGTGTATATATATATTTGTATATATTTATATATAAAAAGAGCTAATAAACCTTAAAAATAAAAAAAGGACCAACAAGTAAAATGTAGGCAAAGGACAGTCCATAGAAAAAGAAATACAAATAGTCATTAAACATATAAACAGTTACTCAATTTACAAGAGGAATATAAATAATAACTAAACTGAAATACAGTCCTCATTGATCAGGTGGCAAAAACCCTAAAGTCTGCAGAAATATTTTGTTGACAAAGCTGTGGGGAAATAGGTATTCTTATATACTGCCAGTGGTAATTCTAACTAGTACATCCCCGAGGAAGGCAACTTGGCAATATCACTTCAAGAATTTGTATCTTCCAAAGAAACCCTGGCAAAAATATAATGACATATATGCATCATAACATTTATAATAGTCAAAGACTAGACACTTAATGCCCATCAGTAGGGAAGTGATTAAAATAAACTCTGGGGCGCCTGGGTGGCTCAGTTGGTTAGGCGACTGCCTTCGGCTCAGGTCATGATCCTGGAGTCCCTGGATCGAGTCCCGCATCGGGCTCCCTGCTCAGCGGGGAGTCTGCTTCTCCCTCTGACCCTCCCCCCTCTCATGTGCTCTCTCTGTCTCTCTCTCTCAAATAAATAAATAAAATCTTTAAAAAAAATTAAAATAAAATAAACTCTGATACATCCACAGATGATTAACTATGCAACCGTAAAAATGAGTAAGGGACAATGCAATGTGATGATATGGAATGATCTTTAGGATATATTGTTAAGTGAAAAACACAAGGAGCGGGAAAGTACGTTACTTTCTGAGTTAGAAGACAAGGAGGTAGTAAGAGCACTCACTCACATATCCCTATATTTTTAAAGAAACAACAACGGAAGGATAAACCAAAATAAATAAAAATGGTTACCTCTAGGCACAGGGAGAAAACAAGATGAAGGGGTGGGGATGGAAGGTAGACCTCTCTAAAAGTGCCTTGGTTCTTACTGTTTTGACTTTGGAGCCATGAGAATATTTTACAAAAGTAAAACAAAGGAAAAAAAGTAAAGGTACCACATATAACTGCAGTATGACCGAACTGGACAAACCTTCTAAGGAGGCAGAACTTTCCAGACTTGTTCTGCTGAAATCAATTCCCTTAGTTCCTGAAGTGGCACTGCTCTCTTGGGAGGAAGTGGCTCCTTCCAACTCATGGCAAACATCTTCATCTGTTAAAGAGGTAGATTCAGAATCCTGGGCTCCCACTGAAGAAAGACTGGTACGATCAGAACTTTGATCCTAAGGACATAATTATAAGCTTAATTTCCTTCATATTTAAATTTAATTATTTAAAATGTCACTCCTAAGGCAGAGGAAATGCTTAATCACCCAGATGATCAGTTAATCAACATTATAACATCTACAGAAAGAAAACAACCAATTTTACATGGGCTACTAATTTGGACAAACATGGGTGGGAAATCATTTAGATAGCATTTTTAGTTGGATCAAAGTAGAGATACCTGTTGGTAAGATACCCTTGCTGACTTTGAAGCTTCATTTACTGTTCATTTTCCTCTCTATGAATCCCAGCCCAGGATGATACCATTAGAACTGCATTTTAGTCTTTTAAAATTTCATGTATGTTTACATTTTATTATTTTCCATAATAATCTAGGTTTCAAAGACATATATTTCCAGTTTTCATTTTTGAGAACACCAAAGTGTAAGTTAAATGTTTTTCTGGTTATACCAACAATACATTAAAAAAATCTGGTCAATATGAATTTTTGTATAAAGAAAAAAAAATTTAAGTATCTATAATTCTACTGCCCAGATAATACAACTTATTTTTTTCTAGTCATGTTGTGTGTGTGTGTGTTATTTTTAGGATTATTCGGATATTTGTACTGGCTTTTCTGCTATATCTCATTGTATTTTTAAAAGTGGGTGCTCTAGGAATCATACACACCCGGTCATTTACAGTCTACTTAAAGTTAGTATTGTACCTCTTGGTATATAATAACTATAATGAATATTGGCAGAATGGATCTCTTTATCACTGTAAAACATGTACATATATTGAATGTTCCATAAGATAATGTCATAATTTTTGTTTTGGGCAATTATTTAAGAGGTAAGAAAGTAGTCTTTTATATTAACTATTTACCATGTTTTCTGTTCTTCCTTCATTCCTGCAGGTCCAGTTTTCTTTGTGGTATTATTTTTCTTCAGCCTGAAGAACTTCCTTTAGCATATCTCATATAACAGGTCTGCTGGCCAGGATTCTCTTCTTTTATCTGAAAATGCTTTCACTGCACCTTTCCCCCTGAAGAATATTTTCACTGGATATCGAATTCTGGGTTGACAGGTCTTTTAACAATTGCACGGTGTTGTTCCAGTGTATTCTTTCCTCCATGGGTTGTGGAAAAAATGTACGGTTATTCAAATCCTTATTCCTCTGTAGGTAATGTGTCATTTTTCTTTAACAGTTTTCAAGATTTTTTTAATTTTTTCCTCCCAGCAGCTATTTTATTAGCAGATGGATATCTTCGCTTTTTGGTAGTTTGCTTATGTGTGTGTAGATGTGGTTTTCTGTGAGTTTATCCTGGCTATAGTTTACTGAGCCTCTTGTATCTGTAGATCTATATCCTTCACCAAATTTGGGAAGTTATTTCTTATTTGTTTATTTCTCCATTTTTTATTTCTTCAGGTATCTTTTCTACCACAATCTTTTTCTCTAATACTTCTGGAACTCCAATTATATGTTACTCCTTTTGATACTGTCCCACAAATCTCTGAGGCTCTGTTCATTTTTGTAAAAAGTCTCTTCTCTCTCTGTTCTAATTGGATAATTTCTATTACTCAAGTCTTCAAGTTCATGGATTCTTTCCTCTATCTTCTCCATTCTGCTACTGAACCCATCCAATGACTTTATTTCAGAGGGTATTTTTTAGCATAAAACATGTTTTTTAAAATAGTTTCTATTTCTTGCTGATAATTCCTTCCTTTTCATTTATTTCAAATGTGTTTTTCTTTAACTTCAGGGAATCTAGCTATAATAGCTGCTTCAGAGTTTCTGTCAGGATAATTCCAACAACTGGGTTGTCTCAGGGTTGTCTTTCCCTTGAGAATGGGGTCACATTTTCCTGGTTCTTTATCAAGTCATTCTGGATTTTATTTTGGCACTCTGAATGTTATGTTGTGTGGTCTGGGTCCTGTTATAATCTCTTGGAGAACACTGATGCTTTTGTTATAGCAGGCTTTGTTACTGACCAAGTTATGTTCGGACTGTAATTTGTATTTCAATTTTTGTAGGCAGTGACTTAATTCTTAGTTTAGTCCTGTAAGACTCGTCTTTGCCGGTTCACCTTTATCCCATGTTATGTGTAGTTCAAGACTAGGCTGACACTCGTGCGGGCCATTCACAGAATCTGGGAATCCCCTTCTCTCAGATGTCCCTCAAACTCTCCAGCCCACAGATGCCCCCTACTCTGGCTCCTCTGTCCAGGAACTAGGGTTTCTCTTGAAGTTTCAGCTGCCAGGGCTGCCACACCACACCGTGACAGGGACCTGCTCTTGGGGCAAAGATGCATGAGACAAGAAAATGGGGAATTCACCTCTGTCTGCATCCCTCCCCACAATCTGCCTGCTTCTTCAGAATCCTTAGATAGTTGTTTTTTTGCATTTTGTCTGGGGTTATTAGTTATAATCAGCAGGAGGGATGTGCTTTAGTGGCTTTATGTTCCCACAGTGGAGCTAGGATGCTCACCCTCATTTTTATTTTTTTTAAAGATTTATTTATTTATTCGAGAGAGCAAGCGCACACAACACACACACACACACACACACACGTGCAAGGGGCAGATGGAGAGAATCTTAAAGCAGACTCCCCGCTGAGCTTGGAGCCTGACCCCACAACCCTGAGATCATGACCTGAGCTGAAACCAAGAGTCCGACGATGCTCAACTGACTAAACCACCCAGGCGCCCCCTCACCCTCATTTTTAAAGATGATATTTGCTGGGTGTAGGAAAATAGGGTGGCAGTTATTGTCTTTCAGTGCTCTAAAGGTATCTTTCCAGGGTATCCTGACATCAAAGTTTCTGTTCAGAAGACAAATGGCAGTTTCTTACTGTTGTTCCATTCGAAGGTAAGATAAGCTCTTTTCTCTGGCTCCTTTTAAGATTTCCTCTTTGTATTCCATTTCCATCTTTTTTAAAATTAGATGCATAATAAGTATGGTTTTCTTTGCATTTATTCTGCTTGACATTTGTAGATCTTCTAAATATGTAAGTTGCCATCTTTTATCACTTTGGGAAAATTTTTGGCAATTCACTTTTTAAATGTTCTTTCTATCTCATTCTGTCTTCTGGAACTCAATTACATCACTGTTAGACATTTTCACTAATTCCCACATTCGTTTTTTTATTTTCCATTTGATTTCCAATCTGCTTCAAAGTGGATATTTTTTACTGAGTTTCCATCTAGTTTACAAACGTTCTTTTTCTGTGTTTTGTCTGCTGTTAAATCCAACTACTGCATTCTTAATTTCGTATCTTTTTCGGTTCTAGAATTTATACTTGATTCTTTTTAATAGATAATTATCTGGTGAAATTTTCTACCTTTGCAGCTGTTTTTCTTCAGCTTTCCCTTGATTTTCTTGAACATATTAAAATTATTTCAAAGTCTCTTGCTAATTTAAATACTTGGATCACCTGAACTTTTCTTCTGTGTTTTAGTTACGGTCCTGTCTCTTGGTATAGCTATTTTTAACTAAATAATATAAAAGATTATATATAAAAAATTATAAGGACTCCAGATGATACTCTGTTCCTCCAGAAAGGACACAGTCTTTCATGTGTTAGATAAAGGCTCATTATCTTCATCTAATCACAGGCTGAGCTGAGTCAAGCCTAGGTTGCTGTTTTGGTCAGGTGCAGTCCAACTCTGGTTTGCCAACGCTCCCAAGGCATGGCTCTGCGGGACTTCCAACAAAGGGCTTGGTGTGTTTACCAAAGCTCCCCTGGCTTCTACCCCCACCCCCCACCCTGGAATTTATGAACTCTTTGTGACTCTGTTCCCAGCACCATGGAACTGCTGAAAACTCTAATTTGTCAGAGACTTTCTGCTTACCTTTTTAGCCTCCGGTCTTATGCAGTATCAGTACTAGGAAAATGTCCTGAAGGAAAAAAACTGGTGTATCTGAGGACCCTCAAGAGTCTCTGATTTTTGTCTCTCCAGCTCCACCAGATCCTAAAACTCTGTGTCCCCCTCACCTCTCCTCAGTCCTCTAAGGTAAAACCTGGATTTGCAGCCCTTTGCTCTGTGCTCAGAATCAACAAACGCCCTCAGGGGAAAGCAGCTGAGCACTTCGGGCTCCTCGCTGCGATTCACTGCTAGAATCTTGCACCTCTGCTTTCTAGGTGCTTTAGCAACTCTCTGATTACTTTAAACAGATACTTTGTATTTCATTTAGCTTTTTGCACTTGGATATGTATATAGGTCTATCGCAAGCTACTCCATCCTCACTAGGAGGAAAGGTCCCACGTCAGCCAGTAATTTTTGAAGGCATGCTGAACACTATCTGAAAAAAAAATCTGCACTTTGAAGGAAATAATAAAGCTCAGTAAGCATTTTCATATAACACTGATTTTTACTCCAGCTACAAATCATTTTCTTTAAAAACTGTACTATAAACATAACCTTAGTGAATTTTCATTACTTATTATTCAAGTTCAAATTCTGATATTTACAGACCTTATGCGTCCAAAGAGTCCTTTTTGGTAAAGCTGTGTTTAAGGAGCAAGGTAAAAACAGACATTTTTGCAAGGAAGGAACTTTTGGTGGTGGAGGACGGTAAAAGGGAAAGTAGAAAACTCGAAGAGAACTTACTTTAGATGATGTGGTATACATGGTGAATCTTGAATACCACTTGCTGGCTTTCTCTGCAACTCCTTTCCCAGCAGTGAACATACTGTTCCTTAGAACATCTAGTTTAGGTACCAGCAGTGTATCTAAATTAAATGAAGGTGATGAATGGGTTAATGCAGCTTGAGATTCTTCCCTAAATGGGCAAGAAGGGGAGAAGGCTGGAGAAGACCAGAGTCTGTCCCGTGGTCTCTCCTCAGTTTTTGTGTAACTTTTAGATTTGGTAAGTCTCATTAGCCTCGGAGAATGGGGAGGCAGGCTAGATCTTCTGCACGCCTTGACCAATGTTGGACTTTTCTTACTGGTTGATTTGTCATCACATGCCCGTTGTAAATCGATGCTTGGCGTGCGGCTTGTCAAAGGACTGCTCATGTTATTCATATACATCACAATCTCTTCCGCTAAGTCACGCCTGGCGGATGGTGTTGAAACGCTTTTGCTATCTTCGTCATCCTCTTCCTCCTCCTCTTTTTGCTGCTGTTCAGTCTCAGCAACCAAAAGAGAGAGGGGATCAAATCCTGTGGCAACGTCCGTTTTTGCAGAAGGTTTTACTGAAAAGCTGCTGCTCATACGCTGAATCCTCTTGGGGTTCTGTGAAGCAGTGTATCCCACTTTTGATCCATCTGTCTCACTGTCTAAGTCTTCCAAATCAAAAATAACTGGAGAATCCACTTTATCTGCCAAACAATTAGGACCATCGAAAGGTGTATCGTCATCACTAGATTCCTTTTCTAGACTGTCTCTTTTTGATCTTAAAGGTGGCTTTCCGATATCAAGACTAGTCGGTCTTGTGCTTTTTGAGATAACGTTTGAAAGAATTTTTGCATCAGCTCCTAGTTTTTCAACCATATCTCCAGGGCTTGCTTCCTGGTTGATTCTATTGAGCATAAGTCCCATCAGTACTCCGCCACTAAGATTGCGGTTTCTGCTTCCCCAGGAGAGTCGCTGCTGCAAATTAGGTTCATTTTCACTTTTATGTCTTTTCCTGAAGCACCTGCTTTGACTGTTTCCTGTTTCATTTGTACCTTCAAAAGATGATAGTAAGAGCAACTCAGAGGTGCTTTCTGAAAAACAAGAGAGGTGTTTTTAGCCATGAAAAATGTAATGCGCAGATATAAGATGTCCTAAATATTTAAAATACTAGTAATGAAAATGATAAGAGCAAGTACTCGCTGAGTGCCTGCTATTTGACAGACACTATAACTAGGCATTTCACTCACATTATCTACTGTAATCATGCCAACATCCTTATGGGTTGAGAAGAAACTGACGTTCAGGGGGATGAACTAGCTAGCCCAAAGTTACCCGCCCAGTCCTTAAGTGATGCAAGTGGGATTCAAAAACAGACATGACTAACTATACAGGGTATGCTCTGAGACAGAAGCTGTCTGTACTGTACTGCTTTTCAAAGCTTATAAATTAAGATTAATATTTACCTGTCTTGGAGTGGGAGATACAGGCTTTCAGCCAGAGAACAAGTAAGTCACGGGACTAAAAGGCATAGCACAGGGAATACGGTCAGTGATGCTGTACTAGCAGTGTATGGGGACAGACGGTAGCTGCACCTGCGGCAAGCACGGTATACGGACAGAAGCTGAATCACTACGCTGTACGCTGAAACTAATGGAACACCGTGTGTACGCAAAATTTTTTTTAAAAATGTACCTTTCTTATATTTAATAATAAATTTATATTAATTACACTAAATTGATTAGACAATGGTTATACAATTGTGGTTGAACTAGATGACCCTGTGACTATGAGTCTTCTACCTATAAAAATGAAAAACAAAACCCAAAACCCTAAACCAAGCCAAATAAAAGGCAGCTATGTTAGCTTTATCCACATATAAACATTATTTTTAAAAACTCCAAATCCTATGACTATAGATGTGGCTAAATAATCTTACCCTTATTTTACATATGGTTTGCAAGTTTATACCAGTTAAATGTGAATGGCTATTTTCTACTCAGAAACCTTTCACTGCTTTTTGCCAAATTACTCAGGTACCAATGCTGAAAGCAGAAAGCTAGATTCCTGATCACTTTAATTGTCCTTATTACGTGGGAGTCTTCTAAAGCATTAGTCTAGGTATGGTATTGTCAACTATTCTTTTTATATCCTTATCCAACAGAACTAGTGTGCTATAACAAGGTAATTCCTGCCATGTGATGCATTTAGGGACAGGATAGGACATAAAAGGGAATATTGGAGACCATAAAAGCCTACAAACTAATAATGTAATAAGCATACACCATTAACAAGGAAAATAGCATGGCAGAAAGGTAAAGTCTATTCTTTGTTCCTTTATCACCTTATGACTAAGGGCATAAAAAGCCAAAAGTATACTTTCTTCTAAAATTCTGGAAAACCTTCTGCTTGACAGATTAAATATCATCAAAGACTTGGAGGAATCTTATAATCCTAAAACAGTACTCTGGGATTGAGTTTAAATAGCTGTGCAGGGGGTCCCCTTGCAAAGTCAAAACCATGTTACAGCCTGAAGACAAATAAAGCTGGTTATCATACTATACCAGGGGTTGGCAAACTATGCTTCTGAGCCAAATCTGGCCTGTGGACTGTTTTTGTACAGACTCAAATGGTTTTTACGTTTACAATCACATACCCACAAAGAAGAACAGGTGACAGAATAGTATGTGGTCTGCATGGCCTAAAATACTACCTGGCCATTTACAGTGAAGTTAGTCCAATCCTAGGTTCATATACATGCTAATTCCAACAGACTATGCTGGATGCTGCATGCCTCTAACACAGAGCCACAAGCTATTTAAATTCCTTGAGACAGGCGGTTCTATGACATGATTCTGGCCAGTAGTGTTAAAGTGGTAGTTTTTGAAGGTTTCTGGAAAAATTGTCCTTTCCTGATAGAAGGGGATAGATGTGGCTGGTGGCCCCCTTCCCCATCTTTTCTGCCTCACACAGACAGGTGATGCATGAGGTTGCCAGTGGTCCTATTATTAATATGGTTAGGTCCGGAGAACTGATGGCAAAACCCTTGAATTAACATCTTGAGTAATTGTTTACCTTTGATTTCTTATTTGAGGAAAAAACCCTTGACGTGTGTAAGTGACTGCTAATCATATTTTCTCAGTCTTACAGCTGAAAGAATTCCTAGCTGAAATACTAGCCCCTTTTCAGATTTAGAACATTCTATAATCCCTTCCTACCACATAGCCTTTCAGAGATTGCCTCCCTTTTCCTGGAATGCTCTCTCTCAATTCCTCCTTTGCAACCCCTATTCTTATTTGTTTTTGACGCAGACTTTAGATCTAAGCTCAAGAACCATATTCACCAAGGAAGTCTTCCCGGACCAACGTCCCCCAAACCCAGGACACATCTATTTATTATATGCTCTTGTAGAAACTTACAGCCCTTCTTCACAGTATTTAATCTCAGAGCATTTTTACATTTACCTGAGTATTTGATTAATGTTTTCCCATCTCTCCTTCCTGCTTTCTCTATGAAGGTAGGGACTGGATTGTGTTTCTGTTTTTTTGTTTTGTTGTTCCTTATCATATCCCCAGAAACACCTGACATCCGGTTACATATAGCAGGAGCTCAAGAAATAATTACTGAGTGAACACTGTCTGCTGGGAAACAACTGCCACCAATAGACCAACCCAGAATATGACACAGGAGAGTGTATTATAATATGATATATCATAGCTAAATATGGCAGGTAAAGATAAAAAGTTAAACAGAAACCAGAATTCGGCTTAGAAAAACATCTCCGAGTAGGTTTTATTTCAGAGTAAATTTTCTTGTGGTTCAACTCTCAGTGATTCAATATACATTTATCAAAATGTCAAATTCTCAACATAATCATTAAGTAACCATAGGGTAATGATTTTATTTCAATATTCAGTTAAACATGAAAACATCTCTTTGGTTAAACCACTCCAATATCTTTTAGAAGCTATCAGATACATAGCTAGCTAGCTAGATACATGTATATGTACACACACATACACATATATATGAATATACAGTCATATAAAATATCAATATACAGATATTTTATTCGAATCCTCACATGTACTAGTATATAAGAAAAAAGTTATTGAAAAATAAGTATTCCTATAAATCCCATAGACAGTCTTGGGCAGAAGTGATAAACGCATAGAATTTAACAGATGGGAATGCTTTCAAGCCCAAAATCTTAAAGATGAACTAATAACTCTAATTCACACCCAGGAAACCTCTATTATAGGCCTTTAAAACCTGACTTGTTAAGCATAAAGGGTAACCAAAGCCAGATGATGAGTCAGATACTGATTACTATGGCAAAATGTCAGGATCAAAGGATGGTTTACAATCATATTAAAACAGAGAGGTCATAAAAGCAGATCTTCAGAAAAAGGCAAGCATTAATAGACAGTAATGAAAGAACAATAAGGCAAAGGCTACCAAAGGCAAGTTATTACAGGTTATAAGTAGACAATGACTAGGTTGTGAGGTAATTCCATGATCCCAAGAAAACAAATTTTAATATTTAAGTTATAACAATGACCCAAGACAGAAATGCAAATTCAGATAGTTACAACTCATTTAACTTTTTTTTTTTTGAGAGCCAGAGCAGGGGAGTCTGTACACTTTTTCTATCGAGAGCCACACAGTAAATGGTTTACTTTGCAGGCCATGCAGTCTCTTTGGCAACTACTCAGCCCTGCTGATGTACTGAAAAAGCAGCCAGACAGTATGAAAACAAATGAGTGTCGTTGTGCTTCAATAAACCTTTGTTTGTGAACCCTGAAGTTTGCCTTTCATGTAATTTTCATGTGTTGCAAAATACTATTCTTCTTCTAATTTCTTCAATCGTTTTAGTATGTAAAAACCGTTCCTAGCTCATGGGCTTGTACAAACACAGGTGGCAGGCCCTTCGTGGCCCACGGGCCATAGTTTGCCTACCCCTGAGCGGGAAGCATAGCTAACTGTGCTGCAGAAGAACAAATGTCACTGTAGCAAGGCCATGTGTAAACAGAGATTGCAGCCTTGACAGCTCAATCCTTCAAGATGTGTTTAGATTATATGTGATACCGAATTGAGCTAACGCCAACATAAAATACCATATAAGCAGACTAGTAACACTAGAAACTTTGAACCTTATGTCTATTTAACCCCCCCAAAAAGGATCTGATGAAAAATTAGTGAGACCAAGTATTATCTCAAATCCTAAACTGACTTTTCCATTAAGTAGTTGATAACTTACATGACCTGCCAACAGCCAGATTATGCCTTAGTTTTCTCATTAAAATAGTGCTAATATCCCCTCACGAATATAAGCGTTGCTGCATTTGTAAACACAAAATAATATATAAAAAGCACTTTAAAAAAAGATTGTATTTATTCATTTTAGAGAGAGATACAGAGCATGAAGTGGAGGGGACAGGCAGAGGGAGAGGAAGAGAGAATCTCAAGCAGACTCCCTGCTGAGCGTGGAGCCTGACGCAGGCTTGATCCCACAACCCTGAGATCACGACCTGAACTGATATCAAGAACTGGACGCCCAACTGACTGGACCTCCCAGGTGCCCCAAAAAGCACTTTGAAAAGAAAAAATATTAGGTATTGTTATCTAAAGTATCTTGAGAAATAGCCTTTTAGCTCTGAAAAAATAGGAACAATAATGAAGATTAAAGAACTCTATGCTTCATTTAAAAATTGGGGGTGTAAGGTACCCTCAGATGGATCATCTCACCTGCTCTCATTTCCCCCTTTCAGAAAGTCCCAACAGTCTGAACTCAAGAGATGGTATGTGGCTTGTAGGTTTGTCCTTGTACTTTGTTATAACAAAAGCTTGAACAAAGTAGACTATAAAATATAGAATTCAAGTTACTAAGCTATACAATGAGAGGCTACACAAATATATAAAAAAATAATCCTGGAGAATAGACCTTTAAAAATTCATTAGAAATACAGCTACAAGGGGCGCCTGGGTGGCTCAGTCTTTAAGCGTCTGCCTTCAGCTCAGGTCATGATCTCAGGGTCTTGGGATCGAGCCCGACATTGGGCTCCCTGCTCAGCGGGAAGCCTGCTTCTCCCTCTCCCACTCCCCCTCCCCCTGCTTGTGTTCCCTCTCTCGCTGTGTCTCTCTCTGGCAAATAAATAAATAAAATCTTTAAAAAAAAAGAAATACAGCTACAAGATATTCTGCACATAAAAGAGGTACACGATTCAACTCACCTGTGCTTTCTCCTGATATTTTATCAGCATCGTTGTTATTTGTACCACTGGGGCGAACTATACTGGAAGAACTTTGATAATTGAGCTTAGGCAGACAATCAGCACTTCCTTTTGCACTCTCACTCTCTGACACTGTAAAGATTAAAATGAAATTGTTAAGATAAAAGCTACATAGAAGCTATTTAGCTTTTATTTACTTAGCTATTAAGCTATTATAGAAGGCATAAAGAGAAGTAGCTTTTAGTTATAAATATTTCTAACTGATAATAGGTGATAAGAAAATACCAAACACCTCTATATCTATTTGCTGATCACAAGTCAATGATTCCACTTATTTGAGGCTTTAAGGTGTGTATCAAATTACTAAGTCATGTGTGAGGTCCATACATACATTTTGTATTTCTTCTTTGGTTGTGAAACACTGCTTTTGATGGAGGTAGGCAAGGGAGGGAATAGAGTCACAGACCATTAACAGAAACATTAAATAAAAATACTGTTAAACCTCAGAAAAGAGTCACTGTTTGAAGAAATACATATATTTCTACTACAAGAAGAGGAGTAATTGATCGGAGAGTGTTGTGCCACTGAGGCTATACACTCCCCACATAAAGTTTTGGTGTGTTGGAGCATTAGGTGGTGAAGAGGGCCTGTAATGGGAGGAAAGACAAGTTATAATGGGAAAGTGGAAAATAAAATTAGCACTTTCATACTTAAAGCCACTCGTATTTTCTGTTAATAGAAGTTCACAGGGGCCCCTGGGTGGTACAGTCGGTTGAGTGACTGGCTCTTGGTTTCAGCTCATCTCAGGGTTGTGAGCTGGGAGTCCTGTGTCAGGCTCCACGCTCAGCGCGGAGTCTGCTTAAGATTCTCTCTCCTTCTCCCTCCGCCCTACCCTTCCTCCCCATGCTCTCTCTCTTTCTCCAAAATAAATAAATAAATCTTTTTTTAAAAAATATTTTATTTATTTATTTATTTGAGAGAGAGAGAGAAACATGAGAGGGGAGAGGGTCAGAGGGAGAAGCAGGCTCCCCACTGAGCCGGGAGCCCGATGCGAGACTCGATCCCAGGACTCCGGGATCATGACCTGAGCCGAAGGCAGTCGCCTAACCAACTGAGCCACGCAGGTGCCCCAGTAAATAAATCTTTAAGACAAAAAAGGCTCACAAATTTATACACTATCAACTTAAGTAATACCTACGGGAACTAGAATCACTCCCTTTCTTATCTTTTTCTTCTTGAATTTCCTCAGTAGATATATCCCCTCTTCTAACTTCATCCTTAGATAATGAATTATATCCAAGATCAGACTGGCCACCTATGAAAAAGAGAAAAAAAAAAAAAGAAACAAAACCCCTATGCTGTTTATCATAAACTTCTTTAGTGAGAACAACTGGAATTATGAGCAACATATTAGTGTCCAGGTTTACTTATGAGAAATTTTCTGGTTAATATCCAATTGAAAGCATTACTTTGTTAGCCCTCCTCCCCCATCTCTATTAATGCAAGAAAGGGATGATCTCAAAATAATTTGTCTTTGGCTCCACACTGCAGTCAAAAGTGACTATGTACATTCACACTACTGTCTGGGCTCCTAAAGATACAGACAAACCAGACATTCTTCAAGCCTATGACCTTTCTAGGTGAAAGTCAGAGTTCCAACTAAGCAATGCAGAAGAAAAATCTGCAGGGAATTCAGAACAGAACATTCACACATAGGTCACTGGAGCCAAATGTCTAAATGATTCCACTGAAGAAAATGGGTTTATTTAAATTTACTGATAGGTAATTGCTTTCTCTGAAAATTTAATTGAATAACTATTGAATTGCACTTGAGTATAAATACATGGGAGTGAGAAAAAATTAGTGTTACTGTTAAGAAAGGCAAACATTGCACTGATATAAGGAAACTTCTAATTCTGTTCAAGAGGCCTTCTGTAATTTTCTGCAAATTGTTTTCACTAGATTAGCATCAAAACATAAGGTTTTAAATCCTAGTTCTTCTTCTTAGGAGACATGATTTTAAGCAAACCATTTAACCTTTTGGTTTGGATTTCAAGTCCCCAGATTTATAACACACAAAGTATGGTTACGATTATATGAGAGAGACTATATATGGAATGATTTTATAAACTGGTAAAGAACTATGTAAAGAAACTGTATTAAGGATCACTAGGTATTTAATATCTCATAATTTTGAGTTTGTATTTTTTCTAATCAAACTTTTGGCTCTGTTTCCACAGAAAATATAAATTTAAAAATATTATGAAGATAATCTTGATGAAATTCATGCTTTTATTAGATTCTGCATGCTTTAAAATAGACTTTTAAAAGGCCATAGTTAAAAACAAAAGATAGAGGGGCACCTGGCTGGCTCAGTTCGAAGAGTGTGTGAATCCTGATCTTGGGGTTGTGAGTTCGAGCCCCACATGGGGTGTAGAGATAACGAACAAAAATGAGACTAAAAAAATTGATTGCTTCATTTTTAAGAGAGAATGCCTGAGGATGACTACTATAACTCAGATTAAATTCACATTGCATGATCAAAAAATAAAACGAGCCAAGAAAGAACTATGAAAATTACATTTCAACACAATTTGATTACACTTATTACTCTTAAAAGTAGGCAAAAGAGGAGACAGACCAAAATAATGTTACCATTTGCAGAGACAGAAGCCTTCATATTTCATTAGTAATGCTGGGATTTTTAAATTTAAAATTTCTGTCTGTTAAGAGGTGGCTCTTATACTCTGTTCAAAAGTCATGGGATACCTGGGTGGCTCAGTCAGTTAAGTGTCTGCCTTCGGCTCAGGTCATAATCTCTGGGTCCTGGGACTGAGCCCTGAGTCAGGCTCCCTGCTCAGCAGGGAGTTGGCTTCTCCCTCTCCCTTCGCTCCCACCCTCCTCCCCCCACCGCTTAAGCGCTCTCTCTAAAAAAAAAAAAAAAAGGTCATGTGTCTTTTTAATGTACTAATGAAAAGGACAGAATTATTCAACAAATTAAGTATGTCAGTTTTAATTCTTAGAGAAAACTTTTGTTCAAATCTGATATTTTAATAAAATTAATAGCATCTTCAGGGCTAGAATGCTGTAAGTTTTATATGTATTTGCAAGTTTATTATACCTTTTTATTTTAATATAGTTTAAAACTCACAAGAAGTTGCAAAAATAATATAGTACAGAGAGTTCCTGTGTACTATTCACCCAGCTTCCCTCAACGATACTATCTTACATGAAACATAATACACTGTTAAAACCAGGAAGTTGATGTTTATACGTACTATTAACTCTGATAAGGGCTATAAGTTTCTTTTTTAAAAAAAACTCTAATAACATTTTCATAATTACAAACAAGAATTTACCCTAAGAAAGTGACATGATACAGAGATCTGTGGGCTATCCAGAGTTAACTCGGTTACCATGGACTAAATACTTGAATAAACTCTCTCTCTTTTTTTTTTTTTTTAAGATTTTATTTATTTGACACACAGAGAGAGATGGCTAGAGAGGGAACACAAGCAGGGGGAGTGGGAGAGGGAGAAGCAGGCTCCCCGCCGAGCAGGGAGCCCGATGTGGGACTCGATCCCGGGATCCCGGGATCATGACCTGAGCCGAAGGCAGACACTTAACGATTGAGCCACCCAGGCACCCTTGAATAAACTCTCTTAAACTTTTATTTCTATTCCAACAAAGAATAAAATGGCATATAGTTATTAGACACAATATCAAACCAAGTGCCTAACATATATAATTAAAAGTGACAGTTAACCTAAATACAGCACTGAGAATTAGAATCTAAAAAAGACAGGCCAGCAAATCTAATTTTTAAAATGTACTGTAATAAATGTATACATAAGCACACACAAACCTGTACTAGATCTATCATCAGTAGCATACACTTTGATTAAACCCGTATTAAAAGGTGCCTGCTCCACAGTGTGTGTCCCATGACCACTATCCATGCTGCCATGACTAACAGCATCCAGGTCACTGCCATCTGCTTAAGAACACAATTTGACAGCATTTTACTACTCAGGCAGATACCACAAATACACATCAGTTTGTTGCTCAAGCTAATAATCCACTCATACTGAACACGAACATGCCACATAATTAGCAAAATACAACCATAACAACTGTAATGATTGTGAATTATTAATGGATACTAAAACAAGATCACCAAAGGGTGATAATTTAACAGTTAAAGAAAAAAAGTGATTGAAGGTATTTTTTAAATGGGAAAATAGTATTAGAATTTGCTTAATGGCAGTAAAAACTAGAAATTATTAAATATTTTGAAACTAAGATTTCTAAAAAATGTAAATTATAACTAGTCAATTTTTTTTTTAACAAAGTAAAACAAATACATCCCCTAAGAACTTTTAATTACCTGAGAGAGTTGTTTGTGATAAGTGTGCATGTTTCTTTAAAGCTCTTTTGAACTGTGCGACTCCTAAAACAACGTTTCTTACTTTTGTCCAAAGAAAATAGCCACTACGACTTCTTGAAGGCCAGGTACTTTCCAAAACAGCCTATTCATTCAACAAAATAAAATAGTTAGTAAAATAAAATATATCAGTGAATGCACGATGGCTTTATAGTAAAGCTAAAGAATATCTAAATACATTGTATAACAGGAAAATAGAACAAGAAAACTTACTTGATTTACAGAATATATATACATATTTTTAAAGATTTTATTTATTTATTTGACAGAGAGAGATATAGCGAGAAAGGGAACACAAGCAGAGGGAGTGGGAGAGGGAGAAGCAGGCTTCCCGCCGAGCAGGGAGCCCGATGTGGGGCTCATCCCAGGACCCTGGGACCATGACCTGAGCCCAAGGCAGACGCTTAACGACTGAGCCACCCAGGTGCCCCTTGTAGCTGTATTTCTAATGAACTTTTTAAAGTCTATTTTCCAGGATTATTTTTTTATATATTTGTGTAGCCTCTCATTGTATAGCTTAGTAGCTTGAATTCTGTATTTTATATGCTTTGCTCAAGACGCTTAACGACTGAGCCACCCAGGCGCCCCCAGAATATATTTTAATACTCCAAAACCAATGCCAAATAAAGCCCAAATCAATTATTTCTGCCATTATATTAAGGTTGTATAGTCACAAAAGTTATCCTCGTTCTCCCATTAAATCAAAGTCATTACCTTATTATAATAACCATAAGTGATGGCATTGGGGTCAATACCAGCTTTCTGCATTTCAAAAAGCACTCGAACCGCAAGCACCGGCTGATCATACTGCCCACAGAGCTGCATAAGAATGCGGTAGCACACCTGAAACACACAGTTCAGAAGTGTTCGGAAACAAAGTATCTACGAACAGAGATCTAGAATAAAATAGTGCACTTTTAAAAAGAATTGTTACCTCATCAGGTGGATCCATCTTTTTGGACTGCATTTTTTTAAGCACATCATATGCTGTTTTCAGTGCCCTGACTTTTGAATGACATACTTTCACATAAGCTGGCAGACAAATAAACCACAGTCCGTAACAGTGGCGCAGGAGACACCTAGACCACATTTGAGGAATGGAAGAATACCTCTTGGCAATTTTATGGGCTGATTTAATTTCCTAGAAAAAAATGCAAGGGTCTCATTAATAAACTGACACACTTAAGCATCCTTATTTAACTGAACGCTGAACAAGTATAAGTTATACGTTTTTATAGTACTTCCCTAACAAAATCTGTCTATAATTAATACAGATTCAAGCACAGGCTTATAAATATGTGAAATAAAGTTCGAAGATAAGAAAATTAGTTAATTTTTTGAAGTCACATTACTCTAAATTATTTTTGGGATGTTTTGAGGAGCATAATAATCTAGTCATACATATGGGATAGTAAAATATATTAAGGGAGGATGAATGTCATATTTATTTTTGTTCTAATACTTGATTACATGAAAAACACAAAATCGTCAAAGCACCTGTTTTGTTCTTCTGAACATGGGAGAAGGGCTGCTAGGACTACTTGATTTTGAAGGCAATTTGTTCTTTTGTGTTTGTAGAAATCCTTCAGGTCTCTCAAATAAATTGTTTCTAAGAACTGGAAATCCATTATAGCTGTTTTTGAAAAGAAAATAAAAATCTCAAGCACACATAGATGATCATACTGGTCATAATCTAAAAAAAATTCTGACCAATAACTCCTTAACTTAGAGTCTATTTTCATTATCTTTCTCCATCAGACTATGCTATATACTCAACAAATATTCGTGCTATTGTTGCCTTTCTTGCTATCATATTTAGACATCTAATAGCCAAATACAAACTCAAGTATATATTTTAGAGGTAGAAAAGTGAAAGATTTAAATTTTGCTGAACTTGACATCAAACCCTAAAGTAAATCAAGTGAACTTTGTAAGTTAGTATTCACGTAAATATACAGCAAACATATCAGATAATATGACAGCTGGTAAAGGGCCCCCAAATCAATACTCTTTCAGACAGGACAGTCATTCGTATTATTGTTTTAGGTTAAGATATTACTATAGAACTGTCCTCTTCAAAAGATACAAATAATGTATTAGCACATTCCAAGACAAACTCTGATATTATCATGAATTGGTTTATCAGGTTAGCTAAGCAGGTTCTGGCTCTCATTTGTGAGAAAGAAAACTGAAGAGGTTGGAGAAGAAGAAGAAAAGATTAGAATGAGTGGCCCTATGAGGAAGTGGGTCTAAATGGGGTGCTAGAGCAAGGTGTTTGGGAATGTAAAAGGTAGCTGCAGCTAGGAAAAAGACATGCTGAAAAGAACAGAAGAAGCCCCTGAGCATCAAACAGAACCTACTTTATAATCTTCCTAAAGGCATAGCAATAGTTTCAATTAACTGAGAAGAAAACCAGCTATGATAAAAGATGGTAAACTATATCTATTATACATTACTACAGGCAAATTCAGTAGGGTAAAAAATAAATATTAAATGTTAAGTAGGAATAAAATAGCAAAGAAGTTCAGGAAAACTACGTCCCATAAAAATTTCACTGTATGTACACGGTGTGATAATAAGACCATTCCGTGTGCCTTATGGAAACTTACTACCCTATCATTTCACAAAGACAATGTAAGAATATGAGTCACCTCTCACTAAGAGGACCCACTGTGCACACTGAAGACATTTAAGCTGTGTCTCCAATGACGGGTATGATTACACCCAAATTATATTGTTAGTCTCAACTTAAAAAGTGACTTAGATTCTTTTAAAAATGGGAACTTTCTAAGCTAAGTAATTTTTTTTATTAGAGGACTAAATCTAAAAGTAAAGTTTAAATTAAAAAAAAAAGTTAAACCCAAAGCATAAAAAGAAAAACAAAACTGTATTAGTGAAACCTGCTCCTAAACAAATCTTAGAAGTATAATGTACAAAAGAGATCAAAGAAATGAGATCTTGTTTAGAAAGAAAAAGAAGCGAGAAAGAGAGAAATTAGGAGATTTTAAACACCTTTGACAAAAGCCAGAATTTTAAAAAGTGATCTGCGCAACATCATTAATAGATGAAAAGTAAGGGCAGGAACCAAGTGGCCTATGAATTAATCAACAACATTCACAAACACCTGTTGCACCACTTTTTCATCTGTAAAAGGAAGAATTTAACCCGAGTTATAAATGAGGGTGTCCTGAAAAATCCTTTTTCAATGAAAATAAACTGCGACCTAATGAATGACAGATGTGAAATGGTTTTAAAATCTTTAAAGTAAGAAAGTATTACTGGAGAAAGAAATCATTTAAAATCTAAAAGGAAGTGCCATTTTAAGTAAAAATAAATGCATACTGGAAACTACCTCTAGTAGATAACAAATGTATGTGTATAATATACATCTAGATAGATACACAGATGTATAATAAGTCTACTTCTATGATAACCTTATTTTACTATGCTCAGAACTTTCTCTTTTTCCCATTAGACTTGAAAGCAGGAACAACGTATCATTCAAGTCTATATACCAAGCACTTAGCATAGCATCTGACCAAATTTCCTAAGTTAACTGATTGATTCCCAATAGTTCTGAATTTCCATGACTTAAATAAAAACTCACAGAAAAATTAATAGCCTAAAAAATTATATTATCAAAATTAAGGCCACAAATATTGACTCTAAATTAGATTTAACCCTGTTGTAAACCAAGGTTACATTAATCAGTATGTGTGTGGGAAAGGGGATGAAAGTGAGAGGATTAGCTTTAGTGAGAAACAAAAATCAAAATCTATAATAAAAGTGCTGCATTTTGGTGGGGTGAGGTCCTAACTGAGTTTAACCAACACTTATGAGAACAGATACTTATGTAGATATAGAGAGCTTCCCAAGGCTATATTATGCAAAATTATAATTCTTTTCTCTTTATACCTCAAAACTTAATAATGGATGTGGGATAAGCTTGCTTACCACCTAAAAATTAGGAATCTGTAAAGTTTGGATTTTTGAAAATACCACAGTCCTTAGAAAGCTACGTCACAGATGATGGATTGCTTCTCTCTTTCAATCTCAAACATTCTGCCTCTTGAATACCTGTACTGTAAAGGGGGTTCTTCACCATTGGGTAGATGGGGGATCTCAGGTGGTGTTACAAAAACAGTATGTTCACTTTTGAAAGATTCATCCAGTTCTATAAGTCGCATTTCACCACTCTTGTCCATATCCACCTGAAAAAGTTTAAAAAACATACATTAAAAAAATACATTGGTTAGCCAAGAGTTTGTCTATGGGGAATGGTTAAATAAACCATTTACATAACTGGATATTAAAGAACTGTTAGGAAAAAAAAATGAGCAAGTTCTCTGTGTACCACTAAAAAAGATTTCCAAAATAATTAAGTAAACATAACAAGGTGTAGAACACTGTATATATTATCTTTTGAGTAAGAAAGAGGGGAAAAATAAAAACACACATACATTTTTTTGCTTGTATTCACATAAGGATATACTAAAGAATACTATGAAAAGTAATTTCCCTTATGGGGAAGGAATGGAATGGACAAGGATGAGATAGGACCCAGATTTCCCAATGTATACCTTTTTACATTATTTTGCATTTTGAATCATGAGAATGTACTCAAGAAGTAATATTTTTTAAAAATGCACAAACACGTGTATGTGTTGAGAATACCGAGTTCTAGATCTCATTTATACTAAGTATAACATATTTCTCTAAGTTTTTCCAGTTTATGTAGAAGCAGATTTGAGTTAAAATTCCAGTCACATCAGTATTGAAAGCACTTTAATAGTACAATCTCCCCTAGATACTCTATGGCAAGGTAATATTCATAAAAAATGAAAACAGACTCTAAACTGCCTAAAAGGAGCTCATAAACTAAAAAGCACAACATTGGCATTAAAAAAAATTAAAAACAAACATATAAAAAACCCCACCAAGATGTCATACATAAGACAAAATATAACCCACGGCACTTTATTACGTTAGAGAGAATATCATATTATCAGTCAGAAATAAATGGGAGAACAAGAATTATTACCAAGTTAACTCTTTAAGATAAGGATTTAAGGCACAATATACCACAAAAGGACAGGTATAGCTTTTAAATTTTTCTAATTCTTATTAAAAAAAGCTGAACATTCAGAGTGTTCTTACATAAATTGTCAGTTATAATTTCACAGTATTACATGCTATAATCTCCAAGATTAAAGAATGTTCTTAATGATATATCCATACAGTATGCTAGAAAACAATAAAGATGTTTCAGAATAATTAAAGACATGAAAAATGTTCACAAAGTAATGATAAATGAAGAAAACCCATACTACATATATTTGATTCTAATTTTTTAAAAGAGAGTGAATATGTATGCCATATATACATATGTATATATATATATTCATGTTTTTCTCTCACACATGTATACTCTTATCAAAATATTACCTCTGGGTAATGGTATTATTGCAATGAATTGTCTTCTTCCTTATATTGTTATTTTCCAATTAAAAAATAATATGTATTAGTTTTATTGGTTTTTTCCAAAAATTACAAAAGAATAAATGCTCAAAATAAAAATTTAAGCAAAGTAGAATATATTGCTTTAGAATAAGCACTTATTTCTTTTTCTTTTTTTACGATTTTATTTATTTATTTCACAGAGAGAGACACAGCAAGAGAGGGAACACAAGCAGGGGGAATGGGAGAGAGAGAAGCAGGCTTCCCACTGAGCAGGGAGCCCGATGTGGGGCTCGATCCCAGGACCCCGGGATCATGACCTGAGCCAAAGGCAGACGCTTAACAACTGAGCCACCCAGGCACCCCTAGAATAAGCACTTACTTCAATTCTGTTGAAGGATAGTTAAAAATCAGTATATAAAAGGTACCTTTCTTTCTAGCCTGTCAAAAAAGAACTTTTATATGGTGAAATAAGCAAGGATACAGTAAACTGGATAATCACATACCCTGATGGTACTCAAAATTGGTAAAGATATGTTTATTTATTTTTATTTTTATTTTTTTAAGATTTTATTTATTTATTTTGACAGAGAGAGACACAGCGTGAGAGGGAACACAAGCGGGGGAGTGGGAGAGGGAGAAGCAGGCTCCCCGCGGAGCAGGGAGCCGGATGCGGGGCTCGATCCCAGGACCCTGGAACCATGACCTGAGCCAAAGGCAGACGCCCAACCACTGAGCCACACAGGTGCCCTGGTAAAGATATGTTTAAACACATCTGCCTTATTCTTATTCTAAGGAAATAACCTAACGTGAAAAAAAAAAACCTCGGGGGCGCCTGGCTGGCTCAGTTGTTGAGCGTCTGCCTTCGGCTCAGGTCATGATCCCAGGGTCCTGGGATCAAGCCCGGCTTCAGGCTCCCTGCTCCACGGGAAGCCTGCTTCTCCCCCTCCCACTCCCCCTGCTTATGTTCTCTCTCTCGCTGTGTCTCTCTCTGTCAAATAAATAAATAAAATCTTTAAAAAAAAAAAAAAAAAACCTATCAGCATGAAAGATTTTTTTTTTCCAGGATTGCAATAGCAATACATTGGAAGTCACCTATATTTCAAAAAACAGGTAAATGAATGAAGTATGATAAATAGATGAAATATACAATCATTAAAAATTAAAATAGCAAAGACCACGCAGACTTCTGGTTGAACAAGACAAATTAAACACAACAATTTACCTTCACTCCCTCTTGAAATCTCACCAAACTGAGAAGTAAGGGGATTGAAAAAAAAAAAAACCCAGCAAAGACAAAATGAACTGGAGAGAGGACAATAGCACAGCTGGAGTTCAAAACATTTTAGAAGCTGCAAAGTAGATCGATGTGACCTGTGAAAGCTGAAAGCCACAGCACTGGGGAGGGGATAAAAGAAAAAAAGCCAAAAATCTAGCCATTTTGCTGTGTAGAGTCTCAGAAAGGTCAGGAATGAAAAGTGCTCGATGACCTTGAAGATGGGAGTGCACATGGAGCTGAAGCAGGAGAATTAGTTAAAAGCCTACATTTAAGGACTCCCAGATCCCTGACACAACCCAGTATTAGGCCACTACCTCTCCCCACCGTGGCCATAGACTAGGTTGGGTCTTTCTGTGTGAACTTCTGGACTCTAGACTTGAGGACACCAGACAGAGCTGTGGGAGATGAAGGAGGCTAATAAAAACAGGTGAAGTGAGTAAAAGCCTACATGTTACAACAAGGGAAAACCTCAGTTACCTTCCCCACTCTGTTGTGAGAATATTGGCAATCAGGCTTACACTCCTCAGGCTAAAGACTGGAGATAACCTCTTGGGGAAGCTAAGCAGCCTAAACGAAAAGAATTATAGACACCGATCAATCAGGGACTCTAACGATATAGCTGAGTTCCTTTATGATCATCAATCTCATACCTAAGGAAGCTCCAAGCCTCACCTTCCCATTAAAGCTCCAATGAGTTCTTTGTGCCTCATTCTTGAAATACTGACCAAAGATTACACAAGGAAAACTAATAACTTGAAGGAAAATAAAACAAATATTAAAAGCAACATTTGACTAAGAAGTAGCAGAGACAATGCAAGGGGAAAAAACTGCTCAAAATAACTAAAACGAATAAGCCTACATCCATGAAAAGAAGATGCTATAAAAAAGAGACAGGGAAATTATAAATGTGACAGAAGTAAAAATTATACTACAGAAGCTGGAAAATAAACTTGAAGAAATCTCCCAGAAAGTGGAGATGAAAAACAGAAAATGGGATGAAAAAGTTAAGAGGATCAGGATAGGAAGGCCAATATCCAAACAATACATACTTCAGAAAAAGAGAACCAAAGAAATAGAGTAAAGAAAGAAATGGGATGCAGGAAAACTGCCCAGAATCTGAAGAAAACGAGTCCACAGAGTAAAAGGGCCTTCACGTACTCAACTCAATGAAGAAAAGAAGGCCTCTACCAGGCATATCCTTATGAAACTTTAGAACATCAAGCATCTTAAATGCTTCCAGAGAGAAAAAGAGATCAGGCACAAAAGGTCAGAAATCAACATAGCATTAGACCAGATGTTACTCTCAACAATAACATTCAAAGCTAGAAGATTTTAAAATTTTACATCCAACCAAATTAGCAATCAAGTATTAGGAGAGAATAAAGATATTTACAGACAGGGCATCAAAAAATGTTTATCTCTCACATACTCTCTCTCACTAAGCTACTGGAAGATGTGCTCCATCATAAAAAGGAAATACACTACGAAAGAAGTTACTGAAGCCAGAAAGCAGGGGATCCAACTCTGGAGAGAAGTCAATATAAGTCCCAAGATGATGGTGAAGGAAAAAACCAGGATGAGAGACTAGCAAGCAATCAGTTCAGATTAGAATACAAAAGGAAATTTCCAGCAAAAAAAAAAAAAAAAAAAATCAAATGGCTAGATTACCTGATATGTTGGAAAAATTGAGATTTTAGATTTTTCACTTTTGTAGAAGAGTTTGGAGATGAATTAATAGTAGACACAAAACAAGAAATACAGTAATTATTAACTTCGGAGAAACCAAAATCCATGCATAAAAGGAAATCTAATTACAATATATATGTGGCCTAGCTAGGATTATATAAAAGTGATAATAATATTAACACTGAACAACCATTTGAGCAAAATTCCTTATAATGACACTGGGAGAATTCAGGTGGTGTGGTAGGAATGACATTAATGGATAAAAAACAATCAGCAGCAATAAAAACATGTTATTTGGAAATCTTAAGGTAAATAGCTGAAGAAATGGATGAAAGAGAAAAGTGGTTGCCTTCGGGGAGTAGAAACTAGGGGCAGGAAGGAATGGAACCAAAGCCTTGGAAAACTATTTGACTTTCTAGATTATTATGTTTTACTGCAGTAAAAATGAAAATTTCCTTTTATGAGATTTGGCTGTGATATTAAAAATGCTTATAAGATCTGGTTGTATAAAAAATTGGGAAACTACATTATAATTATGAAAACAACACTGAAAGTGAATGTCAAATGGATATTAGTTAGGGCACTGGGCTTTACAGAGTTTTTTCTCTCTCTTATTTTCCACACTTCCTGTTTCATTAGTCATTTAATAATATTGTTAAAAATTAAACTTTCAATAAAAACAGAGAACACCTGAGCCATTATTAGCAAACCGAGCAATATTTTTAAAACAACAGCATTAGGAATATGTCAGTGATAACTCAAAATCATAGGTATCCCAATAGGATACGGTGTCCATGGGTAACCCAAGAACAATGAGAAGCTCTACACACAAACCTTTTATGCAGATGAAGTGTGGTTAATCTAATTATAAGGGCAGCAGTGATAATGAAAAAGAAGAGATGGTTAAAACAAATACCCAAAGTCATTGGAAAGAAAGTTGGAAATTACTCCTGTCTCCATGATGGACTATTACAAGAGTGAACTGCTTGTCTATGAACAACAGATGTTTTTAAATTTGTATTTATTATTTATTTTTTTTAAATTTATTTGTCAGAGAGAGAGAGCAGAGTGAGCCAGAGAGAATGTACGTGTGGGGGAGGGGCAGAGGGAGAAGCAGGAGAAGCAGGGAGTCTGATGAACAGGGAGCCCGACTAGGGGGAGGGGGAGCTGATCCCAAGATCCTTAACCAACTAAGCCACCCAGGCGCTCCTAAATTTCCAGCCATTTTGTTCACATAGAAAAAAACCTGTTATGAGGACAACTGCTCTAATTCTCAGTACTGTAAAGTCTATTAAAATATTAAAATTTTGCACTGTAGATTCAGTACCCTGGGAAAAGATATTTTCCTTAACTTGTATACCAATAAAATCGCATTTCAACATTATAAAAACAGCCATGCTATATACATCCTACATGTATCAGTTGGCCATTTCTGTCTTTTGGAAAGCACAGTGACATCTGCCCATTGGGAGAAAAAGAAATCCAACACCCACGACAGGATAAAATTAAAGTAATTTTCATATTCTCTTCATATTTTTTCCACAAGACATTAATATACTTAGAGAACACTGCAGAGGGATGCTTGGGAGACTAAGAAAAATCTTACCAGACTATTTGTTACACAAACCTGCCCTGAGTTAAGAACCCTCCTATAGGAACAGATTGTAAGGATTTAAAACATAATCATACGAAGAACAAGAACACATGGTTCTTAAATTAGTCATAAATGAAACTCAAATAATTCTCATACATTGTTTTTCTAATTCCTATTCAGCATTACCCACTCTAGCTTTTTAAAGTTGGGCAAATGTTTTCTGTTTGAATATGCTAAGATCAAAAGAGGAATATGTCAGGGCGCCTGGGTGGCTCAGTTGTTAAGTATCTGCCTTCGGCTCAGGTCATGATCCCGGGGTCCTGGGATCGAGCCCCACATCGGGCTCCCTGCTCAGTGGGAAGCCTGCTTCTCCCTCTCCCACTCCCCCTGCTTGTGTTCCCTTCTTGCTGTGTCTCTTTCTGTCAAATAAATAAATAATCTTAAAAAAATAAATTAAAAAAATAGGAATATGTCTAATTCCTATTCAATCTTAATCATGGATTGACTTAGGTAGTTAATTTATATATATTATTATTTATATATAACTTATATAAAAACTTATATATAAATATATAATATGTAATTTATATATAAATACTACTTATTTCCCATAGCTAAATTGCCAGAGGTAAAAGGATCTGTTCACTTAAAAAATTAAGTTAAAAGTCACCCAACTAAGAAATAACCCTACATAAATGGTTATTTTAAAAGTATTACTGATATTCATAAAACATTTGCAGATTAAAAGCAAGTACTCACTTGTACTAAGTGTACTTAAATTGTGGTACTATAATATGAAAGGTAGTAACAGTACTATATAATTATTTACTATTTCAGACAGTTCTGCTTAATAATACTAGGAATACAATTAACCTCTAACTGCATATGAAGGTTATTAAGATATATTTTGGATCTTGTGACATTTTGTTATTTTCTCTAATAAAAACTTCCTTGAATTATAATAAAGCAAATACAAGTAACTATGTTTTAGTGAGTTAATTTTGAGTTTTAATTTTCTTAGTCACTAAAATCTTTAAGTGCAACATGATTCCATTATATGTAAGTGATCTTTTGTTGGATCTAGATTTTGAGTAGGTGAATAGCATTTCAGGAAAATAATCTGTCCAGAAACAATGGTTACACATTTAATGGGACTGGCTTTTTTTGACAGAATGTATATTCTTTAAGCAATTATTCTCAGGTCCTGTACTGACTCCAAGTAAATAGCAGGTGACCTACTTTCAGAAATTCCTAGACAATATAATGTAGTAATTATCAGTGATAAAATACCCTTCTTAGAACATGATGCCCTAGGTACCTAGCAAAAGTGTTATATGTCTTACAATATTAATGAGTATTTTAAAAACCATATGATACTGACATTACTGTATGAATTCTTAGTTGAAACACAAACTTGTGAACAAGATACATAAAGTAAGTAGAAAAAGGGAACAATACAAGATTTCTGTCGTTTGCACGGTTAAGTGGATTCCTACAACAAATTTAGTGTTCCCATGTGGATTAATTAATGTATTGGCTAAAGTATGCTATTAGCAAAACTCTGGTCACTAGTTTAGTCCCTTATGATTCAGTTAGTTTGGCACAGGAACAAAGTATTACACAAATGTATGCCACTGTTCACAAGGTAAGCTCAATGAGCATATATGGATGACCAGTGGAAGTTCAGCACCAGAGGGGAAAAACTTTAAAAGTGCATAATGCTGTAAGAAACATCATTAAAAAAAAAAAAAAAAAAAGGCTCTACGCCCAACGTGGGGCTTGAACTCATGACCCTCAGATCAAGAGTCACATGCTCTACCCCCGAGCCAGCCAGGCACCCCCAGAAACATCATTTTTTATATAAAACAAAACAAGTATTCCTATAAAAAAGGATTCAAAGAAATTATGTTTTAAAGCACACTTTTCTATTTACCACACACCTTTCTATTTATTTATTCTTTCTATTAAGCACCAAATAAGGCAAACCTACAGATTTGATTAAGATAGTGAAAACCAAGTTCTTGGCACAATGCTGCAATGAAAACAAAACTGTCAAGGAGCTATGGCATTACCACTCAAACAGGATTTTGAAGCTCTATATAGGCAGAGTTCAACTTACAAAAAAGGCAGTGTTCTAAAAGTCCACTTCTAAATAGAGTATTCAAAATTAGGTTGATAGAAATGTTCTATGTTTTGGAGTCATGGTCACATGGAAATCTGTATTTGCCAAAACTCATCAAACTGTACATTTCAGAGGTGCATTTACTATTTGTATATTATATCTCAATAAACTTTGGTTTTTAAAAAATGTCCTAAAAGGTGGTTATAGTACCAATCTACCAGAGAGAAATTTAATAGATATCTTTCTAGCAGAACACTGAAGCCCTGCACCAGTTGAACCATAGCTAATCACTATTTATATCCATGTTTCTATGGAAAAAGGGATTATGAGTTCTAAGTAGATAATGGCATATATCCATTTTTTCCCCTACTCCAAAGCATTTCAAGGACTAGGGTGATTATTTCTAGGCACCTTAACCTGTTAATTCTCTATCAGCACCAGAACAGTATTTCTCTACATCAACCAACCATCAAGTGTTCTAAATTGAAGGATCTGAACTTGTTCTTCATATGTATAAGTCATTCAAAAGTCAAACATTTCTATGTCATGAAATGATAAAACCAAATGAACTACCACTCTATAAAGTCAAATAAAAATCAGCAAAATATAAAAAATAGTCATGTTTTCTACTTTTTAGTTCATACAACACTACTCTGAACACTGGGAGATGTGCATAATGATCTCTCCTCACAATATATACATATATATATTTTTTTTACCTTTTTTTTAAACATATAATGTATTATTTGTTTCAGGGGTACAGGTCTGTGATTCATCAGTCTTACACAAATCACAGTGCTCACCATAGTACCTACCCTCCCCAATGTCCTACACCCAGCCACCCTATCCTTCCCACCCCCCTCCACTCCAGCAACCCTGCTGTTTCCTGAGATTAAGAGTCTCTTATGGTTTATCTCCCTCTCCGGTTTCGTCGTTTCATTTTTCCCTCCCTTCCCCTATGATCTTCTGTCTTGTTTCTCAAATTCCTCGTATCAGTGAGATCATATGATACTTGTCTTTCTCTGATTGACTTATTTCACTTAGCATAATTCCCTCTAGTTCCATCCACATCGTTGCAAATGGCAAGATTTCATTTTTTTGATGGCTGCATAATATTCCATTGTGTGTGTGTGTGTGTGCGTGCACGCACACACATCTTCTTTATCCATTCATCTCTTGATGAACATCTAGGCTCTTTCCATAGTTTGCTATTGTGGACATTGCTGCTATAAACATTGGGATGCATGTGCCCCTTCGGATCACTACATTTGTATCTTTGGGGTGAATACCCAGTAGTGCAATTGCTGGTTGTAGAGTAGCTCTATTTTCAACTTTTTGAGGAACCTCCATACTGTTTTCCAGAGTGGTTGCACCAGCTTGCATTCCCACCAACAGTGTAGGAGGGCTCCCCTTCCTCCATATCCTTGCCAACATCTGTAGTTTCCTGACTTGTTAATTTTAGCCATTCTGACTGGTGTGAGGTGGTATCTCATTGAGGTTTTGATTCGGATTTCCCTGATGCTGAGTGATGTGGAGCACTTTTTCATGTGTCTGTTGGCCATTTGGATGTCTTCTTTGCAGAAATGTCTGTTCATGTCTTCTGCCTATTTCTTGATTGTATTATTTGTTCTTTGGGTGTTGAGTTTGATGAGTTCTTTATAGATTTTGGATCCTAGCCCTTTATCTGATATGTCATTTGCAAATATCTTCTCCCATTCTGTCAGTTGTCTTTTGGTTTTGTTGACTGTTTCTTTTGCTGTGCAAAAGCTTTTTATCTTGATGAAGTTCCAATAGTTCATTTTTGCCCTTGCTTCCCTTGCTTTTGGTGATGTTTCTAGGAAGAAGTTGCTGCGGATGAGGTCAAAGAGGTTGCTACCTGTGTTCTCCTCAAGGATTTTGATGGATTCCTGTCTCACATTTAGGTCTTTCATCCATTTTGAGTCTATTTTTGTGTGTGGTGTAAGGAAATGGTCCAGTTTCATTCTTTTCATGTGGCTGTCCAATTTCCCCAACACCATTTGTTGAAGAGACTGTCTTTTTTCCACTGGACATTCTTTCTGGCTTTGTCAAAGATTAGTTGACCATAAAGTTGAGGGTCCATTTCTGGGCTCTCTATTCTGTTCCATTGATCTATGTGTCTGTTTTTGCGCCAGTACCATACTGTCTTGATGATTACAGCTTTGTAACAGAGCTTGAAGTCCAGAATTGTGATGCCACCAGCTTTGCTTTTCTTTTTCAACATTCCTCTGGCCATTCGGGGTCTTTTCTGGTTCCATACAAATTTTAGGATTATTTGTTCCACTTCTTTGAAAAAAGTTGATGGTATTTTGATAGGATTGCATTAAATATATAGATTGCTCTAGGTAGCATAGACATTTTCACAATATTTGTTCTTCCAATCCATGAGCATGGAACATTTTTCCATTTCTTTGTGTTTTCCTCAATTTCTTTCATGAGTATTCTATAGTTTTCTGAGTATAAATCCTTTGCCTCTTTGGTTAGATTTATTTCTAGGTATCTTATGGTTTTGGGTGCAATTGTAAATGGGATTGACTCCTTAATTTCTCTTTCTTCTGTTTTGTTGGTGTATAGAAATGCAACTGATTTCTGTGCATTGATTTTATATCCTGCCACTTTACTGAATTCCTGTATGAGTTCTAGCAGTTTTGGGGTGGAGTCTTTTGGGTTTTCCACATAAAGTATCACATCATCTGCAAAAAGCTGATTTGGATGCCTTTTATTTCTTTTTGTTGTCTGATTGCTGAGGCTAGGACTTCTAGAACTATGTTGAACATAGTGGTGAGAGTGGACATCCCTGCCATGTTCCTGACCTTAGGGGACAAGCTTTCAGTTTTTCTCCATTGAGTATGATATTTGCTGTGGATTTTTCAAAGATGGCTTTTATGATATTGAGGTATGTGCCCTCTATCCCTACACTGTGAAGAGTTTTAATCAAGAAAGGATGCTGTACTTTGTCAAATGCTTTTTCTGAATCTACTGAGAGGATCATATGGTTCTTGTTCTTCCTTTTATTAATGTATTGTATCACATTGATTGATTCGCAGATGTTGAACTAACCTTGCAGCCCAGGAATAAATCCACTTGGTCATGGTGAATAATCCTTTTAATGTACTCTTGGATCCTATTGGCTAGTATTTGGGGGAGAATTTTTGCATCCATGTTCATCAGGGATATTGGTCTGTAGTTCTCCTTTTTGATGGGGGTCTTTGTTTGGTTTTGGGATCAAGTGAATGCTGGCCTCATAAAATGAGTTTGGAAGTTTTCCTTCCATTTCTATTTTTTGGAACAGTTTCAGAAGAATAGGTATTAATTCTTCTTTGAATGTTTGGTAGAATTCCCCTGGGAAGCTATCTGGCCCTCAGCTCTTGTTTGTTGGGAGATTTTTGATTACTGCTTCAATTTCCTTCGTGGTTATGGGTCTGTTCAGGTTTTCTATTTCTTCCTGGTTCAGTTTTGGTAGTTTATATGTCTCTAGGAATGCATCCATTTCTTCCAGACTATCTAATTTGCTGGCATATAGTTGCTCATAATATGTTCTTATAATTGTTTGTATTTCTTTGATGTTGGTTGTGATCTCTCCTCTTTCATTCATGATTTTATTTATTTGGGTCCTTTCTCTTTTCTTTTTGGTAAGTCTGGCCAGGGGTTTATCAATCTTATTAATTCTTTCAGAGAACAAGCTCCTAGTTTTGTTGATCTGTTCTACTGTTCTTTTGGTTTCTATTTCATTGATTTCTGCTCTGATCTTTATTATTTCTCTTCTCCTGCTGGGTTTAGGCTTTATTTGCTGTTCTGTCTCCAGCTCCTCTAGGTGTAGGGTTAGGTTGTGTATTTGAGACCTTTTTTGTTTCTTGAGAAAGGCTTGTATTGCTATATACTTTCTTCTTAGGACTGCCTTTGCTGCATCCCAAAGATTTTGAACAGTTGTGTTTTCATTTTCATTTGTTTCCATGAGTTTTTTAAATTCTTCTTTAATTTCCTGGTTGACCCATTCATTCTTTAGTAGGATGCTTTTTAGCCTCTATGTATTTGAGTCCTTTCTGACTTTCCTCTTGTGATTGAGTTCTAGTTTCAAAGCACTGTGGTCCGAAAATATGCAGGGAATGATCCCAATCTTTTGGTACCGGTTGAGACCCAATTTGTGACCCAGGATGTGATCTATTCTGGAGAATGTTCCATGTGCACTAGAGAAGAATGTATATTCTGTTTCTTTGGGATGGAATGTTCTGAGTATATCTGTGAAGTCCATCTGGTCCAGTGTGTCATTTAAAGCCTTTATTTCCTTGTTGATCTTTTGCTTAGATGATCTGTCCATTTGAGTGAGGGGTGTGTTAAAGTCCCCTACTGTTATTGTATTGTTGTTGATGTGATTTCTTTGATTTTGTTATTAACTGGCTTATATAATAGGCTGTTCCCATGTTAGGGGCATAGATATTTAAAATTGTTAGATCTTCTTGTTGGATAGACCCTTTAAGTATGATGTAGTGTCCTTCCTTATCTTATTATAGTCTTTGGTTTAAAATCTTAATTTGTCTGATATAAGGATTGCCACCCCAGCTTTCTTTTGATGTCCATTAGCACGGTAAATGGTTTTCCACTCCCTCACTTTAAATCTGGAGGTGTCTTTGCATCTAAAATGAGTTTCTTGGGCACCTGGGTGGCTCAGTTGTTAAGCGTCTGCCTTCGGCTCAGGTCATGATCCCAGGGTCCTGGGATCGAGCCCCACATCGGGCTCCCTGCTCCACAGGAAGCCTGCTTCTCTCTCTCTCCCACTCCCCCTGTTGTGTTCTCTCTCTCGCTGTGTCTCTCTCTGCCAAATAAATAAATAAAATCTTTAAAAAATAAAATAAAATAAAATAAAATAAAATAAAATAAAATGAGTTTCTTGCAGACAGCATATTGAAGGGTCTTGTTTTTTTATCCAATCTGATACCCTGTGTCTTTTGATTGGGGCATTTAGCCCATTTACATTCAGGGTAACTATTGAAAGATATGAATTTAGTGCCATTGTATTGCCTGTAAGGTGACGGTTACTGTATATTGTCTCTGTTCCTTTTTGGTCTATGTTACTTTTAGGCTCTTTCTTTGCTTAGAGGACCGCTTTCACTATTTCTTGTAGGGCTGGTTTGGTGTTCATAAATTCTTTTAAATTTTGTTTGTCCTGGAAACTTTTTATCTCTCCTTCTATTTTCAATGACAGCCTAGCTGGATATAGTATTCTTGGCTGCATATTTTTCTCATTTAGTGCTCTGAATATATCATGCCAGTCCTTTCTGGCCTGCCAGGTCTCTGTGGATAGGTCTGCTGCCAATCTAATGTTTCTACCATTGTAGGTTACAGACCTCTTGTCCCGAGCTCCTTTCAGGATTTTCTCTTTGTCTCTGAGACTTGTAAGTTTTACTATTAGATGTTGGGGTATTGACCTATTTTTATTGATTTCAAGGGGGGATTCTCTGTGCCTCCTGGATTTTGATGCCTGTTTCCTTCCCCACATTAGGGAAGTTCTCTGCTATAATTCGCTCCAATATACCTTTTGCCCCTCTCTTTCTTTCTTCTTCTGGGATCCCATTTATTCTAATGTTGTTTGGCTTTATGGTATCACTTATCTCTCGAATTCTCCCCTTGTGATCCAGTAGTGGTTTATCTCTTTTTCTCAGCTTCTTTATTCTCCATCATTTGGTCTTCTATATCACTAATTCTCTCTTCTGCCCCATTTATCCTAGCAGTTAGAGCCTACATTTTTTATTGTACCTCATTAATAGCCTTTTTTATTTCGACTTGGTTAGATTTTAGTTCTTTTATTTCCCCAGAAAGGGGTTCTCTAGTATCTTCTATACTTTTTTCAAGCCCAGCTATTATCTTTGTAATTGTCATTCTGAATTCTAGTTCTGACATCTTACTAACGTCTGTATTGATTAGGTCCCTGGCAGTCAGTACTGCCTCTTGTTCTTTTTTTTGAGGTGAGTTTTTCCATCTTGTCATTTTGTCCAGAGGAGAATAGATGAATGAGAGAACAAAATGTTAAAAAAAATGCTAAAAGGGCAGCAATGACCCCAGAAAAATATACACTAAACATATCAGAAGAAACCTGAAACTGGGGGGGAAAGAAAGGGGGGGAAAAAAAAGAATATGATCAGGCTGGTGAATATAACAGCCACACACTAGATTTTGGGTGTATTTTGGTCTGTTAGAAGAAATTGCCTCCCAAAATTTTAAAGAAAGAAAAACTTATATATATACAAAAATAAGGGTAAATACGATGAAGGGATGGAATATGACTGTAAAGATTGAAAATTAAAAAGGATTTTAAAAAAGGAATTGATAAGAAGTTGGTTGAAAAAGAATGAAAAAAAATTTAAAAAAAGAAAGAGAGAATGTGATCAGGCGGGAGACTAGGACGTCATACACTAGATTTAGGGTATATTTTGGTCTGTTAGAAGAAACTGTATCTCAAAATTTTAAAGAAAGGAAAACTTACATATATACCAAAAATAAGGGTAAATACAATGAAGAGATAGAATATGACTGTAAAAATGAAAAATTAAAAAAGATTAAAAAAAGAATTGATAAGATGTTGGTTGAAAAAGGAAAGAAGAAAAATTCAACTAAAAAAATAGAAAAGGAGAAAAATAAAGAAAATTTAAAAAATTAACTTTGAAAGACTAAAGAATCATGGGGAAAAACCCATGAATTTTATGTGTTGTATTCCCCTAGCACTGGAGTTCTGCCGTTCTCATTGATTGGTAAACTTGATCTTGGCTGGCTGTTCTTGCTGATCTTCTGGGGGAGGGGCCTGTTGCAGTGGTTCTCAAATGTCTTTGCTGGAGGAGGAATTGCCCCGCCCTTGCTGGGGCCGGGCTAAGTAATCTGCTTGGGTTTGCTCTCGGGAGCTTTTGTTCCCTGAAAGCTTTCTGTCCAGCTTTGGAGGACAAGAATGAAAATGGCAGCCTCCCAATCTCTGGTCCCGGAGGAGCTGAGAGCTCAGAGCCCCACTCCTCAGTGCGCCCCCAGAGAAAAGCAGTCAATCACTCCTGTCTCCCCGGTCTCTGGCCACACTCTGTGCTCACCTGGCCTGTGACCGAGTGTTTCTACCTCTGGCACATGACCCTGTTTGGAGTCTCCAAACCCAGCAGATTCCTGCGGTGTGCTCCGCCGCTCCTCTGGGGGGGGGGGGGAAGGAAGGGGAGTCTCCCCGGATCTGCCACTTGTTGGGTCCTTGCTCGAAGAGCAGGTCACAGTTTATGGCAACCCCGATCTGAGAGCCCACTCCTTGGCTCCGTCTTTGCAGCCAGCTTCCCTGCTCCAATACCTGGGAGCTCTGCCACACTCAGACACCCCCAGTCTTTCTGTGACCCCAAGGGTCCTGAGACCACACTGTCCCAGCCAGGGTTCCACCCCCCGCTTAGCCACTGGAGCAACGTTCCTCAGCGGAGCTGACTTCTAAAAGTTCCAATTTTGCACTCTGTTGCTCTATTACTTGCCAGTAGCCAGCTGACGGGAGGCCCCCTCCCCCCGCAGTCTGTCTTCCCGAATATTGCCTCGGATTCACTTCTCCGCACGTCCTACCTTCCAGAAAGTGGGTACTTTTCTGTTCAGAGCGCTGCTGCTATTCTTTTCTTCGATCTCCTGTTGAGTTTGTAGGTGTTCTGAATGGTTTGATAACTAGCTGAATTCCTGGAACCAGACGAAATTTGGGTCTCCTACTCCTCTGCCATCTTGCTCCTCCCCCCTCACAATATATTTTAAACATAGGTAAGAAAACAACACAGAAAGACTAGATGACTTGACTCAAATCACAAGTATAAGAGCTGGGACTCAAGTTGTCCTGATTCCCAATGCAGTGTTTTTCCTATTACATCTGGCATAGTTAGAATCATTTCTCATTCTGTAAGACATATTTGGTACTGATTTTTTAGTTAGTAAAGGACACTTTTGAGTCCAACTCAGAACTGAGCTGATTTCTGAATACTGAGGGATGAGCTGTACTTTGGCTGTTATGCCCCCTGCCCTCAAAAATCACTGATTTTCTTTTAGTCACATAAATTTGAACGTGATGGACTTCTTTAAACAGCCTTACAAGTATAACCTGTTGAGTAAATATATGACAAAGCTTTGCTTTCTCCCTTTCTTCTCTTGTCATGGGCATAAAATCATGAACATTATGTATATATAGTCACAAATTTATACGAGAGTTTCAAGTATAGTTAACTTTTCATGTAAAAAACAACTTTTCCCCCTTAATCTTTTCAGAGTAAATTGCTGGCCTGATGACCCACCACCCCTGAATACTTTAGTGTGTACTTCCCACAAACAATGACATTCTCTTATCTAACCATAACACAACATGAAAATGGAAATTAACATGTTACACTACTAATGTCTAATACTCAAACTACATACAAGTTTTAATGATTATATTAATAATGTTATGCCAAAAGCATCCAGTTCAGAACAATACGTTGTATTTGCATGTCAAGTCTCTTCAGTTTCCTTCACTTTTGAACAGTTTCTCAATTTTTCCTTTATTTTCTTAACCCTGACAGTTCATGGATTACAGAACAGGTATTTTGTAGAATGTCACTTAATTTGAGTTTGTATGATATTTCCTTGAGATATGCAGGTTATATGCATCTTTAGCAGAAATATAGAGTTGATGTTGTATTTTCACTGTGGCCTATTATAAGCATAGGTTGATTTGTTCCACTATTGATGATGTTTACTTTGATGATTAGATAAAAATGGGGTCTGCCAGGCATTCTATTCCACCATAAAGTTATTCTTTCCCCTTTTGTAATTAATATGTATTTTGTGCAGAGGTACTTTGAAACTAAAATCCTGTTTCTCATCAGACTCTTGATTGATATCTGTGTAAACTCATAGTTTCCTATTTTTTTTCAATGGGTTATAATCTGTTACTAACATTTGATGTTCAAGTTGTCTCAGATGTAACCAGTGGGAGTCCCTTCAAGCTGGCTTGTCTTTGTATGTGTGTGTGTGTGCATATACACACACGGGCACGTGCATCTGCCTGTATGTGTGTGGTGTTGTTTTAAAAAACATGTCTCCATTATTCTTGGAGCAATTCCTTGTTTTCTAGCACAAGCTACTTCAGGGCTCATTTTGTACTTTCCTTGCCCTAGACCCAGTAATTTCTCCAAGGAGTCCTAATTCCTTTTAGTGGAAAACGGTATTTAGAAGTCAGAATCTGTGCATTAGGTGTACTCATTGCTATTGGGGATGGCTGCTCCTAGGTCCTCACCGTGTACAGAGCTAGGGAATATATGTTTGTACACACAAAGACACACATACTTGTATCTATATTTATTTCTATATTTGTCTATACATATTGAATACCAATGATATATCAAACCTTCAATTCCATTCTAATACCACAGAGTTCATTCAGGTTTTCTCCTTTTCTGTATTTGTAAGTCCCTTCTCTGACAGTGACTAACTTCATTATCCTTAATATATTTATTTATTTGATCCATTCCCCCATATGCTATATTCTCCCATCTCTACCACCACCCTTCCCCACACATATGACTTCTTCACCCTAATTTGGCTTCAACAACTACTTCCAGACCAAACCTCTACCCCCACCAAGCTGGCATCTTCCTCATCCAGATCAAACACTGATACCCCATTTGCTGCCCCTACCCAGTAGAGACACTCTCCTTACCTTGCTCAGACTCTGATATTCACGTTGTTTCTGCATGGATATTCTTCTCATCCTATTTTTTCTGACCCCCTGCAGCTGTCTGTCCCCTAGCATGGACACTCTTTTTATCCTCTCATCCTCTGATTCTCCATGCTAGGCTGCCCCTTACACGGATGCTATCTTCACCTGGCTTGGGCTCCAACACCCAATGCTAGGCTGCTCCTCCTTCCTCATCCCATTCAGCTTTTGACACCCCACTCTAGGCCACTGTTCCCCAACCTCCTCTCTGTTCCATAGGGATACCCACCTTGCTCCACCCCACCTAATGATACTAGGACTGAAGGGGAAGGGAAGGTTTCACACATCAATTTAAAATAGCACAATTAATGCACTTAATTTCAGCTACAAATTCACTTCCACATTGTAAAAATATTCAAGTGAAATATTCATTATGCTCTACACCTACTGTCAGCACGTGGCAATCCTCAAAAAGGAGAAGTGAAAATTAAGGATGTTCAGGTTAGAGGTCCACACACTTGGACAGAACTCCCATAGTCTGTAAGTGGGCAGGCAAGGTTACAGATCCTGAGTGCTAAAATAAAACTGATGATTTGGCAAAATCCTGCAAGGTACTCCTAAGAGGTGCTCTATAATATCTAGTAGCCCAAACAGAACTTTCATAATAAAGAGTCAATGATGAAATGGAATGAACTTAGATTTTGTTAAAAGCTGATAAAAGTTAAATAGAAACTATCACTCATAACATTTAAAACAATCACACAAAATAAGTCAGGGCACTGTAGACATACTATTACTTACTTTATCTACACAATCATCAAAAAATGCCAGGCTTGCATCTTTATCACTGACAAAAGAACATTCCTCAATGAAGCGAATGAACATTTGTGTTTTGGTCATCATGCTATAGAATTTTTGATGTGAGCGGTCCCGGCTTCTTAAGAAAGCTGTTCAACATAAATTCATAATGTCACAAAATATAGCATCATTCAAAGATTCATTACATTTTAAGCCAGAAGAAACTTGATTAACCACATCATCTATACCCCCTCAACCCACCACTTTGAAGAAAAAGAAACTAAGACCCCTGAAAAGGGATATGACCTGACAAAGATAGCAATAGGAAGGGAACTTGAACCTAGATCTTTCAAATCCTCACCCAGAATTGTCTCTGTGGTCCCCCACTACCTTGAAGATTACACATAAAGTAGTAAATTTGAAAGCATTTTTAAAATTGCTTTTTCCCTCCCAATGTGTTGCATGTTCTATGCTCATGGCATACTCTCTGTCCATGTATTTGGCTTTTCTCAAAACAGCAGTTACATCTCTTCTAGTATTTGTTTATGTCTGTGTCTTACTGAAACAGAGTAAAAATTTATTTCCTGATTTCATGCTCCACATTGCTCGCTATGGTTAGTTACACTACATTTGGGCCTTCTTTTGGGCCCATATGCTCAAATTATTTCCACCTGTTCTCTCTGCTTAAAACTGTCTTCTACTTTTCTTTTGCCTGGCTAATTTCTACTCATCCCTGAGATCATGGCTCAGACATAAACTCCTCAGAAGGGCTTTCTGTGATCTAAAGTTGTAAAATAAAGTGTTCATTCATATTATTTTCAAATTGCTTATCTTCTTGACTATAAGCTCAATGGGAGAAGTGACCATGTCTTTCTCTCTCTCTCTTTTTTTGTGACCATGTACCTTTTGCATACCACTATATACCTAGTAGTTAGAGGAACTCAATATATATATATTAAATGAATTTCTCTTGCAAATGTTATATACCACAAGAGAAAAATAAATATGTATTATGACAGAAACTGCACTCTGGGGCTCTCCTACTTCTTTTGCTTTGGGGCACAAACAGAAAGTAGTATTTATAAAGCACACTGAAGTAAAATGAATGAGGCTGCTCATGCCTGGAGGTGACTATCCCAGGGGCTCCTTTGAGTGTCCAACATTGCTTAGCTGCTCTGAAAGCTAAAAGTATCAATATCTCAACACATCTGTGATACAACATTCCTACATGGTTAGGAAGCTCTGTGCTTTTCAAATATTTAGCTAATGGGATTATAACTAATGTGCCCGAGAAATAACTAGTTTTGTGGAGATGGATTACCAACAAAGTTGATCCTCACATACTTCCAAAAAAGGTATGTATTTTGATAAACATGAGCTATTAATTAACACAGAAAACAACTGAATCATCATAAGGTTAAACTCAATACTATGAAAACTATAAAACTATACAATCACTCACCTTGTAGGGCAAAAAGAGAGGATGCATCTGTGGCTGTCTCAGACGGGGCTTGTGTTATTGGTCTTAAGTATGATCTATAACCTTTTAAAATAGAGGCCATGAAACACAAAAATGCCTCTTGGATTTCCAAATCTATCATGTGCAACCTCTTTCCAGAATTAAAATCATAGTCATTCATTGCTAAGTCCATTAGTCCATCATCTCTTGGTCTCTGCTGCACTGTGAAGAAAATCAGTGTTAGTGTTTTCTCCAAACTCTTAAAACCAATGTTCATAAAGATATCAATATAAATTTGTTATATATGTAAGTCAAGTCATTACGCTGTATACCTTAAACTTACACAGTCCTGTATGTCAATTATATCTCAATAAAATTGAAAGAAATAAATGTGTTGTTTTCAAAAGGGCTCAAGCTACCTCAACTCTGTGTTTATACAACTTCATAATAGGTAAACCCTAGCAAAGCTTGCTACATCATTTTTTAGGCTCTGCTGCATGTATTTCAACCAAAGTAAATATAAAATTATTCCTGTTTATCTGACTACGATCAAAAAAATTCATGTTCTGAAGTAACTATATATAAACTAATAAATGAAAATCATAGCAACCATATCAGCAGGATACAGGGTTAAATTCATTAGCCCTATCTCTGCCCACCCACCCTCCCTTTTAAAAAATATAAGTGCCTACGGGAAAAACACGCAAGGCTTAGAATGTGAAAAACAGCTCTTCCTCTTCCTGAACAATTCAATGCTAAAGCCCTTAGGTAGTAAAATAATAAATTCACAATAGAGAGGCCTGGTAGACACCACCTTAACCAAGTGCACAAAGTGAACATCTTCATCAATTACGGGACAAATTGAGGTAGTGCCTGATCTGGTAAGGATGCTAGGAAAGGAAGATAGTGTCACTTCTGCGATATTCTTGCCAAAGATGTATGACCTGTATTTATCATGAGGACACTCAGACAAACCCACATCATGGACCATTCTATGACAGTAAGTATCATCTTCAAAAGTATCAAGAAAAAGAAGGAAAAAATCAAGGGACTGCTTGGAGAAAAGGAGATTAAAGAGACTTGAAACTAAATTATAACATCTGATTTGGAAATGGATTATTTTGCTATAAAGAATATTATTATGATAACTGACAAAACTAGAATCTGGTCTGTGGGCAGTAATGCTCAGTGTTAATTTCCTGATTTTCATGGTTATATTATAGTGATGCAGGAGAATATATTTTTTTGGTAGGAAATATATTCCATTTGGAGGTGATGGGCATCTATTCTCAAAGGTCAGGGAAAATGTGATTGTTTCAAAATTAAAAAAATTTTTTTAAATATGAGGAACAATAAATCATCTTAGTTTTTTTTCTGGAGTTCTTATTGTCTAAAAAAGTAACAGTACTAGGAAGAATGTGGGCATTGATATAGAAGGCCTAGATTTTAATCCTAACTTCATCCTTGTTAACTGTATGATCTCTGACAAGCTATTTTACCTCCCTCAACTTATGTATGTGAAAGTGTTCTGAAGCTGTAAAGTATTACACAATCCTTAATTATCAGTACTGTTTAAAAGTTTATAGTTTTAAGTTCCTGCCCTTCAGTTGAGCTGGATGGGCTATTTCATTGATTTTAATAATATTTTAAATATTGCTACAAAAGCTGCTGGACTTCTCAGCCATTTAAAAGAAGTACATGCCTTGTTAGAAAGCAATTAAGTAGTTAGCTTAAGTAAAATTCTATACATAATTTATTTGTTCCATAAGATAAAATGTTGTTCTATTTGACATCACTGTTTTCATATCCCAGTCCTTACGAGCTGCTTCCAAATTATCTGCTTATTGTAAGGTTTACTTTGGAAACACTGTCTTCTTCCATGCTATTTCCAACTCTACAGGCACTGTGAACCCTCAAGGATGTAGGCCCCTTCCTATGTTTACATTTCACCTAATACATAAACAAGAACCTCAAATATTGCTGTACCATTACTGACCATTTTTCACACAATAATTTAGTAAGTATTAAATTATGGGCCCTGAATGAGCCATTGTTATAAAATACCAAGAAGATTAGATAAATGATAAATACATAGTTGAGAACCTCAAATATTGCTACACTATCACTGGCCATTTTTCATACAATAGGTATTAATTTATGGGCCCTGAATGAGCCACTGTTATAAGTACCAAGAGGATTAAATAAATGAAGGTTTAATTCTTCTTATATGTATCTCTGGATCACTGACAAGGTATTCTTATATAAGCTTTTTACTAAAGTATTCCATATCTTAATCAATTTTCATTTTGATTAATTTCCTAATGCATTTGGCAAGCTTCTATTTTCAAATTATTTGAGGTAAGCTTAGCATTAAGATCCATGGAAAGTGAAAAGCATATGACCCAGCTCTCACCCCACTAAAATCATCAGCATTTTCTAATTTAAACCATCTGTCTTAAATTTTCAAAACGAAACTTCTATGTATGAAGAAAATATACAAGAGGAAACCCTTATTTTTTCCCTGGTATTTCAATAATGGTAAAATTAAAGAAAACAATCACCTTAACCTCTTTTTGAATTTTATTATTCTAAAATGGTTCTATGAAAATGTAGTAGATATAAAATGTAAATTTTATAAATTTCCTATTCAGCTTCTAACAAATTTTGCTTTAATGTTCACTTACCCTTAAGATTATAAAAACATTTCCCTCAGATAAAATAAACAGTATCCTTTTACAAGTAAGGCAAAGTAATTGGAGTCCTTTTTCAGATTAAATTACTTCCTTTAATTAAGTTATATACTTACATTTTGCCAACTGCTGGTGCAAATTATTCAGTGTGTTCATCAGATTTTTACATGGTTTCTTTGGAAGTATCTTCCAGGCTACATTTTTCTTGTCACCAGTTCTGAGATTAAATGACAACAATAATATATTTGTTAGATGGACTTTTTTTTGCTATATATAAAAAAGGGAAAAGAGAAATTCATTGAACAAAAAATAAGACACATACAAAACATTCTAATTAATAGGAGAAAAATACCACAGGGGTAAGTTAGAATGCAGAATATTTAAAAATTAATTTACATGAGGGAAGAACCTTGTATTAAATATAGCTCAAAAATTTATAATTATGGGGGCGCCTGGGTGGCTCAGTTGGTTAAGTGTCTGTCTTCGGCTCAGGTCATGATCTCAGGGTCCTGAGATCGAGCCCCATGTTGGGCTCTCTGGTCAGTGGGGAGTCTGCTTCTCCATCTCCCTCTGCCTGCCTCCCCCCTGCTCATGCTCTCTCTCTGTCAAATGAATAAATAAAATACTTTAAAAAATTTTTAAAAAAATTTATAATTATGTTGGTACTGAGTAAATTCCACTTGCATTGGAATCATACTAATCACTACAAACAATATGGTGGTCATTACTCAAAACCTCATTTAAAAGACTTTAGATACCTAAATACTGGGACAATCTTACCAACTGGAGGTTTCTCTCTTATAGACTCTAAGAAAAAGCACTATGGAAAACTTGAACTCATATAGAAAAAATGAACTGATGATCCAGAAAGCTTATCAGAATTCTTGGGTATATTTAAATATTGAGTTTCTTAGTTTCCTACAAGTAAAAGTAAAATTTGTTTTTGTTTCAGAAAAGAACTAATCTATAATATTAAATTATTTGGATAAGGATAACATTCCAAGATACTTTTATAACTATAAAAGAGGGTATCTGCTTGAAAGTGGTAGCTTTGTTTCTAAGACAAACTCCTATACTCTCCTTTATTACAATTATTGTAACATGGCCATTCTTCAAACTATACATGGGGTAAGAGAAGAAAAGAACACAGTGATAAAACACCATAAAGCTTTTGGACTTAACTATAGCTTTGTTGATTACATTCCTTTTTTTTTTTTTTTAAGATTTTATTTATTTATTTGACAGAGAGACAGCGAGAGAGGGAACACAAGCAGGGGGAGTGGGAGAGGGAGAAGCAGGCTTCCCGAAAGGCAGGGAGCCCGATGCGGGGCTCGATCCCAGGACCCTGGGATCATGACCTGAGCTGAAGGCAGACGCTTAATGACTGAGCCACCCAGGCGCCCCTCCATTCTTTATTTAGTAAATCTTTTTTTGTACTTTAAAAGCCATGAGTACTTTTTTTTTCTTTTTAGAAAACTTGAAAAATGGAGAGAAAAAGAAGAAAAGTAAATCACTCATGTTCTAAAGACAATAATAAAGTCCAGGTGTGCAGTGGAAGTTGAATTTTTTTTTTATGTTCCCTGTACTTCCCACAGAACAAAAAGGGCAAAATTATCACCTTGGAAACTAAACAAAGAAAAAAGAATGGATGGGAAAGCTTAGGCTGACCAAGAACCACTGTCTTGGAATCTACCCTATCTTTCCACAAATGAGGAAAAAATACAGAGAGGACAGGGTCAGTTGCAGATGTCCTACAGCGAAGGTTATATTTCATTTATAATGTGACCAGGAGTATAGAATCCTGCATTACAGTGAGAAGACAATGTAGAACACTTTTTACATTATTTTTTCTTGGTAAAACTTAGCAACACACACTCCCGCTGTACCTTATCATTCACTTTGTGCATGCTTGCCTTGTAAAACCAGATTATGAGCAACAGGAGAAAGGAGTATGCTTGGTTTGCCTTTTTATTCCCAGTGCCTAGCAAAAAAGGGAGTTCAAAATATGTCTGCAGCATAAATGAACAGAATCTTGGTATCTGTGCATTACACCTAATTTCTGTAATTTATTCACATAACTTCCTCCTCTTGCCCTTGATGTCTTCACTCTAAAACTTGGCTGGGGGGGCGCCTGGGTGGCTCAGTTGGTTAAGCGACTGCCTTCGGCTCAGGTCATGATCCTGGAGTCCCGGGATCGAGTCCCGCATCGGGCTCCCTGCTCGGTGAGGAGGCTGCTTCTCCCTCTGACCCTCCTCCCTCTCATGTGCTCTCTGTCTCTCTCATTCTCTCTGTCTCAGATAAATAAATAAAATCTTTAAAAAAAAAAAAAAAATTAAAAAAAAATAAAACTTGGCTGGGTAGGAGAGTCTTATTTAGTACCTGAGTTTGCATCTATGATAGCCTTCTGCATTTTTATTCATGGTGATTTCCATTTACAAGATTACTATTACATAAATAGCCAGTAATTAGTGGCAGAGGTAGTGGGTTTGGAGCTGGACAGTGATGGTTTCAAAATCCAGCTGGCAGTATGTGCCTTCTGAAAAATTACTTAAAAATCTAAGCTCTGGTTTCCTTACCTGTCAGAGGGGTTAATAAAAACTACCTCACAAAATACAAAGAATTTGTCACCAGTTCTAAGATTAAATGACAACAATAATATATTTGTTAGATGGACTTTTTTTTGCTATATATAAAAAAGGGAAAAGAGAAATTCATTGAACAAAAGAATAAGATGAGACAACACAGGCGATGCATACAGCTTTATGCCTAGTACATACCAGATATTAATTTCCCTTTCTTCAAAAATTTATTGACATGCATAACATACTCTGTATCTATGTATCTAAGAGAGGGAAAAAGAAACCAAAATTGCATACTCAGAACTTGTTTTTCTTTCAAATTTCAGATTGAGGTTCCAGAAATTCTGGATGAAGGAAAGCAGAAAGCTGTTAATTCACTAGTTTAGTCCTTCTATGGAAGGATAATAACAAGAAGGAAGACTACTGAGGAGTGCAAATGACTCATGTTTTCTTTGATTAACTCATTAGTGATCAAAACAAAAACATAAAATTAAAAAAATTCTTTTAACAAACTGGAAAGTATAAAAAGAGGGTAATGTAATTTATTACCATAATAAATACAGTATATACTAATTCACCACCCTTAATTTCAATTTTTAAAAGCATTGTGTCATGTAACAACTGGCAAAGAAAAGAGATATTACTTTAACATTTAAAGATTTAAATATTCCTGGTAATGAATGACATGTTCCTGGTAAAAAATCTTTGATTCTGTAAACCCCATATATAAAATGGCTTTTATGCCCAAAGTATATCCCATGTTTTCTTGGTTAAGTGTTGTCTGAAAAAAAGCTTTTTGACAGTGTATATGCTTTATAATAGAAAAGTATTCTTTTGCTATAATATATTATTTATCATTTTATATATTTTCTATATTATATATTATTTTTTCTGTAATAGAAAACTATTTTTTCTAGTGGTTTAGGCACTTGAGGTTTCGACATATGACAAGATTAGAATTAATATGATTATAATATTAAATCAAAAGGCTTTAATATGAAATATGCTTATTAAAAATGGAGAAAAATCTATTGCATATACACATATTTAAGTTGTAAAAGGTGTACCAGCTTTTGGGCTTTACTGATAGACTTATTTTAAGTATGTCCTGTGAATGCAGTGTGGTCATTGGATCAATTTTTCTTCTTCCCTGAATAGCTTAAGTATGATTAACTTGAAAATAAACAGTACAAGAGAACTGAATTATAAAAAAACTGTAAGTTTTTTTTAGCTCCAGTAGCTACAACAATTTCAATATTATTCCAGTAAAAAGAGAGGGAAACTTATAAAGTCCTAATATTCCTAAAGTATAAAGGTGATAAAATCATGTATAATTTAAAAGTTATTTAGAAATTTTAAAGCAGTATATAAATTTTTCTTGAAGTATTAGCATTCTAATAGTATTACACAAGACTAGAAATAGAATTGAAATACTAAGCATTCCAATTCAATTTGTGATTTCACTCCCACTCATCTGGAAAATGGAAAATAAATTTTTCTATTTCTAACCTCAATTCCCTTCTGCTAAATTTCTAAGATTATGATTATGTTTCTTAAATATTTAAAGATCTGAGGATTAAATATATATTTTCTTTACAGTAAAACCTCTCTAATACCCTAAATTTATCCCACTGAACAGTATGAGTTGGGGGTGTCTGGGTGGCTCAGTTGGTTAAGCATCTGACTCCTGATTTTGGTTCAGGTCACGATCTCAGGGTGGTGAGATCGAGCTCCATGTTGGGCTCTGTGCTCAGCATGGAGTCTGCTTGAGCTTCTCTCCCTCTCCTTCTGCCCCTTCCCCAGCTCTCGCACTCTCATTCTCTCTCTAAAATAAATAAAATCTTAAAAAAAAAATAGTATGAGTTGATTCAAAATGGTAATAACCCCAAATATAAAAATAATACAGCTCAAAGGAATTTCTAATTAACATTCATAAAATATACAATTACATACATACACTATGAAGTTGTAAATTATTGGGTATAGAATCACTAAAATGTACTTACTGAGAAATGGTGTTGGTATCTAGGTCAACACAACTAACATCTGGTGGAGGGTCATAGAGATCAAAATATCTTGAATCGATTCCTACTATGAATGGACATGGGGCACTCAAGACATCTGCTAAAGCCAGTGGGCAGAGAGGAACATACGGGCATGGCCAGTGGAAAGGGAAAATCATCTTGGATAAACAAAAGATAGGAAAGTATTCAGGTGTTTGACATTGAAGCATGATTTATCAGCATACACACAAAACTGTCTTTTAAATATTCAACCTAAAGTCTAACATTTGATAACAAATTAAATATTTATAACTAATATTAATGGTCAGAAAATTAGTATTTTTTCACAACATAAAAATTCATTACTCTCTGAATTTTAGCTAAGTCTTAAAGTAGCTTTAAATTAAATGAATAAATTAGGTTTAAAACAAAATTGATTGCCAATAAGAACTCCGATACTCACAGACACTAATGCTTCTGTCACACTAGTAAGCACGGAAGGCCGTAAGGAATGGATGAGAATCTTATGTTCTGTTACTGCAAACACCAGTAGTGTGACAGCATTTTCAGGGCCTAAATTTTGAAGTAGTGTTGAAAACTTGCCACCACTGTCAATCCAAAAAAAAAAAAAGAAAAAAATACAATTAAAAAAATTCAAATGCCTCATTATCCAAAATAATGAAAAAAGGTCATGATTAGGGTAGGATTATATTATTTATTCAACTTTAAATGTGACTGCTGCCCTTATGTGTGGAAAACACTCATCAGAAACATGTTATGAAAACAATGAAGTTTTCTGAAGTTTCAAAATTATTCGATTTTTCTGCATTGTATTCAATATGGAAAATGAAAAGTCATTTTTCTTTTCAGAAAAAGATCTGCTATGTAGATAATGTCCAAATAAAGAATTCAATCTATAAGAGGGATGCTTTGGTTGAAAGCAAATCTGTTCAATGGAAGTTTGTTTTTTAATTTCTCATCTTTCATGGTAATTATCAGAAAAAAATACATGACGGGGCGCCTGGGTGGCTCAGTTGGTTAAGCGACTGCCTTCGGCTCAGGTCATGATCCCAGGGTCCTGGGATCAAGTCCCGCATCGGGCTCCCTGCTCTGCGGGGAGCCTGCTTCTCCCTCTCCCACTCCCCCTGCTTGTGTTCCCTCTCTCGTTGTGTCTCTATCAAATAAATAAATAAAATCTTTAAAAAAAAGAAAAAAAGAAAAAAATACATCACTTTTGGTCTTCCCTTAAGGTAAATATACATATTAAAATTTGGATTTACAAATAGATTATCTTTAGTAATGTAATGATAATAGTAATATGAAATCAAGAGCTACCAAGTCAAGTGATGGTATATACATACAAAGCAAATTAATAACCCAAACTGAGACATTCTGTGTGGTAACAAAATACTGAACTGATAAAGTAAGTGATGCAGTAAGCCAATCAGTATGTTGTCTTTATAATGCTAAATAACTGGCTGCACCGAATTAACTTTTTTTAAATAAAGCAAAACTATTAACAAGTTTTTTGGAGAAATGGAAACATGTCCACAAAAAACTTGTGCATGTTCAGAGCAACATTATTTATTGTAGCCAAAAACTAGAAACAAGCCAAATGTCCATCAACTGAAAAATGAATAAATAAAATGTGGTCTATCCATATAATGGAATATTTGTTGGAAACAGAAAGGAATAAAGTAATGATGATACAACACGGATGAACTTTGGACATACTATTATAAGTGAAAGAAGCCAAACCCAAAAGGTCACATATTATATGATTCTATTTATATGAAATATCCAGAATAGGCAAATCTGGGCAAATCTGTAGAGACAGAAAGTAGATTCATGGTTGCCCTGGGCTGGGGAGCGTGTGTGTGTTTGTGTGCGTAGAAATGGGAGAAATGGGGAGGGGTGGGGTAACTGCTAAAGGGCACAGGGTTTCTCTTTTAGAGTGATATAAATGGTCTAAAATTGATTACAATGATCTCTCTATATCTCTATATTCACAGAGTGAATATAACCACTGAACTGTACAATTTAACTGGATGAATTGTACAGCATGTGAATTATATCAATAAAGTTGTTACTGAAAAAAAAAGCCTCTTGGGTAGTTTATGATCATTTTATACATAGTCTCAGTCAGTATTTCTAGTTTATTTTCAGCTCAAACAAAGGTTAAGAAAACACTGGTCACTCTGGACCAAGACCTAGTGATGAAATAATCTGCAATTCTTACAAAATTAATGTCAAAGATGGCAGCTGGTCTCCCTTAGGTATGTGCTACAAAATAACTTAATTATATTGTAACTATTTCTCTGCTAGAAAATTACATAGCTAATTACATTTCAAGAAGTAATACTTTAGAAAAAACATATTTCATAATTTCTCTTAACTTCTAAGTGATGAACTACCTTGTTTTATTCATGGTTAGTATTTAGGAGTATCTTTTTATTTGTGGGTTAAATTTAAAATTAATTGCATTTGAATGCTGTTCAGAGAGTATTTAAAGCTAAAAATAATTGTTTTCATACTCAAACTCTCTCTATATATACCTATTTATGTAATAGTAAGTACTTGATACACAAAATACCAAACTATTGTAAAGGTTTTTCTTTTTCCTTTAAGTAAAAGGAATTTAGGTAAGAAACAGTTAAATGAGAAGTATTTCCATCAATATTTGAAATTCTACCGAGGAAAGTGAAAGTATTTGAATGTCACTTTAGCTCACACTAGATTTGGAGAAACATAAGTAGAAATGAACTTTTACTTGCCTTAGTGGAAGAGGTGAAGAAACAGGTTGACTGAGAATCAGATTATCATGTGGTGATAACTGGAAGAAAATTTACAATAAAGTGTTTGAAATATAAAGATGAGCTTTAAACACTACTTTCTGGTAAAAAAAAAAAAAAAAAAAAAAATATATATATATATATATATAGGCTAATTATGATGTCCATGAAGTTTCAATATATGCATTAACCAGTATAGGAGGGCGCCTGGGTGGCTCAGTTGTTGAGCGACTGCCTTCGGCTCAGGTCATGGTCCCAGGGTCCTGGGATCGAGTCCCATATCGGGCTCTTTGCTCCGCGGGAGGCCTGCTTCTCCCTCTCCCACTCCCCCTTGCTTGTGTTCCCTCTCTCGCTGTGTCTCTGTCAAATAAATAAATAAAATCTTTAAAAAAAAAAACCCCAAAACCAGTATAGGAACTGTTCATATCACTTAGTAAGATCCTGAATAGCATGTCCTAACCACTGACCTCTTCTTACTAACTTCCTACTCTGAATTCTCTTTCCCCTGATGCCACTTTAATAAAATTTTATTGAAAGACTAAATTATTCATTTAATACCACAAAATTAGGGTTAGCAAACCTATGGCCTCCAGGGCAAATCCACAGGCCACCTGTTTTTATAAATAAAGTTTTATTAGAACACTAGCCATGCTCATTCATTTGGGTATTATCTATAGCTGTTTTGGCACAATAAGAGCTGAGTAGTTTTGACAGAGATGGCATGGCCTATAAAGACTAAAATATTTACTGTTTGGTCCTCAGCAGAAAAAAAATTGCCAACTTCTGTCACAAAAGAAATCTTTTATGTGTATTCAAACTGAATCTGCTATATATATATATTCTGGCACCAAATACCAAGAAGACATGTGGATAATACAGACTGATTATTAAGATTATAAAAATGGTATTTTTTTCTAGATTTTTTTATCTGTATCAATATTATAGTGCAATTGTTTTATCTACATACTTAAATTTATGCATATTTATGCATATTTCCACAAATTTATAAATACCTATTTGCCAAATACTTCTAAATTTTGAATGATACCCCACCCCCATTAAGGGCTGTGATAAATACAGTAAGGCACATATAGTGATAATACATAAAAATATTTTCTTTATATAAATCACTTTGTAAATGGTGATTAAATAGGCAGATCAAGAGCACAAACAAAAAAGAAATGTAAACAAAAGAGAAAAGATACAGTCAATTGGGACAAGATGTAGGGAAAATAATTTATGTTCATTTTGAACTTTCCCGTCACAAAGATATGAACCTTCCCTTCCTGCATAATATATGAAAAAACACACAACTTTTCCTAATGTCTATTCTAATACATTTAACTTCGGGAATAAATGCCAAAGGCAAAGACAAACTTTCAAATACTTAGAACAAATTTAGGGGAAAGAAGTCCCTTTTTGTATGTTCAAAATGTCTCCTGCCAACTACTTTAACTCTTCAACCTTTTACCTAAGGGGAAACATTAGATGTCTGCCTGGGAGGCAGTTAATAAAACACTAAGGGCCCAAACTCCAACATGAACTACTATCTGATTCTTTTGACCACATTTGTTCTTTCCCTCCATTTAAAATTGTTATTCTTATGGTACATTTTGACAGAGCCAATAATGATTTAATAGGGCACTTATATCAAGAAAATCATACCTGAACTAAAATCCGTGGTCTCTGAGGAGATGGAAAAGGAACTTTATGCATAAAATGAGAAATATGCCTTAAAAACAAACAGACAAGAACCCAATTGATTCCAAAGTGAATGCCATATACTATAAAGGTCAACATGTCACCACAAGTCCAAGTTGAGTCAAATGCTCTGTGTACTTACAATTTCGAAATCCCTGCTACTACAAAAACAAGTGAACAAATAACACCAGAAATCATTTGTCACATTAAAGTTGCTTCTACCTAAATCCAATAACTTTTCATATTAACACTTCCTCACATTCAACAATGTTTATGCTATCAATGTCTCAAAAGCCATTTTAACTTTTACCTCTCCCTAAGGAGATAATATATAACATGTTATAGGGACAGTACCAAAGAACCTAATTTTTGTTTTGTTCTTCTCACAGAATGTCATTTTTCCTTGGAAGAACAATTGACAAATTAAGGTTATCCAATGTTGGGTAGCCAGCAAGTATCTTCTATATAGAAATGAATAAGGTGACCCTATTGCTTCAAGAAAAATAACTCATAGGGGTGTCTGGCTGGCTCAGTTGGTGGAGAGTGTGACTCTTGATCTCGGGGTTGTGAGTTTGACCCCCACGCTGGGTGTAGAGATTACTCAAAAATAAAATCTTTAAAGAAAAAAAGAAAAAGAAAACTACCTCATAGTATTATTGCCAATAATTAACTTCAATTTTAATTCAATAAACAAATTAAATTTTAAGTGAAAATTAGAATTTTGTCACCATGTATTTGATAACTTCTCAATACTAAAAAAATTTTTCTGATGAAATAGGTGGCGATATTAACAAATGTGATTTTTTTACATTGATAGTAAAATTTATCTACGTTAACTCCATGAACCAGTATTTTCCAAACGACCAGTGTATGATGCTACAAAAATCATGTGTGTGTAAAAGTTCCACCTAGAGTGAGGAAAACCAACAGATTTTAATGTAACAGAGAAAGTTCATTACTAAGGTTTTAGATTGCACACTGTGAAAAACCTTTTGTCAAGTTTTGGTGATCAAAACAGAAAATCCACACAATAATCTGAAAAGGCTTTTCAAATGCTTCCCCTTTTCTACCTAAATACTTGTGTGAAGCCAGGTTTTTTTCATATACTTTCACCCAAACAACATATTGCGATAGACTGAATGCAGAAGTGTGTATGAGAACCTTGATGTGCTCAGTTAGGCCAGACACTAGAGATTTGCAAAAATGTCAGACGATGTCACTCTTCTCACTAATTTTTTTTGAAAAGTTATTTTTCAAAAAAAGATACTTGTTAACATGTAATTATTTTAGTATATTATTAAATATTTTCTCCATTTTAATTTCTATTGTAGTAAATATTTAATTTCTATTGTAGTAAAAATTTCCATTGTAGTAAATAGGTATGAGGCAGATAAAACACATGAAGAAAAGCTCTTTGGGGGGGTCCTCATTTTTTAAGAGTATAAAAGGGTTCTGAGACCAAAAAATCTGCTAACTGCTAGAGTAGAATACTGAGAGGAGAGTAAAAAAAAATACAAGAAAAAATTAGAGTAATATTGTACACTGAATGTTCTTATGATAATTCTATCACTTCCCAAATGTCACGGGGGTCAGAGAATTCTGCTTAAGAATACAAAAGAGAGGGCGCCTGGGTGGCTCAGTTGGTTAAGTGACTGCCTTCGGCTCAGGTCATGATCCTGGAGTCCCGGAATCGAGTCCCACGTCGGGCTCCCTGCTCACCAGGGAGTCTGCTTCTCTCTCTGACCCTCCCCCCTCTCATGCTCTCTATCTCATTCTCTCCTCAAATAAATAAATAAAATCTTTAAAAAAAAAAAAAGAATACAAAAGAGTTTGAGTAACAGATGGTATAAAATAAACAGTAGTCAAATAGACAATGAAGATATTTAGATCTCACTTGCAACAAATTTTACCGCATAAAACGTTACTCAGTTTTGGAGATTTTAAAGTAAATCACTGAGGGGCGCCTGGGTGGCTCAGTCGGTTAAGTGGCTGCCTTCAGCTCAAGTCAGGATCCCAGGGTCCTGGGATCGAGACCATTATCGGGCTCTCTGTTCAGCGGGGAGCCTGCTTCTCCCTCTCCCTCTGCCTGCTGCTTCCCCTGCTTGTGCTCTCTCACTCTGTCAAATAAATAAATAAAATCTTTAAAAAAAAAAAGTAAATCACTGAAATTTTAAAAAGAATAAAGAATGTGTTTATCTAATTTTTCTTTAAATTCATGATATCTAAAAATAGGGAATATTTTTAAAAGTTCATAATAAACCCAAATTATTTGAAAAATAAGAATTATAAAACTAATTAAAAATTGCCACATAGGATCTCCAAACTTCACAAGAGCTTCAAAAATGAGACATTCATTTCATTTTGTTAAGAGATAAAATCATTTAAAATAACATGACTGTGGGGCACCTGGCTGGCTCAGTCAGAAGAGCACACAACTCTGGATCTCGGGGTCATGAGTTTGAGACCCATGTTGGGTGCAGAAATCACTAAATACATAAATAAACTTAAAAAAAAATTAAAGTAACGACTATAAAAGTATAATAGAGAAATACTACCTGATTGAAATAACTAAACTTTTTTTTCAAATAACTCTTAAAAAACCTAGTTTCCATATAATTACAAACATACCACACATAATGGAAAGATCTACCAAATTTTGAGTGAAAAAGGCTTCTCTAACTTACTTCTCAATTGGAAGGACATGAGGTCCAGAGATAGAGTAACGATACAGAAAAGTCAAAAACTTCCTGAATGCATCAAAAAAAGGCCAGTGAGAAAGAAGACAGATGCATTTATTAGTGTGAATTGTTTTGGAATGATCAGATTTCCCATCTGCTGATGATGTTAAACCCAAAAGAAGTCTCTGTTTTTCTGTGAGATTCTCCTCAGAGTATGGTTCATAAAACTGAATAGCAGCACCATAGACCTGGAAAACAAGTAATATATTTAATAAATACACCTTATATCATTTATTCAAATCACATAATTAAATATTTAATGGATGAGCCATTACGAGCTAGACCCTTATGAGCCATTTACATGCCTATGAGCCAGGCAAGGTGCCAGGTACCAGGAACACAGCAGTAAGCAAACATCACTGTTGCTTTCTTCAAGTACATTAAAACACACACACACACACACACACACAAAACTACACAGTGCTACTCTCACATCTCATTATTGAAAAAAAAGGTGTTTTTAAAAAAAATTTTTTTTAAAGATTTTATTTATTTATTTTGAGAGAGAGAGAGAGAGACAGCAAGAGAGGAACACAAGCAGAGGGAGTGGGAGAGGGAGAAGCAGGCTTCCAGCGTAGCAGGAAGCCTGATGCGGGGCTCGATCCCAGGACTCTGGGATCATGACCTGAGATGAAGGCAGATGCTTAAAGATTGAGTCACCCAGGTGCCCCTTCCCCCAAAAAACGTGTTTTAATTAAACTGAGTTTGTTTTCTGAAGACTGAAAGCAACTGTATCAATATTCTCTACAAAAAAGTTACTGAAAGGGCGCCTGGGTGGCTTAGTCGTTAAGCGTCTGCCTTCGGCTTGGGTCATGATCCCAGGGTCCTGGGATCGAGCTCCATCCATATCGGGCTCTCTGCTCAGTGGGGAGCCTGCTTCTCCCTCTGCCTGCAGCTCCCCCTGCTTGTGCTCTCCCTCTCTCTGTCAAATAAATAAATAAAATCTTTAAAAAAGAAAAAAAAAGAAAGTAACTGAAAATAATTATTTAGTAGAGAGTGGGACAGAATTTTAGATAAGGAAATATATATTCCAGCTTCAGGCAATTCACTAAATTTCTCTGGACCTCAATTTCCCAATCTATAAAATGAGGATGTTAGACTAGATGATTTCCAAGGTCCTTTCCAACTATAATAGTCTATAATTCCAAATAGCTTTGCATATTTAATAATGTCTTTTCTATTACTCTCAAAGCTTCTGTATCACAGAAAGTGAAGCAGTAAAGGGATCATCATTTGATGATAAAAAAATCTTTCACCATATTCACAAAAAAGCATTGGGTATATGGGACAGAATGAAAATTCTCTTTTCCTTTATCTCTGTATATAGTTATTTTAATCAAGTGGAAGAAGTATGTATAATAGATTCAATTTAACCAGTTATTTCTACTGTTGCTTACATTATATAAAACTTAAGACTTAATAATATACAAGAAATTTGTTGATACTAGTTAAAACACACAGTACCTTTTCAGCTGAGGCTCCAGTTAACACAAATGTAGAAAATACAGGGAGAGGGTATTTGCTATTTGGTGGCCAGCATTCAATAGTTGCACCCATTGGTAAACAAAATAGGGGAACAGATTCTGGGAGTGGGAAAGATTCATAATCTTCTTGAGGATACCTACAAATTAGACCTATAAAAAACAATAATAAATATTAGGTCATCAGCTCTTGAACTTAGGTGCTCATAATATGAATGATGCTAAAATGCCTTATTATTTAACATATTTAGTAACATTACATTACATATATGTTCATCAAATAACTGAATGCTTCAGTAGGACACATCTAGATTTTAATCCTCAAACATTATAACTATTCATAATTACTAATTAATATTTATCAAGCTTCCTCCATGAAGGCTAAGTAAGACAAACAAGAAAAGATTATTCTGAAGAAACATACACAAATACAAACACAATCCTAAAACTTCAGTTTGTGGTCACACTACCTTGAAGCACATGAATATACTAATTTTTTGGAATACTTATCATGGTTACGGCAGCTCCTTTTAAAATCAATCTTCCATTAAGTATCCAATAAATGTAAAGATAAGATAAAACAGAAAAAAAAAAAAAAAAAAGACATGGGTTGTGGTCCCAGTCCTGACACTAAAGCATCTTAAGACATGGGTTTTTTTCCTTAAATTTTACTGGCCCTCATAATACATATCTATATTAAGTTTATACTAAATTGTACTTACCAGCTTTGTAGGATATAGTGTTAGTCTTTGCCACTGATTTTTTATAACATAAGTATACTGCAGATCCCCACTGAATTAAAAAAAAGGGAAATATAATTTAATTTTAAAAGGTAGTAACTTAATAAAATGGCATCTCTTTGATATCTCCAGTATATATTATCTAAGATGTAGTAACAGATTCCTGTTAGGTATTTTTAGTTGGTTATTTTACCAGTATTTTATTGCAGTTTTTGCCTACTTTTCTCTCAGAAGTGATATTTAATGTTGCTTTCCCCTTGTAAGAGCAATAATATGACCCTTTAAAATAACTAAGCCATAACAATTTAGATTTTATGCTAACTCCAAACTTTAGGCAGAAATGATCAAGAAATATCTACTCATGGGTATACCTGCCTTTAGATTCCACAACCTCTTTCCAATATTGCCAGATCTTTCTGCAGCTCTTTATACCAAAACTGAAGAGTTAGAATTTGCTATATCCATTTCCTTGTTTCCCATTCTCTCCCGAATCCATTCCCAATCAGATGTTAATCCCACCATTCCTTAGAAGAACACTTTAACAACTTTAATGATGCCAAGTCTAACAGTTGTTTCCTAGTCTTCATCTCATTTAACCTCAGCAGATTTGGATACTACTAATGACTCCCTGAAACATGTTCTCATCTTTTGAGGCATCACATTCTCCTGGCACCTCCCCACCAAATCTCTGGCCACTCCTCAGTCTCCTCCTCTCTCTTTTCCTGATCATTGAATGTGATCTCTCCTTTTCTTTCTGTAAATGATCTCATTCATTCAGTCCCATTGTTTTCTATAACACCTTCTCCCAAAGGAGTCTCAAATTTCAGGTCCCAGTGCAACTGAGATGGGGAAACTGTGGGTAAAGCAGACTGGGGGGTGAAGAAAATGAGTTCACTTTTAGATATGATAGGTTTGAAACATCTATTAGACATCCAAAGTGAAGAATCGAATGGAAATAAGGCAAGAGGTTTGAAATGGAGATGTAACTTGAGAGATTCACTACTTGACATTAGATGGTGACAGATATAGGCACACGGCACACTCCCTCACCTCTTTTAGGTCTCAACTCAAAGGTCACTTCATTAGAGAGCGCTTCCTTCATCATCTTATGCAATAGCAATCTTCCCTCTACCCTATCCAGTCCCCCTGATCATCCCATCTTGCTTTTTTCTCCTCCATAGCACTTACTACTATGTGGCGTATTGTATATTTTCTTATTTATTATCTGCTTCCCACCACTAGAATATAGGTTTTATGATGGTAAGGGCTTTGTTTTGTTCACTGCTGTATCTGTAGCACCGAAAACAGTGCCTTTATGTAGAAATGCTTAAAAAGTATTTGTTGAATGAATGTGAGAGGATGTATTTGTACACACATGATGGAGTGCCCACACGAGCCAGTGTGTGGGGACCGATTCACAGCACTGAAGACAAATATATAGAGAAAATTAATTTACTTTAAGAAATATTTTTAAAAGATTTTATCTATTTATTTACTTGAGAGAGCGCGCATGAGTGCACACAGGGAGGGGCAGAGGGAGAAGGACAGAGGAAATCTGAAGCAGACTCCATGCTGAGCACAGAACCGGATGCAGGGCTGGATCCCATGACACTGAGATCACAAACCTGAGCAGAAATCAAGAGTTGTATGCTTAACTACCTGAGCCACCCGGGCGCCCCAAGAAATATTTTTAATTATTAAGAGACTACTATAACAAACACCTATATACTCATCCCTTAGATTTAACAAAGGTTTAATAATTTAACATATTTGCTTCAAATGTTTTAATTCATAAAGAAACAAAAAAATTACAGGTTTAGCCAAAGCCTCATCTTCCATCCCTTTCTGTCCTCCAGAGTTAACTACTAGACTGAAGTTAGTGCATTTCATTCACATGCATTTAAAAACTTTCTACTACAAGTATATATTATTCTTTTGTGCACTTTTTAATTTAACATAAATGGTGAGATGCTGAATATATGCTTTTATGGCTTGCTTTTTTTAATTCATTAATATGTTTTTGATAATTAGTAAAGTTGATACAGATCTAATTTCTTCATCTGAACTACTGGGTATTATTTCATTAATAAATGAACCACCACAGTTTATTTTAATCATTCCTCTACCGATATAGGCACTTGGATTATTTCCTTTTTGGGGGGAGGGGTTATTATGAACAATGATGCAGTATGTTGACTCCTCATCTAGAAATTTTTCTTGCTTTCTTAAACATTTTTCATGTGTCTCCAGCAAAGTAGTATGTTAAATTGTGCTTAGGACATTCAATTATGCTCATTGCTGTGTTGGTATTTTATTTTTATAAATGTTTTAATACTTTTGCATCAAAAGAATGGATGTATAGGGGCGCCTGGGTGGCTTAGTCAGTTGAGTAATTGACTCTTGGTTTTGGCTCAGGTCATGATCTCAGGGTCATGGAATCAAGCCCCATGTCAGGCTCCGCGCTCAGCACAGAGTCTGCTTGAGATTCTCTCTCCCTCTCCCCTTACCCCTCTTGTGCACACTCTCTCTCAAATAAATAAATCTTAAAAAAAAAAAAAAGGAATGGATTATATAAAAGTCAAGTGGATATTATGTATGTAGGCAAACTAGATGTTTAGTTTCTGAGGTGTGTACAAATACATAAATAAAAGACCTTCTACTGATAGGCCCCAACTGTAGTTCCTAATAACCAATTTGTAAAGATAACAAAAAACCCTCAGTGATAACCTTTGTGATGATAAGAAGGGAACTACGTGACCATTGGATATGGTAGAAACCAAAACAAATATTCTAAAATAAAAAACAGGGACCTAGAGATAACAGTAAAAGTTATGGAGCTCTGAAGGAAAAGAACCATGGATATCAAAACGAAAAGAGGGTTTTCTGAAGTTTTTTACATACAAGGTTCACTGAAAAAGAAAATAGGAGGAACCATTGTTCTGGAAATACTTTAAATGTTTAACTTATAAATAAAGTACCCATATTGTGGTTTACATGACAAAAACATACTTTCAGATACCTTTTTCTGGGGGGGGGGGGATTAGGTACATGATTTAATTACTTGCTTAGTTAGTAATTCTACTTTTTTAAAAAAAGGTTTTATTTATTTATTTGTAAGGTAGAGAGAGAGAGAGCACACAAGCAGGGGGAGTGGCAGGCAGAGGGAAAAGCAGGCTCCCTGGTGAGCAAGGACCCAGATGCAGGACTTGATCGCAAGACCTTGGGATCATGACCTGAGCTGAAGGCACACGGTTAGCTGACTGAGCCACCCAGGCATCCCTATAACTCTATTTTTCTAAATAACCTTGCTCGATCAAATACTGACATTCTTAAAAGGTTGTAAAACAAGAACCATTTGGATAGAGTATAAAAAAAATACTCTCAATGAGTCAAAAACTGAAGAGATGGTCCCAAATTTGCCAAAAAATTAGCTGTGTGAATCAGAGCACCCTTACTAGCATTTTTGAACCACCTGAGTACTTTTAAGTTCTCTTTTGGCTCTAAAATATGCTTCTCCTTTAAATCAAAGTTCAAATCATTTAAGGCTTACAGTCCAAAGTTTAAAAACTAATAATTCTTGAAAACTCTTTCTTTTTTTTTTTTTTTAAAGATTTTATTTATTTATTTGATAGAGAGAGACACAGCGAGAGAGGGAACACAAGCAGGGGGAGTGGGAGAGGGAGAAGCAGGCTCCCCGCAGAGCAGGGAGCCCGATGCGGGACTCGATCCCAGGACCCTGGGATCATGACCTGAGCTGAAGGCAGTCGCTTAACCAACTGAGCCACCCAGGCGCCCTTGAAAACTCTTTCTATAAGCTTAATGGGAGGGTGGGGGAGATTCCTTTTGAGGCCAAAGCTATAAGCCTGGTACAAAAATCATGTAGGAATTTGAGGAAAGATTCAACACACATCTCATGTCCATTAGATTGGTTTTTCTGTTTCCCAGCTTAGAAACCTAGTAGAAGACTTTCACTCAAACTACCTAATCTTCAAAAACAAGAGTCAGCTACATAACTATTGCTGGGTATTATCAACACATCAATAATTTAATCCTAACCACTTCCTGATTCTTTATATATACATTAGACAGATATGAACATAAGTTTCCTATATTGCATGTCTATTTTAAATTTTCTGAAAGAGTAAGAAGTCATTGTACATCTCCAAAGAACTAAATTTGCTTTTACTACCTTATAGTTGATGGAAACAGAGATTGTAAATAGATATAAACCACAACCCACTGCTTAATATTTCTTAGAAGAATTTAGGAGGAGCTTAAACACTGGGCAAAAATAAAAATAAAGAAGTTCTTCCTTGCTGAATGTCAATTATATTTCAATACACCTGAAAAAAAGAAAAGTTCTTCCCCAGACATTAAATACACATAAAAAGGACTGATGAAGCACAGTTAACCAAATGCATAGCTAACATTTATAAAGCACTTACTGTGTACCTGACTCTATCCTAAGTTATTCAAAAATATTAATTCAATGGGGGTGCCTGGGTGGTGCAGACTGTTAAGGGTCTGCCCTTGGCTCAGGTCATGACCCCAGGGTCCTGGGGTCGAGCCCCACATCGGGCTCCCTGCTGAGCGGGGAGCCTGCTTCTCCCTCTCCCTCTGCCTGCTGCCCCCCCCATTGTACTCTCTCTCTCTCTCCCCCTGTCAAATTAAAAAAATAATAATAATTCATTGAATCTTCACAAAAAGCCTATGAAATAAAGTACTACTTTATCCCTATTCATGAATGAGGAAACTGAGGCACAAAGAGTCAAGGAACTTGTCTAAAACACATAATCTGGAGTTCAAATCCAGTAGTTTAGATGGAGCCCATTTCTTTTTTTTTTTTTTTTTAAGATTTTATCCATTTATTTGACAGAGAGACACAGCAAGAGAGGGAACACAAGCAGGGGGAGTGGGAGAGGGAGAAGCAGGCTTCCTGCGGAGCAGGGAGCCCAATGTGGGGCTCGATCCCAGGACCCTGGGATCACAACCTGAGCCAAAGGCAGACACTTAACGACTGAGCCACCCAGGCGCCCCATAGATGGAGTCCATTTCTGTTCACACTATGTTACATTTTTCTTTCTTCTTTTAGGAGAGAATAAATGCTCTCCGACAATACTGGGACCAATGTTTCAGGATAAGGAAAAACAGAAACTCCTATCTCTGGTTTCAGTTTCAATGAAGTAACTCTACCTTGAACACCTTGATTAACTAATAAAACCTAGAAATGGTTCTGATGACACTGTCAATTTACTTTGAATCAAAACCAACACATCCACAAAATAAATGGAAAATTCACTAATGGGAAAATGGGAAGTACCTGTGAGCCTGCACAATCTTGCTAAAATACCAAACCAAATCTAAAATGATATTAAGCTGGACATCACATCATGGAAGTTCAAAAACCTTTCTTGCCATCACTCTCGGTACCACATAAGGCCTGTAAACTCTTGTTTGCTACCATGATCTTTTTTCTCCAGCATAATCTCTGCAACTATCACCTGTCATCACCAAGCCAAAATAATATGTAAGGATGGCATGAAAGGATGGGGCATTTTATATATGAATGGCTGTTGACAAAAAAATGGTCATCTAATTAGGTGTCGCATTGCTGCAGATAATTGGTTTAGGATACAAGTTAGATACTGTCAAATATCCATTTTTTGAACTAGCTAAAGATTTTATTTTTTTTTAAGATTTTATTTATTTATTTGAGAGCGAGCGAGAGCGAGTGCTCAAGTGGGGTGATGGGCAGAGAGAGAAGCAGACTCCCTGCTGAGCAGGGAGTCCAATGTGGGGCTCAATCCCAGGACTCTGGGATCACAACCTGAGCAGAAGGCAGACACTTAACCGACTGAGCCACCCAGGCGCCCCCCTATTTGAAGATTTTAAACAAATACTGCTACTACTTAAAGTTGCAGATTTTTCTTAAAGAAAATCTGGGATTGGAAGATGCTTACAGGTAACAAGCTAACACACATACAGTACTTTCATATGTGTACTGGAACACAGTTCGAAATTCATTTAATCATCACGATACCTTATGAGTTAGATGCTACTATCATCCTCCTTTTACAATCGTAAAATTGATGCATAGAGAGACTAAGTCACTTGCCCAAGGTCACAGGTCACAGAGCCAGTAAGTGTCAGAATTAGGATTCATATCCAGACACTCTGGCTCCAGAGTCTGTACTCTGACCTACTGGGCTACAATGACCTTAACCACTACAACACAAATCTATTTTACTATCTTACTGAGGGAGTTCAAAACTTTTTCATGGTCTCAAAATCTGCACTGTATCCAGCCACATATCAATACACTTCAGTTCTTCCTCTTCTTGCTTTATCTAAACCTTCAGTGTTTCTCATGTTGCTAGCTTAACAGAAGAGAAAATAAATAATAATTTAAAAAATCAGCTTCCTATAAAAATTTAATAAATGAGATGTGTATAGAATCTTTTAAATCTTAGCAAAGTATTCATTTACATAGTTATAACAGGACAACGTACATGTCTGCTCTAGGATCTTTAAGAAATTAAGTTTGACAATTTGTGATTAAAAATCCCAACTACTGACAGTTATTTAAAAAAAAAAAAACTAAAACCTTTATATTTTGTTGGTAGGATATAAATTGGTTAGACTTTTGGGGATAAAAATGTTAAAAGTAAAGCTTTGATCTACAAATTCCAGGATATAAGGAAATAATCTAGCAATTCAGTATAGTGTTTTGGAGTTTGGTTCTAGAGTTCTTAGTTTGGGTTTGAATCTTGGTATGAATCTTGGGCTTATTGAAGGTATGACCTTGGGCAAGTAACAGCCTTTTTAACTCTCAAATTTCCTTCTCTGTAAAATGGAGGTGGGGGGTTGGGGGGTAGGGTGGGAAACACCATTCAGGGTGGTTGTATTAACTGGGTTAATGGATATGAAATACTCAGAATAGTGTATAGCACATAAGAGCTCAATAAATGTAAATTATTCTATAGAAAATTTAATTGTGACTATGTTCATAACAGTTTCGCTTATAATATAAAAAATTATATCTAAATGTCTTACAATAAAAGTTGGAATAAAGAAATTGTGGCAACATCCATTTAATTCAGTAGTATTCAGTCATTCGATACTGTTGTTATATATTAGAAGATGCTCAACCTCCACAATAATAAACAGGACCAGGGTTGTGGCAATGGAGAGGGTGAGTAGTGGTCAAGTTTAAGATATATTTTGAAATTAGAGTCAACAGAATTTACAAAAGAAAAGGAGAAGAGAAAGGTTAAGGATTACTGCAAGGTTTTTAGTCTGAGTAACTAGAAGAGTGGAATTTCCATTTGCTAGATGAGCAGGACTATGGGCTAAACAGGTTGGGAGAGGCACACAAGGAGTTGAGTTTTAGACATGTTAAATTTTGAGATGATTTATTCGATAAGATGTCCAAGAAGCGATGAATTACAGAGGTCCAAGCTAGACACACAAATTTAGGAGCCAACCACAGATAACCTGTATTTAAATGATTAAATCATCAAGGGATTGAGTTTAGATGATAAAGATAAATGGTCTGAGGACTGAGCCCTGGGGCACTGCATTGTGTAGTGGTTAGGGATTAGCAAAGGCAGAAGGGGGATGGGGTAACATAGGAGGAAAAAGTAAGAGAATGCATCTTATCTTCCTGCCATGGTTTCAAGAAGGAAGAAGTGATAGCTGTGTCAAAACCTGCTGAAAATTTACAAATTAAAACCACTGGATTCAACAAGAACAATCTTGGTGGCATGATAGAGACAAAAGCCTAACTAGAGAGTCAAAATGAGGAAGAGGACAGAATATAGTCCCCTCTTCTGAGATGTTTTATTGTAAAGGAGAGCAATGAAATGAGGTAAAGAATGGAGGTAGACATAGGGGTCAAGAAGTTTTGTAAAGATGGGCAATATTGCAACATGCTTTGCATGCTGGAGGAAATAATCCGATAGAGAAAGACTGATGGTTCCCAAAAAAGTAGGAAGAATTGCTGAAGCCATGTCCTCAAATAGGTAAGTATACAGGATCTAGTGCACAAGTAAAAGGGATTACCCTTGGCTAGTGTGTTACTTTTCCAGTAAGGAAAAAAATATACTTTTAATTAAAAAGCAAGCAAGCAAGCAAACTTTTTGTACAGCTCCTTTTGAAAGTACAATTGAAAGTACAACTAAAGTACTTTCCCAAAGATAAAATATCTAACATCTTTAAAAACATATTTTTAGGGGGCGCCTGGCTGGCTCAGTCGGTTAAGCATCTGCCTTCGGCTCAGGTCATGATCTCAGGGTCTTGGGATCAAGCCCTGCATCTGGCTCCTTGCTCAGTGGGGAGTCTCCTTCTCCCTCTCCCTCTGCCCCGCCCCCCCTCCCATGCTCTCTCTCAAATAAATAAAATATGAAAAAAACCCCAACAACATATTTTTTAATTCAGTTATTATGTTACACTGTTTTTCAGAGATTTTAAATTATGCTCTTCTCATTTTATCAGTACAAAAGAGTCACTTACCATACTGTTATTGAGATTCTTGTCGACTTTGCAAAATGTGTGTGGTGGACTTTCTCCTTTACTGGGTACAATAATACATATGTCTGTGACAGCCAATGTATTCTGAGTCATGTTTTCAGAGGCTCTTCGGAAAGTGATATAAATTTTTTGTGATGAGGTACTACCACTAATATTTGCAGGGCGTCCGTAGGGAGTACTCTGAATAATTTCACATCCCTGTTTCAATCTTTCTTTCCAGTCATACAAAACCCTAAAAGAAAAATGCATAAATAACTACACAAATGCAAAACATCTTCAAACAGGATAGGTAATACTGTCAGGTATCATAAACTGATCTTTAAATGTAGCAGATATTCCAATCTTACTGCAAGTTTGAATTGCACAGTCCCATATAAAACTAAAGGAGAGTGGCTTCCCCACCAAAAACTAAAATAATGTAAGGAAAATTCAGATTATCTTTTGTGTTTGTTGGCATAAACCGCATACAGGCCACACACAGAGGCACTTGCTTTAGCATTCCATTTAATGATTCATTTATTTATTTTTGTCTCTAAAACCAAGCATCTTCTTTAGAAAAAGCAATTTTATAATTTAGCCAAAGTTAAAATTTTACAAAAGCCTCCTTGCCAAATATTATAGAACCTGCCTGCACACTTTCACCTCCAATGCTCTCTCAAATTTAAGAGACAGCTATAGGTTTTCAAAAGAGAAAATAACCTCAAATCCATCTGTAAGCAAAAGGATGGGTGAAAGACATAGGCTTTTTTTTCTTCTTCTTTTTCTTTATTGTGGTAAAATGGTAGGCTTTTATTAATGGTCAGTCCAGCCATCCATTCATTAAATCCGCTAAGAAGTATATTCACATACAAGGAAAACATCATACTGGAATAATATTAGTCTATTCCCTCAGAGAATTCACTGATTTGTATTTTACTGCTAACTCCCTGGCATGAGGAAAAAAAAAACTTTAAAGCTCTACTATATTAAGTGTGTTTCTGCATTTGCTATAAAAATTGTTATAACAGGCAATATCCTCAATATCAGTATTTCCTTTTATAAAATCCCATTATTCAAATAAAATTAAGTGCCAAAAATTGGTAAAATTATTTTTTCTAATATAATTTTTAATTTCCCTTTTTGTCATGCTGTCAGCAAACTTAAATTTTTCTTTCAACATTTTATTTTGAAAATTTAGGGCTAAATTTTATGCTTGATCATAGCAACTATATTTATCCTAACGTTAACTTAAATGCTTACTCCTCCTCCTCTTTTTTTTTTTTTTAATTTTTTTTTTTTTATTTATTTATTCATGAAAGTCAGAGAGAGAGAGAAAGGCAGAGGAAGAGGGAGAAGCAGGATCCCCGCCTAGCAGGGAGCCCGATGCGGGACTCGATCCCAGAACCCTGGGATCATGACCTGAGCCGAAGGCAGACGCTTAACCATCTGAGCCACCCAGGCGCCCCACTCCTCCTCCTCTTTTTGATCTTGCTTTCATTTTTTTTTTTTTAATCTTTAAAAAAAGGCATTGTAACAGAGAGAAGTTAGACACATCTCAATTCAAATTTCTACTACCTGTTACTAGCTGTATTCTCTTAGGCAAATATTTAATCTCTCTGAGCCTTGTACTAATCAGCTATAACATTTAAAAATCTAGGGGTGCCTGGGTAGCTCAGCCGGTTAAGCGTCCTCAGGTCATGATCGCAGGGTCCTGGGATCAAGCCCCATGTCAGGCTCCCTACTCAGCAGGGAGTCTGCTTCCCCCCTCTCCCTCCACCCCTTCTCCTGCTTGTGCTCTCTCTCGCTGTCAAATAAATAAATAAAATCTTAAAAACAAATTTAAAAATCTAACCCACAGGATCTTGAGAGAATTAGATGAGAGTATAAATAGGCCTCTAAAATAGTGCCTGGAAAACAAACAATTGAAAACAAGAAAACAAAAATACAACACAAAACAACAACAAACCACCATTTATTACCTTGAATTTCTTAAAGATATGAAATATAAATACATTTGAAACATAAGATACCTGTTTTCTTTAATCAGGTATTATCCTGTTACATATATTACTTGTGTTATTATTTTTTATTTTTATATTGTTAGGAACTTTTCTTGTCTAACTAAACTAAGCTTTTCAAAGGCTCTTAAAAATGTTGCCCTATCCTCTACAATGACAGAAAAGGGGGATATTTATAAGAGTGGTGAATTTATTTATTCCAGTTTAAGCCCTTAACTATTGGAGAATCCTTCCTATACTTGGAAAATTCCTCATCTCTAAATTAGGAAATTCCAACATCCTAACAAAAATCTGCAACATTCCCTTCATTTCATCCACAATCTACAATTCTGAGGATGATCAGTGGTCACAGGAGCAAATTACCTAATCTTTTGAAAAGAAGATCTATAAGAGACACTTAACTATAGACGACAAACTAAGGGTTGCTGGAGGGTAGGTGTGCACGGGATGGGCAAGGCGGATGATGGGTATTAAGGAGGGCACTTGTTGGGATGAGCACTGGGTGTTATATATAAGTGATGAATCATTAAATTCTATTCCTGAAACCAATATTACACTACAGTCAACTAACTAGAATTTAAATAAAAACTTGAGGGTTGCCTGGGGGCGCTCAGTCGGTTAAGCATCCAACTCTTGACTTTGGCTCAGGCCATGATCTCAGGGTCCTGGGTTCAAGCCCCATGTCAGGCTCCCCATTCAGGGGGGAGTCTGCTTGTCTCCTCTCTCTGCTCTCTCTCTCTGTGTCTCTCTCTTTCAAATAAATAAATAAATCTGTAATAAAGAAATAAAAACTTGAAACAAACAAACAAAAGACCTAACAGCTGGCTTATTTTCCCAAGCCATTTACTAAATACATTAAGCTTTATAAGAAGCACTATAAGAGGGCGCCTGGGTAGCTCAGTCGTTAAGCGTCTGCCTTCGGCTCAGGTCATGATCCCAGGATCCTGGGATCGAGTCCCGCATTGGGGTCCTTGCTCAGTGGGGAGCCTACTTCTCCTTCTGCCTGCCGCTCTCCCTGCTTGTGCTCTCTCTCTGACAAGTAAATAAATAAAAATCTAAAAAAAAAAAAGAAGTAATATAGTAGCTGTTCCAAAACCAACTTAAAATTACTAGAATTCCTCTTAATCGCAGGAAACAAACTGAGTGTTGTTGGAGTGGGGGGTGGGGTGGGAGGGATGGGGTGACTGGGTGATAGACACTGGGGAGGGTATGTGCTCTGGTAAGCGCTGTGAATTGTGCAAGACTGTTGAATCTCAGATCTGTACCTCTGAAACAAATAATGCAATATATGTTAAGAAAAAAAAAAAGAAGAAGAAGAAGGTAGCGGGAGGGGAAGAATGAAGCGGGGGAAATCGGAGGGGTGGACGAACCATGAGAGACAATGGACTCTGAAAAACAAACTGAGGGTTCTAGAGGGGAGGGGGGTGGGAGGATGGGTTAGCCTGGTGGTGGGTATTGAGGAGGGCACATTCTGCATGGAGCACTGGGTGTTATGCACAAACAATGAATCATGGAACACTTCATCTAGAACTAATGATGTAATGTATGGGGATTAACATAAGAATAAAAAAAAAAAAAGAAAAAAAAATTACTAGAATTCCTTCATGAAGAGAATAAAAATTGATTTTTGATACCAAACATTAGATGATAGGATTTTTAAAGTAGAAGAGATTTGAGGAAGTTTTCCAATTCATTCTATCTCTCCTCAGGCATTAGTAAATATGACTGTCCGCTTTCAGACTTAATATAATAGGAGATGGAAATTTAAAGCCCCTTCTGGTGACATCAGTAGGGATATTGATATCTTCTTTATTTTTAACTCAAACATTCCAAGTTAAGTGCATGCTCTTTTGCAACTGAGCAATGAAAACAAGAAGGCTAATCTTTATTTCTTATAAACTCTTTATCTATTTTGAAGACATTAATATTAGAGCTACTTGTAGCTTTCCTTAGGCCTTCTTCTTTGTTTTTCAGTGGGAATCTTATTTTTCTACCTTTAAAATATTGTTCCTCTTTTGCTCCATATATATATATATATTTACATCTATATATTCTTTTTACATATATAATATATATTATATAATGTATATATAATGTCAATTTCTGCAAAGATTGGGGTTCTTTTTAAAAGATGAATATATATTTTATATATATGTAAGAGAGAAATATATGAATGTAAAGATACATATATGTAAAGGAGAAATATATAAATGTAAAGATAAATACATATACATATATATATTCATATTACAAAGAACCCCGATCTTTGCAAAAATTGACAAGCTGAGTATCCAAAATCTATAAAGAACTTATCAAACTCAACACCCAAAAAACAAATAATCCAGTCAAGAAATGGACAGAAGACATGAATAGACACTTTTCCAAAGAAGACATCCAGATGGCCAACAGACACATGAAAAGATGCTCAACATCACTTGGCATCAGAAAAATACAAATCAAAACCACAATGAGATACCACCTCACACCAGTCAGAATGGCTAAAATTAACAAGTCAGGAAACAATAGATGTTGGTAAGCTTATGGAGAAAGGGGAACCCTCTTATACTGCTGGTGGGAATGCAAGCTGGTACACCCACTCTGGAAAATGGTATGGAGGTTCCTCAAAAAGTTAAAAATAGAACTACCCTATGACCCAGCAACTGCACTACTAGGTTTTATCCTAAAGGATACAAACATAGTGATCCAAAGGGGCACCTGCACCCCAATGTTTATAGCAGCAGTTTCCACAATAGCCAAAATATGGAAAGAGCCAGTTGTCTATTGACAGATCAATAAAGAAGATGTGATACACAAACACACACACACACAAAATGGAATATTACTCAGCCATCAAAGAATTGAAATCTTACCATTTGCAATGATGTGGATAGAACTAGAGGGTATTATGCTAAGAGAAATAAGTCAATCAGAGAAAGACAATTATATGATTTCACTCATATGTGGAATTTAAGAAACAAAACAGAGGATCATGGGCGCCTGGGTGGCTCAGTTGGTTAAGCGACTGCCTTCGGCTCAGGTCATGATCCTGGAGTCCCGGGATCGAGTGCCGCATCGGGCTCCCTGCTCGGCAGGGAGTCTGCTTCTCCCTCTGACCCTCCCCCCTCTCATGTGCTCTCTCTCATTCTCTCTGAAATAAATAAATAAAATCTTTAAAAAAAAAAAAAGAAACAAAACAGAGGATCATACGGGAAGGGAGGGAAAAATAAAATAAGACGAAATCAGAGAGGGAGACAAACCATAAGAGACTCTTAACTATAGCTATGAAACAAACTGAGGGTTGCTGGAGGAGAGGTGGGTGGGAGGACGGGGTAACTGGGTGATGGGCATTAAGGAGGACACTTGATCTAATGAGCACTGGGTGTGACATGCAACTGATGAATCACTAAACTCTACCTCTGAAACTAATAATATACTATATGTTAATTGAATTTAAATTACAAAAAAAATCTGATAGGCAATCAAAAAAAAAAATTGACGAGCTGATCCTAAAATTTATATAGAAATTCAAGGGACCCAGACAGAATAGTCAAAATGATCGTCAAAATGATCAAAGCTGGAAGACTCACACTTCCAGTGGAAAAACTTACTACAAAACTATAGTAATCAAAACTGTGGGGATGCCTGGGTGGCTCAGTTGGTTAAGCATCTGCCTTAGGCTCAGGTCATGATCCCAGGGTCCTGGGATGGAGTCCCACATCGGGCTCCCTGCTCAGTGGGAAGCCTGCTTCTCCCTCTGCCTCTGCCTGCCGCTCCCTTTGCTTGTGCTCACTCTCTCTCTGACAAATAAATAAAATCTTAAAAAAAAAAAATTAAAAAAAAAAAAACTGTGTAGTACTGGCACAAAGATAAGACATGTAGACAAATAAAACAGAATTCAGAGTCCAGAAATAAACCCATACATCTATGGCCTATTAATATTTGAAAATGGGGAAAGAATATTCTCCTCAACAGATGGTGCTAGGACAACTGGATATCCATAACCAAAACAGTGAGGCTGGACCCCTTCCTCAACCATATACAAAAATGAATTCAAAATAGATCAAAGACCTAAATACAAAGTCTGAATCTATAAAACTCTTACACAAAAACTTAGGTGTAAATCCCCATGACCTTGGATTAGTAAAAGCCTTCTTAGATCTGATGCCAAACACAAGCAACAAAAGAAAAAAATAGATCAGACTTCATCAAAATTAAAAACTTTTTAGCTTCAAAGGATACCATAAAGAAAGTGAAAAGACAACCCACAGGATGGGAGAAAACATTTGTGAATCATATATCTGATAAGGGACTTGCATCTAAAATATGTAAAGAACTACTAAAGTTCAACAATAAAAAGACAAGCCAATTAAAAAATGGGTAAAGGATTCTGTATAGACATTTCTCAAAAGATTTACAGATGGCCCACAAGTACATCAAAAGATGTTCAACATCATTAACCATCAAGTGAATGCAAATTGGGATCACAATGAGTTACCACTAGGAAAGCTATAATCAAAATGACAATACAAAATGTTGGCTAGGATGTGGAGAAATTGGAACCTTCATACACAGCCGGCAGGAATGCAAAGTAGTGTGGCTACTTTGGAAGACAGTCTGGCAGTTCCTCAAAAGATTAAACACAGAGTTATCATATGACCCAGCAATTGTACTCCTAAGTATATATACAAGAGAATTGAAAACATATGTCCATAAAAAAAATTTATATATCATTATTTCCAGCAGTGTTATTCATAGTGGCCAAAAGTAGAAACAACCTACATGTCCATCGAACTGATGAATCAATAAATAAATTGTGAAAATAAATAAATAAATAGGGGTACATCCATAAAATGGAATATTATTCAGCCATTGTAAAGGAATAAAGTACTGACACATACTACAACATGAATAAACCTGGAAAACATAATGCTAAGTGAAAGAAGCCGGTACAAAAAAGTATTCTTTTTTTGCCTTAGAGTATGATTCTATTTATATAAAATGTCCAGAATAGGCAAATCCATAGAGACAGAAAATAGAATAAGCATTGCCTAGAGCTAAGGGGGTTAGGCAGAATTGGATAGAAACTAAAATGAGTATGAGGTTTCTTTCTGGCATAATAAAAATGTTCTAAAATTTATTGTGGTTATGGTTGCACAACTCTATAAGGACACTAAAAACCACCAGATTGTACACTTTATTTATTTTTTTAAAGATTTTATTTATTCATTTGAGACACAGAGATACAGAGAGAGAGAGAGAGAGCATGAGCAGGGAGAGAAGCAGAGGGAGAGGGAGAAGCAGGCTTCCCGCTGAGCAGGGAGCCCGATGCGGGGCTCGATCCCAGGACGCTGGGATCATGACCTGAGCTGAAGGCAGACGCTTAACCATCTGAGCCACCCAGGCGCCCGCAGATTGTACACTTTAAATAGGTGAACTGTATGGTATGTGAATTCTATCTCAACAAAGCTGTTATAGAAAAAAGGAGCCCTAAGTTCAATATAATATCCTAAGTAAAGGATTTTACCCCAAGATCCTTGTTTGATGCATACAGCCTTAAGCATCTATCTACAATGATATAAGACTGATGCTCAAAAGTCATCCTTTTCTGGCACTTAATTTTAAAATGATAAAAATTCTTGTGGTCAGGACAATACTCTAGTTTTCTGGTACTTTCCTGTAGAAGTTTACAAAGTTTCTCCCCTTAACAGAAAGAAACTCTGACAAGAAGAAAGTGCTGGGCACCTGTAGGACAAAGGGATAATCAAATGGTATAAGGAACACAGAAAGAGAACACAGGATTCTAAACATGTGTCTATTTTTCTAAAGCTGACATGTATTTATTAATGAACAAATTGAACAGTGAACTTCAAAATCTATAAGGCATATTATTTTGATCAATAGCGACAATTAAAAAAAAAAAAAACTTACCCTAGATCTGTAAGTGGAGGCTTATCTCTTCCTCTTCTGTAGCAAAGGTAAATCTGCGGTCCCACAAGACTTCCATTATTGAGATCAGCCGACAATCCAGTTGGGGTAACATCAATACATATATAATCCCGTGGCACTTCCTCCCCAAGAGATTTAATAATCACTGAAACATCTGTTATAGGTTCTTTTGGTTTAGCTACTTTATGACAGGCATCATTGAAGTGAATTTCTTCTTCAAGAGGCTTTGAAACATCAGTTAATCCTGCTACAACAAAGTAGTCAGCAACACGAGGCCCCTTATCTTCAATCATCTTCCATTACAGAAGGTTACATCTAAAAGGAAAGTGAAAGACTAGTAGTATAATAAGTCAAATAAATAGATAAGTCAAATAAATAGATAAGTCAAATAAATAGAAGTGGTTTGTGCATAAATAAGAATGAAAAACTATAGAAAGAACACTACTTCTCTGATAAACATAGTACTATTACACATTTCATTTTAATATGTAAAATGTATGGCTTTTTTTTTTAATGGGATTATATTTAGCATCATTTTCTGAATATAAAAGTAATGCATGAATTTCAATTTTTTACAACATGGAAGCCTGGATTACCTAAGTACATGACAAAAACAACAACAAAACACGTCCTTGTAAATGCACAGACTAACCTGTGAAAATGAAATTCCCAGGGTCCCAAAACACCGAGGAAACCAAAGACCAGAGTGCAGTGTATAAGCTGATAATGGGTTGGGGAAGTTTGCTGATTTCCTCAGTAATCAAGGGGTTTGTGTGTGGGTTTTTTTTTTTTAAGATTTTATTTATTTATTTGATAGAGCAAGAGAGCACAAGCAGGGGGAGAGGCAAAGGGAGAGGGAGAAGCAGGCTCCACGCTGAGCAGGGAGCCGATGCGGGACTTGATCCCAGGACCCTGGGATCATGACCTGAGCTGAAGGCAGACGTTTCACAGACTGAGCCACCCAGGCGCCCTGGGGTTTGTGTTTTAAAAGGCATTACAGGAACAGGAGACAAGGCTTTGGGACCACATAAGATAGGGAATTAGAACTGAGACATCTGTATAGAACCAAAAACCTCAAAAGGACTATAGCCCCAGTTAAAGAGTGGATTTTAAAAATCCATCCACTGGTACAGGGAGATAATAGTTTGCCTCAATCTGGGCCCAGCTTTGGTGGGGTAAAAAGTCTCCCCTGTGAATGTATAACAACAGGCCTACTCATACTTGGATATGAGGTTTGACCTTAAGCCATCTGCACAGTCCCAAGAAGCTCCAAACAGGTATTAACAATAACTGTGTTCCCAGGCTAGTGATACCCTGGGGGAAGCAAATATAGAACAGTTCTAGAAGGGAACACCCTCAACCCAGGTTCTCCACAGATAAAGCCCAGCTGAAGATGACCTCCTATAAAAACATACAAAGAAAAACCCACCCTGAGTGAGTCTCAGCAGATACAACAAACAGAGGAACTTCAAATAACAAAAGTAGGGCAGAGATTAGAACAGTAAAGCATGCTTATAACAAATTCAAAGAAAAAATACACAAAGTAGAATCCCATTATGTATCTGCAAACACTTTAATAGCAAAATCTCCTTCAGGTGTCATTTCAACCTTATTTGTTTAACGAGGAGAATACACCCTCCACAGTACTGTCATTGCTTATATAACAGTTATAGGAAAAAAGTTTAATATTAAAACAGATATTTTCCAACATGTCTTGTTAAATTTAGTTCCAATAAATGCAAAAAAGGACAAATTAGGCATATATACTACATGCCTTTTTCATATATTTGTAATAAAATATATAAAAATATGAAAGCCTCAGCAGTCCTTTGATAAAGGTACCTGTTAACTTTGCTTGTTAGCCCAGGATTTCCGAAGTCTATTTGAACAATGAACCCTATTTTCCCACTTAAAAACTAGGAAAAAAACCTCAAAACGAGCTTTAGAAAGCGCCAGTTTAAAGTAAATAACCTTTGGGACACCTAGGTGGCTCAGTCAGTTATGTGTCTGCCTTCGGCTCGGGTCATGATCCTGGGGATAGAGTCCCACATCGGGCTCCTTGCTCAGCAGGGAGCCTGCTTCCCCCTCTGCCTGCAGCTCCCCCTGCTTGTGCTTTCTCTCTCTCTCTCTAATAAATAAAAAAAAATCTTTAAAAAAAAATCAAGTAAATAAACTTTGTAGACTATAAAGTAACTGAGGGCAAACAAATTTTTATGGAGTATACTTGTTTATAATACAATTATCACCATTTTCATCATAATCCCAAACTTATCGAATTTTCTTTATTGCTAACATAGTAAGTTTTCAGAATTCAAGCCACATTTTGTGCAATCTGTATCCATTGCTTAAATATACTCTAAATATTCCCAGTTTGTTTAGAAAACAAACCTAAAGAAGGATCAAATGTTCCTACTTCTTTTATATGTATATGACTTCTTTTATATGTATATGACTCCAATTAGCAACTGCCTTACACATAAGATTTCTGCACAAAATCAAGGGCTTAAACTTTTCAGAAGTGGCCCCTAGCCTGACAGTAAAGAGAAAGTAATAAGCTGCTCTTGAGAAGACTGTTAAATAGTCTTCTCTCTCAGCTGACTACATGTAACAGGTAGGTACTCCACAAAAAATAAGTAGTTTCACCCTATCCATTTCTAAAAAGTAGGAGAACAAAAGCACCTTTTTAATTTATTTTATTTTTTATTATTTTTTTAAAGCACCTTTTTTTTTTTTAAGATTTTATTTATTCATTCGAGACACAGAGAGAGCGAGAGCATGAAGAGACGGAGAGGCAGAGGGAGAGGGAGAAGCAGGCTCCCCGCCGAGCCAGGAGCTGGACGTGGGACTTGATCCCAGGACCCTGGGATCATGACCTGAGCTGAAGGCAGACGCCCAACCATCTGAGCCACCCAGGCGCCCCTAAAGCACCTTTTTAAAAAGCACTTTTGTATTTAACTTTTTTTCTTCATTTCATTACATAGTCTTTGAAAATATTTCTTAATGGCTCCATAGTATTTTGTTTTATGGACATAACATTATTGATCTATTTCCTTATAGTTGATCATTTTTACTTCTACTTTGCTAATATTTTTAAATGCCATGATGAATAATCTTGAACATAAACCTATGGCTATTATTTCTTCAGAAAAAATTTATTAAAGTAGAATTGCTACATCAAAAGTTAACCAAGCTTCTACGTGTTTATTTGCTTTTATGTGTGCATGAATTTGAAGCTATAAGCTCTTGATAGATACAAATCTTAAAAATACCTTGGTAAAACACTTTCCTTTCATTATAATAAAGACATTTAAATATTCTCCTTTTTCCTAGACCCTAACTTCATGCTATTTAGGTTTATTTATTTATTTTTTAAGTACTAATTATTAAATAATTACAGCCAATGTGGGGCTTGAACTCACAACTCCCAGATCAAGAGTCGCATACTCTTCCAACTGAGCTCATCAAGTGCCCCACTAACTTCATGTTATTTAAACTACAGCATACAGTCACTATCACATACTATATAGTCGTACGTATTGCTATGCAGAAAGAAGGGAAAGAGAATGAGAACAGTACTATCATGAAAACATACATATATTTAATAAATTCTTTTGAAAGTTACTACCTTAGCCGGCTAGTTGGAAATAAACAGCTATTATACTAATAAGCAGATATTTGGGAGAAATTTGTATGAAAAATTCATTTTGTTACATCTTCCTGATTCACAGATTTTAATGATTTGATCTCATTCACAACTGACTACAGTAAATAACTAATAAAGGAGAACAAATTATTATTCCTCATCAATACATAGAAGAAAATAATCAATTTTAAAGTGGTGATAAAATCTTCTTACATTTATTGACAAAAAAAATAAATTACATATCACTCCAGTTCTCTTGCCTTGGTGTTGTTTTCCATTTACTCATTTCAGGGCGGAGAGTGGTTAGGAAGATAAACAAAATGTTTTAAGGCACTGCTGACCAAATATGTAATGCCAAGAACATAGTTGGCAACATTCCAGGTGACTTCTTGCAATATCTAAATGGCCTTTAATTCACTCAGAAAATACTGAAAATGCACCTCTACTTTTTATTTTAATTCATCTGTTTTTAAAATAAGTTTGAGGTTTAGAAGCTAGGGGGGAGACATTGTTAAAAATTACAAGGCAAAGAAAATACTGAAAATCTTTACTATAGAAAAGAACAACAGTATTTTCTAACAATTCCATTTAGCCAAGAGACTTATACTGGAGTGTGAAAATTATAATCCTCGCGAAAAATACTACATGTATATTAAGAGAAAATGCCTTGTGTTGGCAAGAACCACCAACGATTCCTTGGAAAGAGCATTTGAGGAAAGCATTCCTCGTCACACACAAAACTTGGACTTTTAGTGTAGTACATGAGAGCAAAAACCCCTAAACAATTAGGAGGTACATAGGTAAATTTCCTTTTTTTTTTTTTTTTTGGATGTAAATTTCTTTGACTTCATTTAAACTGGGGGCCATACAAAACAAGCAGTCAATCCAACAGTTCTGTAAATAATCACAGTAATATAAAACCCTGACACAACTTTACTCAAGCTGGTGTAACGATAATACTGCATCACTAACCAACCACTGTTTTTTAATTCTTCTTTGTTCAATATGATTTAGATAACTTAAGGAGTTAGCTTATAAAATGTTTTTAGGCATCTTCTTAAAATTTCAGATACCTCTTTAGCTAGTATTTCACTTCAAATTACATCTATTTTCTTTGAGAACAGAAAACAAGAAGGATATGCTCTGTAGTCCTAAAAGGTTTATGAGAACTAAATTAAGAAATCGTTATAAGAAAGCTCTTGCCCATTCACGAACTAATGGAGGCTGGTTTGTTTTTCTCCCTTTCAATATCTACCCAATCAATTCAGATGTATTTCTTCTATCACTCCATTAGGTCAAAGTAGTTAAGCATTTTCTACCTAGGCTAACTCTAAGGACAAGAAAAAACAAGAGTGGAAAGGTAACATTTTAAAGATACATGAAAAACAAAAAATCTGAGCATAGAAGTTTTGCAAAATTATAAACTATTACTGAAATGGTAAAAGGATAAAAAGTCTTTTGAATAGAGAATGATAATAGTCACAAACTCAAGATATTAAGTTTATAATCGATAAAATGGTCGATATGTTAAAATGGTCAATAACACAATGGACTAATTCGACTATCCTTCACTCCAGTTCACTTAAATAAATAGGCTAGAAGAAATTTTCTTTTTTTTAAAAGTAATTCCACAGTTAAGAATGTAATCTAGCCATCCTTTCTTACATTACTAAAACTAAACCAGAGACCCTCATTTCTCATCTTTTCTAAACTTCATCTTTCATTTTTCTTCCAACCAAGGTAACCTATCTACTACCCTACAAATTTAGTTTTTGTTCTCTTCCTCTTTGACAAAACACTATTTCCTCTTTCTGGTCAATACACATTCATCATATTTGTTTTAAAACTTAAGTTTATTTGCATTTTCATTTAATCTTTATGAATTGTACAAAATAATAAAAAGGAAGACAAATTCCATTCCATTCCCAATAATAAATCTGGTTTATATTTAACAATGTTTCCTAGTCTTCTTTGAGAACAGAAAACATCCTTCTCATCCTCATGCATAATTACAAGATAGAATATAAATATTTGTATATTTATTTAGTAAGCATTTTCCTAAACTGCTATAATCTTCATAATTCTACTAATGGCTACATAATATTCCATGAAGTAGAACTATACACTATAACCACTAACCCATTTTTTTCATTCCCAGCTAGTACCCAAAGTATGGTAGGTGGGTGCTTAAAATAATATTTGTTAAACGAGTTAATAGTTCACTTTATAACCCTCAAGCATACGGTCTTTTTTTCTGTAATTCAGAATCAATTTTCTGAACCTCAATTACCTTAATACTATCTGGAGTTGTTGAATGTAGAAGAGACAGAGATAATAACCTAGATGATTTGAGTCTAGTAACCAATAACCGAAACCATCACAGTCTTAGGCAAAATTAGAAATTTATTGAGTGATTCATTCATCCAATGCATTTTTCATAAATAGTTACTAAGATCTGACACTATTCTAGGAGCTGGTGATAGACAATATTGATGAAAGCCATAGCTTCTGCCTTCAAGGAGTTTCCTGTCTAGTTCTACTTTTCCATATCTCTGTCTATACCTTTATTCCACCTCAAGCCCTTCCAGATACCAAGTGCTGGCCTTCAACCTGCCTAGTTTCCTTATCATTCTCCCCCCAAAAGCCCCGTGCATAGATGTGACCCATACTTTATTGTCCCTTTCTCCTATCTCCTTGAAAACTGGCACTCCTTCAGGATCAGCATTCTATGGAAATTTTGAAAGGAAAGAAATCTTATTTGTATATTATACTTAACAGTAGGGTGACCTCCTTTTAAAAAGGTTCAACCCACCCAAGGCAAATGTGACTTTTTAAAAACAAGCTTGATTAACCCAAATTAGTGGACTACGTGGGGCAAATTTCTTGGGCGGGGGGGGGGGGGGGGGCTTACTTGTCTCCTAGTCTAATAGACTAATAGAACAGCCACCTCCTCTCTCAGTATCTTATTTCCAAGCAAAAACCAACACAAAAAATCAAAACGAAACTATGTAATTTGAGAGCTCCCTTTTGGATGATTACTAACCTTTGATTTATCATAAAAAGAAAAAAAGTTAAGCTGGGACTAACAGACATTTCCAGGGGAAAGGATTTTATTACTAATCCTAGTCTAATCCCTCATTTTATAGCCAAAGAAACCAAAACACAGAAGGTGGCTCACTTAGGATATGTAGCTAGTTAGTGGCAGACAAGGCAAGGACTCAAGTCCTTTAATCCAGTATTCTTTACACTTGAGGATGTTGCCTCTACTAATGGTCAATAATAGTGACCCGGGCATATTTTAAGGCATCTTTCAATAAGCTATATTGTGTTGCTTGTAATTCATAATCATTATGTTGTGAATATATGCCAAATTCTGTTTAGAGATTGGTAAATTAACTTTTCAGTGTTTAATACAGAAAACAACTAATAAAAACAAGTCAAAACGAAAAAAACTACTTACGCATTACTGAAGGTCTTTCTCTGAAAATAATGCCAGATCTCAATTTGTGAATTCTGCAAGCCTCAGAGTTTGAGAAATACTGTAATGGAAAGAATAAAAATTGAACTTAAAATTAATTCCAATGAAATATTTCCCCCTAAGATGCCTGTGGATACTTAAGTTCTGTTAACAATGATAATTTTCAAAGAAAATGATTGCATATATTGTTTTCATATGCTTAAGACCCAGTAAGTCATTTTCAAACATCAGCTCTTCCTTAAACACCCTTCAGTTAAGAATAGTTATACACACACACACACACACACACACAAGCAGATAATGGGGACAATGACAGAGAGAAAATAAAATAATAAATAATGGAACAAAAGAGCAAATGTGTAAAGGAGCAAGGAGTACGAAAAAAATGCCTATTTCTGGGGCATGATATATCTCATTCCTACAGAAAAATACACACATTTAAGACAATTCAAATACAGACTCAAGCAACTTCCATTTACATAACAAGTTTCAAAGAAGTCAATACTTGAAAGTATTCTCCCTTTATTACATATTTTATTATTTTTTTAATTTAAATTTTAGGTAGTTAACATACAGTACAATTTTGGATTCTGTAGTAGAATTTAGTGACTCATCACTTACATACAACCCCCTAATGCTCATCATAACAAGTGCCTTCCTTAATACCCATCACCCATCTGGACCATACCCCACCCACATCCCTTCATCAACCCTCAGTTTGTTCTCTATTGTTAAGAGTCTTTTATGGTTTGTTTCTCTCTGTTCTTTTTTTCTTTTCCCCTTTCGCCTATGTTCATCTATTTTCTTTCTTAATTTCCACATATGAGTGAGATCATGTGGTACTTGTCTTTCTCTGACTTATTTCATTTAGCATAATATACTTTAGCTCCATCCATGTCATTGCAAATGGCAAGATTTCATTCTTTTTGATGGCTGAGTAATATTCCATTGTATACATATACCACATCTTCTTTATCCATTCTCAGTTGATGAACATTTGGGCTCTTCCCATAGTTTGGCTACTATTGATAATGTTGCTATAAACATCAGGGTGCATGTATCCCTTGGAATCTGTAGTTTTATATTCTTTGGGTAAATACCTAGTAGTGCAATAGCTGGATCATAGGGTAGTTCTATCTTTAACATTTAGAGGAACCTCTATACTGTTTTCCAGAGTGGCTGCACCAGTTTGCATTCCCACCACAGTGCAAGGGGGGGTTCCCCTTTCTCTGCATCCTCACCAACACCTGTTGTTTCTTATGTTCTTAATTTTAGCCATCCTGACAGGTGTGAGATGGTATCGTTGTTTTGATTTGTATTTCCCTGATGGTGAGTGATATTGAGCACCTTTTCATGTGTCTGTTAGCCATTTGTATGTCTTCTTTGGAAAAGTGTCTATTGATGTCTTCTGCCCTTTCTTAACTGGATTGTTTTCTGGGTGTTGAGTTTGATCAGTTCTTTATAGATTTTGGATACTAACCCTTTATCAGATATGTCACTTGCAAATAGCTTCTCCCATTCTGTAGGCTGCCTTGTAGTTTTTTTTGTTGATTGTTTCCTTTGCTGTGCAGAAGCTTTTTATCTTGATGAAGTCCCAATAGTTCATTTTTTGCTTTTGTTTACCTTGTCTGTGGTGATGTGTCTAGTAACAAGTTGTTATGGCTGAGGTCAAAGAGGTTTCTGCCTGTGTTCTCCTCTAGATTATTACAGATTTTAAAATACCATTTAAATAGCATCAGTTATATCAACTCCTTAACAAGACATGGTTGGGATATCATTAAGGAACCCAGGTCTTCTGACCAAGATAAGCAATTTGTATTATGGAATTCAATATGCCATCACCATATTTTCTTAAAATTGAGTAGTTTAGTAAGTTGTAGTTACGAGTAATTTTAAACACCAAATGAAAAGATGATGCCACTGATGAAGTCTTATAGTCAATCCAACTGTATCACATTAACTTATTTTATGTTATCTTTATAATACTGAACACACGCTCACGCACACAAGTTTCAGTAAGGGTCAAAAGCATTTGCAGGAGGGCGCCTGGGTGGCTCAGTTGGTTAAGCAACTGCCTTCGGCTCAGGTCATGATCCTGGAGTCCCGGGATCGAGTCCTACATCGGGCTCCCTGCTCAGCAGGGAGTCTGCTTCTCCCTCTCCCGCTCCCCTCTCTTGTGCTCTGTCTCTAAAATAAATAAATAAAATCTTAAAAAAAAAAAAAAAAGCATTTGCAGGAAAGCAAACTGAAACACGGTAATCACAAGCACATCAAGAGGAAGAATCCACAGCTCTAACCAACATGGAGTATCTACTGATAAGAGGGAAATAATAGCAACAGACATCAGATTTACCTAAGCAGGTGATACTTGATATGGGTGTGTTTGTGGGAAGTAGAAGAGAAAGGAGGTAAGGACCAAAATTATTTGAGTCAAAATTTGATAAAATGTCTTAGAATGGAATGAAGGATGAAAGTGAATAAGAAATAACAGAACAACAACCCTATTACGCTTTGAACTGCTAAAAATGGTCAGGATGGATATATGTGTTTCCAAAACTAAGATACCACTCCACTTCAGACTCACTGAAAAATTTCAGTCAGTAAATATGGAGTGGCATATATATTTGGCATATATATTTTTCAAATATTTCTAAAATCTTATTGCTAGAAGATAGCAAAGAGACAATGGGACTTATGGGACATCAAATGAACTACCATTTGCATTATAGGACTGTCAGAAGAAGAAAGAGAGAAAGAGGCAGAAATCTTATTTAAAGAAATAATGGCAAAAAACTTCCCTAATCTGGGGAAGGAAAAAACACTCAGATTCAGGAAACCTAACCAGCTCCAAACAAGAGAAAGCCAAAGAAACCCACATCAAGACACATTATAATTAAAATGTGAAAAGTTAAATCCAAGGACAACATATTAAAAGCAAGAGGAAAACAGCTTGTTATGTACAAAGGAATCCCCCATTAGACTATCAGTGGATTTCTCAGCACCAATTTTGCAGGCCAGAAGGGAGTGGCATGATATTCAAAGTGCTGAAAGAAAAATACTTACAACCAAGGATACTCTACCCAGAAAAATTATCATTCAGAATTCAAAGACAGACAAAGTTTTCCAGACAAGAAAAAGCTAAAGGAGTTTATCACCACTAAACTGGCCTTACAAGAAAAGTTAAGGGAACTTCTTTCATTAGTAACAAAAACACATATGAAAGAATAAGTCTCACTGGGAAATTAAATATATAGCAAAGGTAGTAGATTAATTACTTATAAAGCTAATATGAAGGTTAAAAGACAAAAGTAGTAAAAATAATTACGATTAAGATATTAGTTAAAGGATACACAAAATAAAAAGATGTGAAATGTGACATCAAAAACATAAAATGTGGAGAAGGAGAGTATAAATATTGAGCTTTAGAATGGGATCAAACTTAAGTTGTTATTGACTTAAAATAGACTGCTAGAGATACAGGCTGTTATATGTAAGCCTCATGGTAACCACAAAGCAAAAACCTATAGTAAATACACAAAAGATATGGAGAAAGGAATATAACCATCCACTAAAGAAGGGCATCAGAGGCACTCAGGTGGCTCAGTTGGTTAAGCACCCGACTCTTGCTTTTGGCTCAGGGCATGATCTCAGGATCGTGAGATCGAGTCCTGTGTCAGGCTCCTCACTCATTGGGGAGTCTGCTTGAGATTCCCTCTCCTCCCTCTGCCCCTTCCTCCCCACCCCCAACTCCCACTCAGGCACTGTCTCTCTTCCTCTCAAATAAATAAATCTCTTTAAAAAGTCATCAAACCACAAAAGAAGAGAGCAAAGAAGGAAAAGAGAGAAACTACAAAAACAGAAAACAACAAAATGTCAGTAAGCACATACCCATCAATAATTATTTTAAATGTAAATGGACTAAATTTTCCAATCAAAACAGAGTAGCTAAATGGATTAAACAAAGACCCATCTATATGCCGCCTACAAGAGACACATTTTAGATGTAAGGGCACATACAAATTGAAAGCGAAGGGATCGGGGCACCTGGGTGGCTCAGTCAGTTGAGAGTCTGACTCTTGGCTTAGGCTCAGGTTATGATCTCAGGGTCCTGAGATCAAGCCCCAAGCACAGAGCCTGCCTGTTCCTCTCCCTCTGCTCTTCCCCCACCCTCCACTCCCTCTCTGGAATAAATAAAAACTTAAAAAAAAAAAAAAAAGAAAGTGAAGGGATGGAAAAAAAAGGTGAAGAGAGGGAAAAAGATATTCCATGAAAATGGAAACCAAAGAAAGCTGGAATAGCTACATCTATACTAGACAAAACAGACTTCAAAACAAAGACTATAATGGGAGACAAAGAAGGGTGTTACATAATGATAAAAGGGTCAATCCAACAAGAGGATATAACATTATTTTAAAGATTTTATTTATTTATTTGAGAGAGAGAGAGCGAGCATGAGTAGGGGGAAGAGTAGAGGAACAAGCAGACTCCTTGCTGAGTGCAGAGCCTGATGCGGGGATTATGGGGATAAAGGACTGAGCCGAAATCAAGAGTCAGATGCTTAGCTGACTGAGCCACCCAGGCGCCCCAGAATACACATTCTTCTCAAGTGCACATCCAACATTTTCCAAGATAGATCATAGGCTAGGCTACAAATTAATAAATTTAAGAGGATTAAAATTATATCAAGCATCTTTTCCAACCACAATGGTATGAAACCAGAAATTAATGAAATTAGGAAAACTAGAAAATTCTGTTTTGTTTTGTACTTTAATTCTACATATAAGTGAAATCATATGATATTTTTCTCTGACTTCTTTAACTTAGATGCCCTCAAGGTCCATCCATGTTGTCACAAATGGGAAGATTTCATTCTTTTTATGGGTAATATTCCACTGTATATATGTGTACACACACATACCGCATCTTCTTTATCCATTCATCTATTGATGGATTAGTTAGGTTGCTTCCATATCTTGGCTACTGTAAACAATGCTGTAATGAACACGGGTGGGTGCATATATCTTTTTGAACTGGTGGTTTTATTTTCTGTGGATAAACACTCAGAAGTGGAATTGCTAGAATGTATGGTAGTTCTATTTTTAATTTTGGGGGGAAATTCCACAGTTTTCCACATTAGCTGTGCCAATTTACATTCCCATCAATAGTGCATAAGGAGGGTTCCCTTTTCTCCACATAATTGCCAACACATATTATTTATTGTTATTTGATAACAGCACTTCTAACAGGTGTGAGGTGATCTCATTGTGTTTTTGATTTGCATTTCCCTGATGATTTAGCAATGTTGAGTATCTCTTCATGTACCTGTTTGCCATTTGTATGTCTTCTTTGGAAAAAAATGTCTATTCAGATCCTCTGCCCATTTTTTCACTGGATTGCTTGTTTTTTTTGTTACTGAGTTATACAAATCCTATATGTATTTTGGATATTAACCCCTTGTCAGATATATAATTTACAAATATTTCCTCCCATTTGATAGGTTGCCCTTTCATTTTGTTAATGGTTTCCTTTGCTCTGCATAGCTTTTTAGTTTGATGTAGTCCCAACTTGTTTATTTTTGCTCTTGTTGCCTTCATTTCTGGTGTCAAATTCCAAAAAATCATCACCAAGACCAATGTCTAGGAGGTTACTAAGTTTTCTTCAAGAAGTTTTATGGTTTCAGGTCTTATGCTTGAGTCTTTAATCTATTTTGGGTTAATTTTTGTGTATGGTGAAAGATAGTGATCCAGTTTCATTCTTTTACATGTGGCTGTCCAGCTTGCCCATCACCATTTATTAAAGAGACTGTCCATCCCCACTGTATAGTCTTACCTCCTTTGCCATTGATTAATTAGCTATGTAAGCATAGGTTTATTTCTGGGCTCTCTATTCTGTTCTATTGATCTATGGGTCTGTTTTTATGCCAATATCATACCGTTTTGATTACTCTACCTTTGTAATATAGTTTGAAATCAGGAAGTGGGATTCCTCCAGCTTTGTTCTTCTTTCTCAAGATTGCTTTGGCTACTCAGAATCTTTTGCAGTTCCACACAAATTTTAGAGGATTGTTCTATTTCTATGAAAAATGCCATTGGAACTTTAATAGAAATTGCATGGAATCAGTAGATGGCTCATTTTATGTTTTGAACTGCTAAAAATGGTCAGGATGGATATATGTGTTTCCAAAACTAAGACATCACTCCAGACTCGCTGAAAAATTTCAGTCAGTAAATATAGAGTGGCATATATATTTGGCGTATATATTTTTCAAATATTTCTAAAATCTTATTGCTAGAAGATAGCAAAGAGACAATGGGACTTATGGGACATCAAATGAACTACCATTCACATTATAGGACTCTCAGAAGAAGACAGAGAGAAAGAGGCAGAAATCTTATTTGAAGAATAAGACTTGGGCACTATGGACATTTTAACAATATTAATTCTTTCAATCCATGGAATATCTTTCCATTTATTTGTGTCTTCTTCAATTTCTTTGATCATTGTCTTACAGTTTTTAGGGTACAGGTCTTTCACCTCCTTGGTTAAATTTATTCCTAGATATTTTATTCTTTTCAATGTAATTGTAAATGGATTTGTTTTCTTAATTTCTCTGATAGTTCATTATTAGTGTATGGAAACACAACAGATTTGTTATACTGATTTTGTATCCTGCAACTTTACAGAATTCATGCCCAGTGTGGTATGTCAATGTACTTCCTGCAACTACATATATTATCTTTCAGCACAGACTCCTATAAATTGCTATTATTTTTAGTCAAACCTTTTATTTTCAGATAATTATAGATTCACATTCAGTTGAAAGAAATAATAAAGATCTGGCACACCTTTTACCCAGTTTCCCCCAATGACAACATCTTACAAAACTATAATACAATATCACAGTCAGAATACTGCATTGATGAATTCACCTATCTTGTTTTGATTTCCCCAGTTTGACTTGTATTCATGTGTGTGTGTTTGTGTGCATGTGGGTATATTTAGTTCTATGCATTTTTATCACATACGCAGCTTCATGTATTCATCACCAAGGTCAAGATACAGAACAATTCTATCACAAGGATTCCTAAGTTGACCTTTAATAAATATGCCCACTTCCCTCCTGCTCCCCCCAACCACTGTCCCTAAATCCCTATGGAGTGGTATGTTTTTACCAGAGAGTGCATATAGCCTGAGAAAGGAAAAGATAATGTCTCCAAAAGCAATACCCTCATACAAAGTAGGTGCAGAAACAAACCAAAGGAAAAAGTGTAAATGTATATGGCATGAAAAGACTTGTTGGTCACATTTACTTAGCCATCTGGAACATTATATTTGAATATAATTATACAAACATATAAATGCACAGACATATGAATGCACAAAAAAGTATAAGAAGGACAGAGTGGTCATCTACTAAAGCACAATGAAGACTAATCTTACTTCCAAGATAAATTTGTCTATCATGGATAAATTCTAGACTAGAATCAAGTGGACAATGTAAAATAGTGCTACAGGACAACTATAACAGGAATTCCTAGATATATAAGAACATAAAAAGGAGTCTTTTACTGTTCAGGGGCAACTCCACCCCTCATCCAGAAATTAGGTTGGAACTAAAGTAGCTGGTATTCCCTTGGGAATATGGATCTAGTCTGGAAAGAAGAGGAACAGACTGGAAATTATTGAGTATTAACGTACAGATACCTCCTCTCCAGACAGACTATAAACAATTCAAAGTCAGGAACCCTGTCCTTTATTTCTTTTGACTCCCTCATATAAATTATAGCAGTTACAAACACATGATAGGTTTGTAAATATTTTTTAGATTAATGAGGTCAGCACACTAGGAAAAAAATGGAAAAGTTAAGACACCACAGAATCACAGGATTTTGGAGCCAGGAAAGGTCCTTGGAGATTTAGTTTCAATTCTTCTTTTTATAATTGAATAAATTGAGACATAAAAGTTCAAACAGCTTGTCCAAGACCAAATACATCAGTTTATGACTCACCTCTCATGGCTTTTAACTTGGAGTTCTACTACACCATACTTCAAGAATGGAAGAGAAGAAAGCAATTCCCTGGGGAGATCTAAGTGTTAGCTAGTGAACATAGGCTTTGATGAACAAAAAAAGTTAATAGGTAAGTGGGAGAAGTTAAACTAGTTGATGAGTATGAGGCAATTAGCAGGTAATAAAAAGAACAGATGACCAAAATAAGAGAAAAGAGTAAAACAGAAAAGGAAGAAAGATAAACAAAGAGATATGGCAAGAAAAGGAATAAAAAAGATGAGGGGGGAAAGGCATAAAAGGAATAAAAGTTAAAAAGTGCAGAAATGGAGGGAGAAAAGTAGGAAATGGTTAAGAGAGATGAGGAGGGAAGTTTGGCTGGCTCAGTCAGTGGAGCATGACTTTTGGTTTCGGGGTTGTAAGTTCGAGCCCCATGCTGGGTGTAGAGATTACTTAAAAATAAAACCTTAGAAAAGAAGTGGAGGGAATGAGCAAATAGTATCTGGAGAATTTTTTTTTAAAGATTTTATTTATTTATTTGAGAGAGAGTGAGCGAGAGAGAGAGAGAGAAGGAGCAGGGGGAGAAGCAGACTCCCTGCTGAGCAGGGAGCCTGACATGGGGCTTGATCCTGGGACTCCAGGATCATGACCTGAGCAGAAGGCAGACGCCTAACTGACTGAGCCACCCAGGCACCCTGGTATCTGGAGAATTTTTAATGCTATTTATATTCTTTAAACATAAGGAACCTATGAAATTTACCACTCCTATAGTGAAATTAGATTCCATATAAATTAATGGTAACAACAAATATCAACTACCAATCCTGTAATGAAAATCTGTTCATATTCAGCACTGCATATGAAATGCAAATATATGGTACATACCAGTCTAGAGTGAAAGAGAAGTCTTGTTTTAAATTTTGTCTCTTGCACCATCTTTTTTTACTTAATTTCCCATATGCATACCACTTCCCACATCTCAAAGTTCTTACTTCCTCTTTAAATTATCATAAGCATTTGTTAGCTAGTATCTGAAATGAATTGTTGCTTCCATTGGAATCTTCCCAAAAGTTTCTCTCACGTATGTAATATCTGGTTTTTCTTCTCTATGTCTTAGCCATATACAAGCTATTTGGAATAGCACTCACTGATTAAATAAGAACTTAAAAAAAAAGAAATAGTACTCATTGGGGTGATTAAAAATACATTACATAAGACAAGCAATCTCAAATTCAGCTATATAAATATATAATAAAAAATAAGATCCACTGATTTAAAATATCACTGTTTTTGAAAAGTAGACAGATAAGATTTACAATTTTGTCATTGGATTAATGTTGAGCATTTTGATTTTTTTTAAGATTTATTTATTTGAGAGAGAGTGCGTATGCAATAGCAGGGGGAGTGGCAGAAGGAGAGGGAGAGACAGAATCCTCAAGCAGATTTCCTGCTGAGCATGGAGCCCAACTCAGGGCTACATTCCAGGACCCTGTGATCAACTGACTGAGCCACCCAGGTACCCTAAGCATTTTGATTTCTTATTTCATCTTACCACCTATTTAAATATATTTTAAAAGCCTTTTTAAAAATCCTTTTTCACTTTTCCCCACGAACTATAATAAGTAATACATTTATTTGTTAAGAAGCACCTGAAAAGGATTGTTGAGAATACCTGAAAACAACTTTGAGAATTCTGTTATTCTTCCAGTTAATAATGATTAATATAATTTTTTAATCTGTAGGATTTACTAGATGATCAATGACTATAAACAAACAATTCATGCCCAAATACTAAAATGCTTGGAAGAATTGCTGGCCTTGCAAATAATTAAAGAAATTAAACTTTGAGGTACTACATTATAATTTTTCTGAAAAGTAATCCAGCAAGTACTTAAACTAACTGTACTTTTTTTTTTTTTTAAGATTTTATTTATTTGACAGAGAGAGAGACAGCGAGAGAGGGAACACAAGCAGGGGGAGTGGGAGAGGGAGAAGCAGCCTTCCCACTGAGGAGGGAGCCCGATACAGGGCTCAATCCCAGGACCCTGGGACCATGACCTGAGCCGAAGGCAGACGCTTAACTGACGGAGCCACTCAGGTGCCCCAAAACTAATTGTACTCTTATCAACTAATTCAATTCTGGTGAAATCATCTCAAGAAAATATTTTTTAAAAATCAATCTTCTGGTCTAGATTTACAACTGTATGTCTTTAGAGACTCATAACATTTTTTAAATTTTTATTTATTTATTTATTTAAAGAGCAAGGAGGGGAGGGACAGAGGGAGAGAGAAAAATCTCAAGCAGACTCTGCGCCAAGTGCAGAGCCCAACGCAGGGCTCGATCTCACAATCCCAAGACCATGACCTGAGTGAGCTGAAATCAAGAGTCAGATGCTTAACCGACTGAGCCACCCAGGTACCCCAAAACTAATAGAATTTTTTTAAAAAGACCTTAGAAGTCTTTTGGTTCAGTCTCAACATTTTGTTGATGAGGAAATTAAAATGTAGAAAGGTAAATTTGATTTGCCCAAAAGCTCATCAGTAGCAGAGCAGGGCCCGAAACTCCTTATCCCAGATCTTTTGCTACGACAGTTGACCCTTGAACAGTGTGGGGGTATCAGCCCTCGGTGCAGTTGAAAACATGCATATAACTTTTGACCCCCCAAAACTTAACTATTACTTGCCTACTGCTGACCAGAAGCTTTACCAATAACATAGTCGATTAACACATACTTTGTATGTTATATGTATTGCATACTGAAGAAGAGAAGTAAGCTGAAGAAAAGAAAATGTTATTAAGAAAATCATAAGGAGGGCGCCTGGGTGGCTCAGTCGTTAAGCGTCTGCCTTCGGCTCAGGTCATGATCCCAGGGTCCTGGGATCGAGTCCCACATCGGGCTCCCTACTAAGCGGGAAGCCTCCTTCTCCCTCTCCCACTCCCCCTGCTTGCGTTCCTGCTCTCCCTGTCTCTCTCTGTCAAATAAATAAATAAAATCTTTAAAAAAAAAAAAAGAAAGAAAATCATAAGAGAAAAGGCATTTACACTACTGTACTTTAAAAATCTACATATAAATAGACCCACACAGTTCCAACTGGTGTTGTTCAAGGGTCAACTATGTAGACTATTCCACAGAAGCCTGAAACAATGACCCATAATTGACAAGGGTAAGCAAATCAGCTTGGTTAGATGATGTATTGTTCTTTCTAAACAACCCGATGGTCAGAACCAGTCCTAGACAAAGTATATCTTCTATTCTTTAAAATCCCTTAACAAATTTTCAGCAATCAAACCAACCTCCAGGATTTTCCCTTTCTTCTTATTCTCATGAAAACGTATTAGTTACACTAACTGCTGCTCACTTTCAAATTCATATCACCACCCATGACTTGCCATCGAGATCCAAAATGCCTACTTGACAACTCTACCTGTTTATCTAATAGCCAAAACCAAACTATTTCTTTGGTAAAGCTGCATTAGCTTTAACCTAAACACACTTCTCTCACACGTGCATATACTTATACTCTATAAATTCACCAGGAAGGGGATAAATTTGAACATGGGATTTTGCCTATTCATATTATCAAAAGAGTTGATATTCTCAAGGGAATGTGAGCTCCAGGAAATAAATAAATAAATAAATAAACATTGCAGGAGTACAAGGGAGGGGTAGGGAAAAAAGGCCAAAACCAGAACAACCTATCCCAGAGGAAACAGAATTTATGGTCCAGACCAAACACATTTCTTAGATAAGCATAACAAACATCCTCAGGAAACTAAAGTAGGATATTAGGAAAATAATAAGGAAAAATAAAGAACCAACTAGAGATATTGGGTGTTAAAAAATGTAATAACCGAAAAATTTAAAGTAGGTTAAATAACAAAATGCATACAGTAAAAAATAAAATCAGTAAGGAGATGATCAGGATGAGATGTTAGGAAGGTATAAATAAATGGAAGATATGTATTATAAAAGTTTGAAAATATGGAGGCTTAACAGAATGAGAAGACAACCCACTGACTGGGAGAAATACTTGCAAAAGATATATCTGATATAGGACTGTTATCCAAAGTATATAAAGAACACCTGAAATTCAACAATAAAACAAAGCACCTGATTAAAAAATGGGCAAAAGACCTGAACAGATGCTCACCAAAGAAGATAAACAGAAGACGAGTAAGCATATGAAAAGACGTTCCACATCATGTATCACTAGGGAAATGCAAAGTAAAGTAACAATGAGATACCACCATACCCCTATTAGAAGAGCCAAAATCCAGGACCCTGACACCTAATGATGGCAAGGATGTGGGGCAACAGAAACTCTCATTCACTGCTGGTAGGAATGCAAGATGGCACATACAGTCAGTCTGGAAGACAGTTTGGTAGTTTCTGACAAAACTAGGCATACTCTTACCATATAATCCAGCAATCACACTTCTAGGCATTTACATATATGAGCTGAAAACATGTCCATAAAAAAACTGTATGTGGATGTTCACAGCAGCTTTATTCTTAATTGCCACACCTTGGAAAGAACTAAGGTGTTCTTCAGTAGGTGAACAGATAAACTGTGATACATCCAGACAATGGAATATTACTCAGCTCTAAAAAGAAGTGAGCTATTAAGCCACAAAAGGACACAGAAGAACCTTACATGCATATTACTAAGTGAAAAAAGTCAACCTGAAAAGACTACATACTGTATGATTCCAACTATAGGACATTCTGGAAAAGGCAAAACTTGGAGACAGTAAAAAGATCAGGATTGCCAATGGTTAGAGAGGAGGGATAAATAGGCTAAGCACAGAGGATTTTTAGGGCAGTGAAACTATTCTGTATCTGTCATTATATATATGTCATTATACATTTGTCAAAACCCACAGAATGTACAACACAAAGAGGAAACCGTAATGCAAACTATGGACTTTGGGTGATAATCATGTGTCAACGTACGTTCACAGATTGTAACAAACGTCCTACTCTGGTGTGGGATGTTTATTGTGGGGGAGGCTGTGCCTGTGCTGGGGACAGGAGTATATGGGAACTCTGTACTTTCTCTTCAATTTTGCTGTGAATCTAAAACTGCTGTAAAAAATAAAGTGCATTTGAAAGGAAAAAAATTAAAGAATTAGTTCTGAACACCCACCAAACACAGAGGCTAGAAAAATTAGAGTCAACATCTAAATAATAGGACTTTCAGGGGAGCCTGGGTGGCTCAGTCATCAAGCGTCTGCCTTCGGCTCAGGTCATGATCCCAGGGTCCTGGGATCAAGCCCCGCATCGGGCTCCCTGCTCAGCGGGAAGCCTGCTTCTCCCTCTCCTACTCTCCCTGCTTGTGTTCCCTCTCTCGCTGTTTCTCTGTCAAATAAAATCTTAAAAAAAAAAAAAACCAAAAAACTCTTAGAGAGCTTCTTGGAGTAGAAGCTTCATGTCAGTGTTCTTCTCCAAGAAGAAAACTTGGAGAGAGCTTCATGTCAGTGTTCTGACTGATCCTTGAACAAACCAGGCATGTTCCAGTCTCTGGGGCTTTTCTACCTGCTGCTCTTAGTACCTGGACTAGCCTTCCCGGATGCCAGCCAAGCCAGCCCATCCTCAGGCCCTCCCTTCTCGGTCACCATCTCAGTGAAGCTTTCCCTGGCCACCCTATTTAAAAGGTCAACAGCCTTCCACATCCAGCACTTCATATTCTCTTTCCTTGTTCTGATTTTCTCACCTTATTACTTTTCACCACCTAACATAGTACATACTACACTTAACTCATTTTATTATCTCTTTGTCTATCCACAAGATTATAAATTCAATGAGGGTAGGAATTTTTCTGTTTCAGTCACTGCTATATAACCAATAACTAGTACAGTGCCTAGAGAATAGTGTGTGGTCAATATTTGTTGAATGAATGAATGAACAAGTTGAGGTGTCCGAAAATAAAGGAATCATTTTAAAATGTGGCAGATACCATGATTTGAATGCCATGCAGAAGTTAGAAGCAATTAAATGGATGCACACAGCAATACTGATAAATTTTTTATTTATTTTTATTTTTTTAAAGATTTTATTTATTTATTTGACAGAGAGAGGGAGACAGCGAGAGAGGGAACACAAGCAGGGGGAGTTGGAGAGGGAGAAGCAGGCCACCCGCAGAGCAGGGAGCCCGATGCGAGGCTCGATCCCAGGACCCTGGGATCATGACCCGAGCCGAAGGCAGACGCTTAATGACTGAGCCACCCAGGCGCCCCCCGATAAATTTTTTAAATTTACTGAATGAAAATAGGAAGAAACAGAAAGGAATGTATAACAAGAAAGCTTTCACTTATATACATTAAAAAACATCACTATAGTTTTCAAAGATACATTCAGGATGATATGCTAAATATCTAAAGTGGGTATCTACAGGAGAAAGAGAATGAGAGTGAAAATGGAGCATAAAGAAAGATGAAATTAAAGCAGGGCCCCTGCCTTAGCATAGGCCAATGACGAAAGCATACCATGAAATGAGAAATAACGATTAAATCAATTCTCTGTACCTAAGGTGCTCTCACCCACTTTCTCTCAAATAGAGATATTTTACAAAACTCAAATCATCATGACCTTGAGAAGACCGATTTCAGTAGAGTGTTATAAGAAGGAAAGCCCAACTGGAACGAGCTGAGGAGAACACAGGAGATGAGGAAGTATCCATAACCCTTTGTAGGCATTTTGATGTGAAGGGGAGTTGAGAAACAGAGTGGCAACTGGTAGAAGACATGGAATCAACAGAGGCCTTAAGAAAAAAAAAAAAAAGAATGAAATTAATTAATGGGGATTTGCCAATGGCAATCATCCAGAGAGAAAGAAAATGAGGATGAAGGAGAAAAAGATGATGACTATAAAAGCAAAGCCTTAAGAAAGTGTGAGAAGATGGGATGTAAAACATAGGGTCTGATCACAGAGGCAAGGGTTTACCTCATTGTAAAAACAAGCTTTCCATCATAATGTATTTAACGATAATTTTTCTGAATATTCAGGCTTTGGTGAGGTAGGTTCTTAACCTTTTTAAAGTCATGAACCCCCCTGAGAATCTGATTAGTGCTAAGGATCTTCTCTCCCTTAAAATACACCAACATGTACATATTCAGATAAAACTTTACATACAACTTTAGGGGGTTCACTGAGCCATGCTCCCCAAAGTAGTCCATACACAAGTCTGTTTTTTGTCTTTTTTTTATTTTATTTTTTTAAAGATTTTATTTATTTATTTGACAGAGAGAGACACAGCGAGAGAGGGAACACAAGCAGGGGGAGTGGGAGAGGGAGAAGCAGGCTTCCCGAGGAGCAGAGAGCCTGATGCGGGGCTTGATCCCAGGACCCCGGGATCATAACCTGAGCCGAAGGCAGATGCTTAATGACTGAGCCACCCAGGTGCCCCTTGTTTTTACTTTTTTTTTTTTTTTTAAGATTTTATTTATTTATTTGACAGAGAGAGACACAGCCAGAGAGAGAACACAAGCAAGGGGAGTGGGAGAGAGAGAAGCAGGCTTCCCGCGGAGCAGAGAGCCTGATGAGGGGCTTGATCCCAGGACCCCGGGATCATAACCTGAGCCGAAGGCAGATGCTTAACGACTGAGCCACCCAGGCGCCCCTGTTTTTAGTTTTTAATTAAAGTATCACATACGTATAGAAACGGTAAAACTCCGTGAATTTCCAGAGTGAACATACCACCTATTATAAATATCTCCCAGGTCAAGAAATAGAACACTACCAGTAACAGGAAGCCCTCCGTCCCCCTAGAATCTTCCCAAAAAAGAACTACTATCTTGACTTTTAATGTGAGATGAGTTTTGTCTGTTTCTGCACTTTTACATAAACGGAAGACAGAAGGATTCATACAGAATGTATTCTTGGTCTAGCTTTTCTCACTCTCCAATGTGTGTTTGAGACAGTCTTACTCATACGCATAGCAGTAATTTGTTAGTTTTCATTTCTGTATAGTTTTTCATTTTAAGAATATATCAAAATTTTTTTATCCACTCTATTATTAATAGACACTTGGCTTGTTTCCAATGTTAGGCTATTATAAATAATTACAAAGCCATACAGAGTTTTCTACATTTCTGAGGCACAAATGCAGGCATTAAAAAAATTGCTAGGATGTAGGGTATGAGTATATTCAACTTTGGTACCTAATGCCAGACAGTGTTCCAAAATGACTGTAAGAAGACCTTATATTTGATGGATAAGATGGTTTAGAAATAAAGACTTCTTGGGGCGTGGGTCCTGGGATAGAGCCCCGCATCCCAGGGTCCTGGGATCGAGCCCCGCATCAGGCTCCCTGCTCTGCAGGAAGCCTGCTTCTCCCTCTCCCACTCCTCCTGCTTGTGTTCCCTCTCTCGCTGTTTCTCTGTTAAATAAATAAATAAATAAATAAATAAATAAATAAATAAATAAATAA